>NC_088706.1:5868030-6171060 GCF_028017835.1 Emys orbicularis | reverse complement strand
TAAGAGACTTGGCACTGCCAAGGTGTTTGCTGAATCCCCATGGGCAGAGTGCGGGCCTTGTCATGTCATCTTGCTCCCTGCCAAGCCTGGCATCCGGTGACTCAGCAAGAGAGCTGCTTGCACGTTAGCTTCGTCACTGAACGTAGCACATGCTGGGCCAAATCCATCCCTGGTGGAATACCGCTGATTTCAGGAAAGCACGACTGTGTTGTATAAATTGCATACATAGGCTGCAAGCAGAGGATCCCTTCCGCTCGTGGATCACACAGACACGCACCCTGGCATCCTGCACAGGAGTGGGGATCAGTTGTCTTTGTCTCCTGGCACCATTCCACCTGTCTCTGGATTTGCAGGGAAACGCCATGATCTATGGGTGGGGTGGACAGGGGAAGAGGCCAGGAGGCAAGGACACCCATGCACGCTGACTCCTGGCAAGCAACAGTAAATCCTCCTTGAAATTAATACAGCTTGGGGCTGCATTGGCCTTTTTTTTGGGGGGGGGGAGGAGACAGATGGGATTCTGAACTTCCTGTTTGTTCTATATGAATAAATCCCCTTCCTTCCTAATGGGATGATCCAGGGGAAACTCTGAGACACAGAGCCCCCACCCACCCCCTCCTGTTTTTTTTTTTTTCAAGTGCATGGGGTGAATCTTCTAAGATGGTGAAGGTCAATAAACCACCCTGTGCCCAAAAGGGAATGAAGTGCTCCCATGAAACGTTTTCTTCCTTGGAGCAGACTTGAATACTACTGCCCTGTTAGATGATGGTTGTGGCATTTATCAGTGAGATCCCATCCTCCAATGTCCCTCAGCCCGTGAACTGCCTCCCTGATTCTGATTTCAAATTCAGCTCTTTCTCTGATCAACTGAGACCTCCTAGCTTCTGCTCCACCTGCTCATTAGAATCGAAGCTCATTCACCTTCCATCAGGTTGTGGGGAAAGAGGTGAGGCTCAAATTGGACTCAATTTTACCTTTCTGCCTCTTAGTGCAATTAATTTTGTCTTGGTGGCTTTGGACCAGGGCAATTAAAATCATCTCTGGCTTCAGCATGTTTGTATGTCGGTTTCTCAATTTCTCCATATCAAATGTTCCTTTGTATGCACACAGGGGGCAGTGTCTGGCTTCACTGCAGAATTAAGTAGGGTTCTCACCTGGGTGCCCTAATCTACCTCCTGTCAACACACAACCCTCTCAAGCAGGTTTAGAGGTGCTTTCATCCTGGGCTCGCTGGGGGGTGTGGGTTAGAGCCTGGGTACTGCTTTGACTCTCACTGGCCACTCTGCAGTGCGGATGCTGGCTAAACCACTTTATTAGTATTTGTGTTACGGTAAAGCCCCAGTCATGGACCAGAAGGCCAGGCTAGGCGCTGTACAAATATGGGGGGGCGGGGGGAAAGTCCCTGCCCCAAAGATTCCAAGCATGAGACAAGAGGAGACAGCCCGATGGGACGTACAAGAAAACAATGAGATAATGTCGGTCGACAAGTTGCACAGTGGTCTCAGTGCACCAGGGGCTTAACTGTTGTCAATTTTTTGGAGGCATCACAGCACAAGAGAGTTTTTAAGGAGGACAACGAAGTGGCTTTGCAGATGTTTGTGGGGCGTAACTCCCAACGGTGAAAGGCAGTGTGAAAGACGGACCCTCCATTTACCCGATCGCCCTAAGGGTATGTCTACACTGTGCAAAAAAACCCTCCAAAACCTGCAGCAGCGAGTCTCGGCGCCCAGGGTTACAGCCTCGGGCTCATGAGACTTTCACTGGGGCACTGGAGGGGGCTCTGTGGCCCAGGGATGGAGGGATGGTTGCTCTGTATAAATACACCAGGGAGGGAGAAGCACTTCTGAATCTAAAGGACAATGCTGGCACAAGAACCAATGGGGATAAACTGGCCAGGAATAAACACAGGCTGGAAATGAGAAGGTGGTTTCTAACCGTCAGAGGAGGGAGGTTCTGGAACAGCCTCCTAACGGGAGTTGTGGGGGCAAACAACTTAATTAGTTTTAAGCGTAAGCGGGACAAATGTATGAATGAGGTTATATAACGGGGGTGCTTGTGTTGGTGGGGGACAGGGCTTGGCAGCCCTGGGGCGTCCCTTCCAGTATATGTTTTATGTTCCTAAAATTGTCATGCGTCAGATGGTCAGCTGCAGGGGGTCAGGAAGGGATCTTTTTCCCCCCCAGTGTATTCTGGGGTTGGGTTTTTTTTGTCTCCTTTCTCTGAAGCGCTAGAGATGGGTCACTGGACGAGGTGGGCCAGTGCTCTGAGGTGTTTAGGTGGCTGGTTCTTGCTCACATGCTCAGGGTCTAACTGATCTTCATATGTGGGGTCAGGAGGGCATTTTCCCCCAAGTCAGCTTAGTAGGGTGTTTTTTGCTTCACTCTGCTGTGTGGGGTGCAGGTCACTTGCCAGGACCATCTGGGTATATATCACTAAATATTTTCCCTGCCATTGCGGGGGTTGGGGGCCTCGAGCACTGGTGCACCTCGGTCCCTCCTGTTCGCTGCCTGTGGCCCCTACCAGTCAAGTCTCCTGAGGGCTGTAACACTTTAGTCTAACTTCAGTTGGGTTTAGTGGATGGGTGGTGTTGGTGGCCTGTGATATCTGGGAGGTCAGACTAGATCAGGGGTCGGCAACATTTGGTACGCGGCTCGCCAGGGTAAGCACCCTGGCAGGCCGGGCCAGTTTATTTACCTGCTGACGCGGCAGGTTCGGCCGATCGTGGCCCCCACTGGCTGCGGTTCGCCGTCCCAGGCCAATGGGGGCAGCGGGAAGCCGCGGCCAGCACATCCCTCGCCCGCGCCGCTTCCTGCTGCCCCTACTGGCCCGGGACGGCGAACCGCAGCCAGTGGGGGCCGCAATCGGCCGAACCTGCTGCGTCAGCAGGTAAATAAACTGGCCCGGCCCGCCAGGGTAAGCACCCTGTTGCTGACCCCTGGACTAGATGATCTAGTGGGGTCTTCGGGCCTTAAACTCTGACAACACGAAGGTGGTGCTCTGAAAATGTAACCCGTGGGCAGTGGAGGCTGGCAGTGTGGGCTGAATGGAAGCAGGAGCTGACCTTTTGATTCTGAATGAGAGATGATGGGTAGAGGTGGTAATAGGCCATGAGGGGCCTTGTAAATGCTGACTTTAATGCTGATGATCCTCCAGCGCTTTCCAACAATTCTCCTCTCCCCTCCCCTGCCAGAAGGACAGACACATTCTCCCACAATTCACTGGGACTCATAGAGTGGCTCATTTCACTTTAACAGCAAGAACCATGGAAGATGCTCCTCTGAGCCCTAGCAACGCATGCAGCGGGGGGGAGGGGGGCAGCACCCGTGTAGACACAGCAACTTGAGTGTGGCCACTTACACCCCGGCAAGGCTAATTCGGGCACTGATCACCCAAGTTAACTCTGCAGGGAAGGCAGCATACCTCTGTCTGTCCGTCCGCCCCCACCCACCCCTTTTCTTTTGCTATGGCTGCAAATCCCATGATCTGGATCTTGGAGCCTCCTTAAAGTCTGAGATTGTTTAAATCCAGGGGTTTGGGTTGGCCACTTCTCTGCTTTAGGAGATAGCAGAGACCTTGAAATCTGGATCCAGATTGCACTTTATTAGCTAACAGGTTCTAAATCTCTAGCGTAGTATATGCTGCCTTATCTGCACTAGGCCTTTAAGCCTTGTCTAAACACAGGTGCTACCTATGTTGAAGCTGGTATGACTGTCTCATGTGGGTGAGCTCTTGGAACAGGTGGGTTAGAACCTGTTCCAGCACAGCTTGAAATCCAAGCCAAGACAAGCACTGAAACGGCCCGTGTTAGCCTCATTTTAGGGGGAAACAGAGGTCCCAGGGCAAGTCAGCTGTGCGAATGCTCCTCCCCAAGCTCTCGCAGCTAGACCATACTTTCTTATCCTGAGCGAGGCAAGTGGCAATTTCAGTGGAACAAATCAGCTGGGATGGAATTTCCCCCTTGTGCCTTCCTGGCCCCCACTGAGGCTGAGATCAGCCGTGTCCAGGGAGCCATTTACGACGCACTCCAACAGAGTTCAGCCGTGCAGGGCAGACGGGAGTGAACTGTGCTTTGCGTGGCCCCCAGATCATGGACTTTTGCCTTCTACTTAGATGGGAAGCTCTTTGGAGCAGGGACTGTCTTTTTGTTCTGTGTTTGTACAGCGCCTAGCACGGCTGGGGTGGGGGTGGGGTCCTGGTCTGTGACTAGGGCTCCTAGGAGCTACTGCGATGCAGCTGATAATCCGAGGTGCAGGCAGGTGTTGTAAACCCCATGCAGTCCCCTGTACATTGCACAACTGACCTGTGATTGGTGGAGGGGAGGGCGTGGAAGGTCACGTCTATGTGCCAACCAGGTCCCCCAACAGGTTGAATTTGGCTCATGACTTAGCTCCGGGTGGAGAGTCAGGTGCTGGAGCAGCTGCTGGAAACGGCTCGTTCCCCTTCAGGAATGACAAACGGCTTTCCACGGCTCAGCTGCAGATTAGTGGCTCCAGCCTATTCCCCCAGCCCGAGCATAAAGGGAGCTATAAAAGAGGTGAAAGTCACCTGACGCGTATCATTGCGGGTTGGAAAGCTCCGGGGCCTGCCCTTTACACCACAAGGGAGTTGCTGAGCTGGTTCCTTCCACACCCCTGTTGCCAAAGGCAGGCTGTAAATCTGCCCAGAAAAAGGAACGGCCAATGGGCCGATTCCCCCTCACCCCCTGTTCAAAGCGTTCATTTCCAGAGCCATCCCTGTGCTCCAGCAGTTCCTGCTCTGCTCAACTCCCCCTCCCCCCTCAGCCCAGCCTGCATTTCAGTTTCCAGATTGAGAATGACCTCAAAAAGCTTGTTCCCTTTCTGCTGTATTATACCAGATTAGGGCTCCCGTGAGAGAACCCTTGGCTGCTGCCCAGAATAGTATGGGATCAGTGTCAGGAGTGTGGGGGGGGAAATCGCTCTCCGTTCCTGTAAAACTTCAGCCAACTGTTTGTCTTGGAAGAAGAGAGGGTCCCGCCTGAAGGAATGTGTTCTAAAAGGCAGACCTCGCTCGTGATTCAAGCTACAGGAGGCCCCATCCGAGTGAGGGGCAAGCATTGCCGAGGAAATCTCGTTAATGGGGCGGGAACTAAAGAACCACTCCAAAGGGTGGTCGTGTCTTTGCTAGGCGAGGAAACGGGCACAGGGCCGTCGGTGGCTCAGAATGGCTGACTGGCTGCTACAAAGGATGTCCATGCAGCCATGTCCTGGCCCATCCGGATGCCGTGTGACTCTCACCTATGTTTGTATCTGTGTGCAATGAGAGACAGCTCCACACCCAGACAGCTGGCTATTGGTGGGGATTAAACCCATGACCCTGCAGCACATGGTACACAAGCTGTACTAGCTGCGTCAGAGGAGTAACCCACTTAACTGCCACTAAGTTGCAAGCTGTTACAGTCACTGGGGGAGACATGGTCACATGCGCTTAGCCAGCATGTTACCAGTGCATCCAAGAGTTTTAAAAGAACTGGCTGAGGAGCTCACTGAACCATTAAAGTTGATTTTTAATAATTCTTGGTATCCTAGGGAATTCCAGAAGACTAGAAGAAAGCTAATGTGCCAATATCTGAAAAGAGTAAATGGGATGACCTGGGTAATTATAGGGCTGTCAGTCTGACATCAATCCGAGGCAAGATAATGCAGCGGTTGATATGGAATTTGATTAACAAAGTATTAAAATAAATGATATTTTCCTCCTTTAAATCAACATTGGTTTATGGGAACTAGATCCTGTCAAACTCAGTTGATCTTTTTTTTTTTTTTTTAATGCAATTACAAGTTTGGTTGATAAAGGTAATAGTGTTGATGTAATATACATAGACTGCTGTAAGACATTTGACTTGGTATCACACAACATTTTGATCAAAAACCTAGAAAGATGTAGAATGAACATTGTACACGTTAAATGGATTCAAAGCTGACTGATAGGTCACAAACTGTAATTGAGAAGGGGGAATCGTGAAATGGGTGTGTTTCTAGTGGGGTCCCGCAGGGCTCAGTGCTTGGTCCTACACTATTTAACGTTTTTAATGTTCTGGAAGAACATGATCTGGAAAAAAATTAATGACCTAGAAAAAAATATATGATCATCACTGATAAAGTCTTTAGATGCCAAGAAGTGGGAGAGTGGTAAATAATGAAAGGGCAGGTCACTGATTTGGAGCAATCAGGATAGCTTGGTAAGCTGGGCGCAAGCAAACATGCGTTTTAATGTGACTAAATATAAATGTGTGTATCTAGCAACGAAGAATGTAGGCCGTACTTACAGGATGGGGGACTCTGTCCTGGGAAGTAGGGACTCTGAGAAAGATTTGGGAGTCATAGTGGATCATCAGCTGAACATGAGCTCCCAGTGGGATGGTGTGGGTCAAAGGGCTAATGCAATCCTTGGATGCATAAACAAGGGAATCTTGAATAGGAGTAGAGGTTATTTTACTCTGGTATTTGATACGGGTGCAACCACTGCTGGAAGTGTGTGTCCAGTTCTGGTGCCTACGATTCACAAAGGATGGTGATAAATTGGAGAGGGTTCAGAGAAGAGCCACGACAACGATTAAAGGACTAGAAAGCCTGCTTTAGAGTGACACAACCAAGGAGCTCAATCTATTTAGCTTAACGAAGAGACGTTTAAGGGGTGACTTGATTACAATCTATAAGGCTTTACCTAGGGAATAAATACACCTCTACCCCGATATAACGCTGTCCTCAGGAGCCAAAAAATCTTACCGCGTTATAGGTGAAACTGCGTTATATCGAACTTGCTTTGATCCACTGCAGTGCACAGCCCCGCCCCGCCCCTCGAGCGCTGCTTTACCGCGTTCTATCTGAATTCGTGTTATATCGGGTCGCATTATATCGGGGTAGAGGTGTAGTTAATAATGGTCTCTTCAATCTAACAGAGAGAGGCAATAACACGATGCAGTAGCTGGAAGTTGAAACAAGACAAATTCAGACTAGAACTAAGGTGTAAATTTTTAATAGTGAGAGTAAATAACCATTGGAACAGTTTACCCAGGGTCGTGGTGGAGTCTCCATCACTGGACATCTTTCAATCAAGATTGGCTGTTTTTCTGAAAGATCTGCTCTGGGAATGATGGTGGGGGCAGTTCTCGGGCCTGTGTGACACAGGGGATCAGATTAGATGATCACATTGATCCCCACTGGCCTTGGAATCTATTAATCAAGTGCAGTTGGGGATTCCCGAACAGGGCCGGCTCTAGGCACCAGCAAAGCAAGCAGTTGCTTGGGGCGGCAGATTTGCAAGGGGCGCAAGAATCCAGCATGGGAGCTGAGAACCAACAGGGGGCCCTGGGAGCTGTAGTTCCTTGGTTAGCTCCCTGCCTATAGAGCCAGCCCTGGAGCAGGGAAAGAACTACATTTCCCAGCATTCCCTTGGCCACTAGCAACAGGAAGGGGTGTGGGAAAGGAGTATGGAACTGAAATCTGCAGCTTGCTGTGAATGGTAGGAACAGAGCCAGCTCTAGGTTTTTTGCTGCCACCCCCCCTGCACCCCTGTATTGTCCCAGCCCTGGACTCTCCCCCGCCCACACCCCCTGCTGCCCCAGCTCCGGCCCCCACCTGCACTCCCCTGCTGCCCCAGCCCTGGGCTCTTTCCCCCCCCCAGGCACCTCCTGCTGCCCCAGCCCTGGGCTCTCCCCCCCGACCCGCACTCCCTGCTGCCCCAGCTCTGGGCTCTCCACCACCCACACCCCCTGCAGCCCCAGCTCTGGGCTCTTTCCCCTCCCCCGGCACCTCCTGCTGCCCCAGCCCTGGGCTCTCCCCCGCCCACACCCTGCCTCCCCAGTCCTAGGCTCTTCTCCCCCCCCCCCCCCCCCGCACTCCCTGCCGCCCCAGCTCTGGGCTCTCACCCCACCTGCACCTCCTGCCGCCCCAGCTCTGGCCCCCATCTGCACCTCCTGCCACCCCAGCTCTGGGCTCTCCACCACCCACACCCCCTGCAGCCCCAGCTCTGGCCCCCACCTGCACTCCCCTGCTCCCCCAGCCCTGGGCTCTCCCCACACCCGCACCCCCTGCCGCCCCAGCCCTGGGCTCTTCCCCCCCCCCCCCGCCCCTGCACCTCCTGCCGCCCCAGCCCTGGGCTCTCCCCCAAAGAAGGAATTGGAGGGACTAAATGGACGGTGCACCTCACTATCTGAAGCCTAGCAAGGGAGGTATGTGGATCTCACTAGAATTTAAAATGAAAAGTAAGGGAGGGGAGGCTCTGGACCTGGGCATCTTTAGATACAGTACCAGGCACTTAGGAGGATTTCCACTTCTGAGCCATGGAAGCAGAAATTGACTTTTCCTTTCCAGATATAGCTAATATTCAGAAAGGGAATCTAGCACCTGCCTTCCAGATTTGAACACCCTCAAAATTCAGGAGTGCTCAAGCTCAGTTTGGGCAGCTGTTACTTCATTTCCCCCAAATCAAATATACTGATCCACTGTAACTTGCTGTAGAAAAAGTAGAATAAATTGAGCAAGAAATGCTTCCCAGTGGTTATTAGGACTGGAATTGCTATTTTCAACAGCCATTGCTTGTTTATTTTTTTTTTTAAGTTTTAGTTTTATTTGTTTAAAAGGGAGACCGTGATAGTGCATTCCCCATAGAAACAAAGAATGGAACAAAAGAATAATAAAGGCACCTCAACTTTTCCTCATTTATGTAGGACAGTCTTATAATATGCATCCAGATATCCTCCAATCACACAAGCTGAAAATTGTTCCACTTTACTGCAGTTCTGTAACCATATGGGAACCAATCCTGTCTGTGTTCTGTGCACATCCAAAATTCCTGCTGAATGACCTGCCCTGGGAGCGAGTTACCAGTGACCCAGGGCTGGGGCGGCAGGAGGGTGCAGTTGGTGGGGGGAGGGGGAAAGCCCAGGGCTGGGGTGGGGGGCAGCCCAAAATTTTTTTGCTTGGGGCAGCAAAAAACCTAGAGCCAGCCCTGTTCCCGAACCACCTGTCACTGCTGCTCGGCTTTATTGCTGGGAACAGGGCTTTGTGGCAGATGCCAAATGAAGGCATGGCATTGTGAGATGGCCGTGCAAGAACTGATTGCTATTGGGAAGCTTTCTGTCTGTGCTGGAGACCGTATGCTGTGGCCAGGTTCAGTTGGCCCTGAGTTGAAGATCTTTACCCAGGTGTTGCAATAATGGATACAAGGATGCTTGCAAAGCACCTTGAATTGCTGTGGGGTACAGATGTGGAAGCTCAGACAGCCTTTATGCTGTAGCTTGCATAGGAGGCCTCATGCAAGAAGTTAAATCCCTTCCATTAGGGAACCCACCACACTGAGGAATGGGGAAGTAAGTTAAGCACGTTTTATTTCCCCAGGATGTTACAATTAACCTTGGCTTTATCAGCGCCCAGCACTGAATAGGACAGCGTACTGTAACTGTCAGCACTGAGAGGCAGGCCCCTTTGTGTCAGGGGCCGTACAGATACAGAGCGAGAGCAAATCTCTCTGTGAGAGAGAGAGAGAGAGAGTCCTTGCCCTGAAGAGTTTACACTCTAAATAGACAAAGAGGACAAAGGGCAGCAGGAAAAAACATGTACAGAAAGGGGAAGGGACTTGCCCAAGGTCACAATAGCAGGTCAGTGGCAGAGCTGCAAATAGAACCCAGGTCTCCTGAACTCCAGGTCCTCCAAACCACCCCAGCTGCTGTATACTAACCCAATGTGTCAGCTAAAGGACAGGGCTGTGTCCACAATCAGCTGTCGGCTGTGATGGTAACATTTCTTGAATTCAAGAGCTCAGAGAGATGCATGTGGGAGGTGGGGGGGAAATCTGTGCTGCAGCCTCCTCTGCGGAGGAGCACAACACCATGTCCAAGGGCAGGAGGTGAAGATGTCCTTAGCCAAACCCAAGCGCAAGGGTTGTCTGGGGTAAACCAGAAGGTAAGTTCCACCCGATGTTGGAAAATGCTGGGTATTGTATAAATCAAGCTATGGAGGCACTGCAGGAAAACACGGTCCCTTTACGGGTCAGAGACCAGTATCCTGCCCTGGGTTTACACTGCAGACTGTAACCTCCCCCAGATGGGGAGAGGGGGAATGAGGTACTGAGACAGTGCACTCAAGGAATTGGAATAGTCCCATGGCAAATTCATCATAGGACTAGAGCAGAACCACTGCTCATAGCCCCGGGTAATCAACCATGTGATCCCTTGCTCAACTTCCCCTCGGACAATTGTGCTCTGTGGTGAACCCCGCTGATGCCCCAGTGGCTAGAGAAGCACCTTGAGAGCTATAATGCTATCTATGCAACAGGGCTGATAGGCTCTTCTGGGAAAGTGAAACCCTGCATGCAGAGGGAACATGGTCTGCTGGTTAAAGCACAGACTTGTGAATCAGGACATCTGGCTTTTCCTTCCCTGCACTGCCCATGACTTAGTGGGCCTGCTTCTCCATTGACCTGGGCCGTGTGTCCTCATTCACACCTGTGTGAAGCCCTGCCCCTCTGGTTAATGGTACAGGGTAATAAAGGCCTCGCCAAGTCGGATTTTTCTCTCACTTGTTTTACAGCAGCATAAATGCCCTGATTTCAGTGGAGCTGCTCCTGCCCTGCTGTGAGGGGGATCAGAATCAGGCCGAATCTGTGACCTTGGGACATCACTTCCCCATCTATAGGAGAAGGAGAAGGGTACTTACTCACCAGTCTCCCAGAAAGGGCTAAGACATAAGAACAGCCATACTGGGTCAGACCAAAGGTTCTTCCAGCCCAGTATCCTGTCTTTCAACAGTGGCCAATGCCTGGTGCTTAAGAGGGAATGGACAGCACAGATAATCATCCAGTGATCCATCCCCTGTGGCCCATTCCCAGCTTCTGGCAAACAGAGACTAGAGACACCATCCCTGCCCATCCTGGCTAATAGCCATTGATGGACCTATCCTCCATGAACTTATCTAGTTCCTTTTTGAACCCTGTTATAGTCTTGGCCTTCACAACATCCTCTGGCAAGGAGTTCCACAGGTTTACTGTGCATTCGTGTTTATAAAGTGCTCTCACATCCTCAAGTGGAAGGCGTTGGAGAAGGGTGGAGTGTCATTGCTGGGCTGAAAGGTTCTTGGGACCTCATGGTAACCCGCCATTCCAGTGGGTGTTCTGCTCAGTTCCCCCAGGGCTGGCTTTGGCCCATATGTGTCCAGTAGCATATGAGCCCTGGAACATGTGGAGTTAGCTGGCTGGTTTGTGTTACTGTTTAAAAGCCATCACAATTTTAACAGGATGAACTTGATTTTCTTTCCAACCTCCCCTACAGGACGCTTCCAGCCCAAGCTCCTCCTTTGTGTTCGTTTATTTATCAGCAGATTTGCTTTGCCACAGGACTCAACCCAGACTTTTTAAAATTTTATTTTAAAGCCACAGTCGGACCTTCAGCTCCTTCTGACTTCATCTCAGCTGGAGGGAATGGGACATGGCAGGTCCACCAGGCCAAGATGCCAGGGCTTGGTGTGCAGCATCAGGGTCCCTGGAACTCCCTGCCCTGCTCACCCGTTGTGCTTCTGTGTGGCACCTACATGTGCCAGGCACCCTTGGCGCTGTGAGCTCCTTTGCCCACCCCCAATCCTCCTGGTTTAACAAGCCCTGCAGCATGAAAGCCGTTTGGGTTTGTTTGTGTTGCTTTTTCCCAGCCTTTAAAGAACAAGGGTGACTCCTTGGGCTGCCCGGGGTTCCTAGCTGCGATTTGATCCCACACGCCCCATTCAAGGGGATGGCAGTGGGGTGGGGGGATAGGCACGAATTGGAGCCATGCTGCCTCCTGCTCGCAGGGCCCCCCCGGGACAAAACTCAGGGTGCACGGGTCTGGGGACTTGAACCAGTTTGACGGATAGCGTAGCTGTTCCGAAACGTTTCCCGGCGCTGGGAGCCAGAAGAAGTGGGGTCCCCTCTGTTGAAGTTATGAGTTCGGCTCGAAAGCAGATCTACGCACGGCCACAGCTCTGCTCTGCAAAGGCTCTTCATCCTCAGTGCCTCCATTATAGCCACTGACTCTCCCCAGCACTAAGTGGAGGAGACAAGAAAGTGGTTAACCCTCAAGCTGTCAGGTGTCCAGAAAGCATTTTACCAGCATCTCTCGTGATAGCCCCAGGCTTCAAAGGAATAATAGCTGGACAGTGCACTAAGCCCCTCTGAGGGAGCAACATATGGCAGTTAATTAAATGGAGAGGAAGCGTGTCTTGTCACATGCCAAGGAGTCAGGACATGTGTTCCCATGCAGTAATCTGGGTCTCTAGGGGTTAGAGAATGACGGAGTCGAGATGATTCTGGGGCTATGGATGATTCTAGGAGGAGGACTGTGGGGTCCAGAACACACCTTATGGACAGTTTGCATTGGGGCAGTGTTAAAGGGAACACCCAATGCTCACTGTGACCAAGGCCAGTAACGCCAGCAGGGGGTGGATTATAGGCCCATTTCTGACTGTACCCCAAGCTCATCACCACTCTGCCTTAGTTCCCCCATTCAAGAGGGATGTGTAAGCCGGGTGGGGTAGCGCACCAGCCCCTCAGGGATCGATGCCCTCTCAGCAGTGTTTCAGGCCCTTCCCTCGGGGGCAGAGCGGGTCAGAACCCCCCCACTCCACTCCCCCAAGCAGTTTAGTCAGAGTTTGCCAAAGTAAAATGTTCTACGGAGACGGTTCCCTTTCAGCTCAGTGCCTCTGGAAAGCAGGCATGGTTCTGACAAAAATGTACCTGGATTTACTGGCAGCCTGCCCGCCCTCTGCAGCCCAGGCTTACAGGGCTCATCACTCCAGGGCAATCTACCAGGCAGACTGCCCCACGGCCAGGAACTGCCATTCCCCTCAAAGAGACTTGAGATTTTTGGTTGGCATTCCAAAGCCGAACCAAACCGGGTTTCCACAATAGCAAAATCCTCCATAAGGCAGGATCCCTCCTTTCCACTCAGCACACGCTTTATTGGTTAAACAGAAAACTTGGGCAAAGGACCAAAATAGAGTAGTTCCTCCTCCACCCAACATGAGTGCAGTTCCCTGAGGCTTTTCCCTCCCCGTCTCAGGCCTTTGCCCTGGCCTAGCGCCCCCCACTGGAGCCTTTCAATTCTCCGTCTCTGTAGCTCCTCCGATCTGGGAGTCATGCAATCACCACCTTCCCATCTCTCCCTGCAGGTTTTTCACTGCCCTTAATAAGGACCAGGTGCTCTTTAGGCGATCACCTGACCCCTCAGAGACAGCTGATTAGTCACAGCTGGGGCTGGGCCCGGGCCCATCTCCCCTTAAATGGGCAGTCATCCAGTGACAGGATGACAGTAATTTCTCTTCTGCTGCTCATGTCTCTCCTCCTCCTCTCCTCCTCCTCTTGCCTTTGCCTTTTAAATTCTCTCTCTCTACTTGTATTTACGTTTGGCTTTTTATAGGCACAGTGACAGCTGTAGTTAAGGGGCCCACAGGTTTTCATTCTGAAAACTCCTTTCCAACGTCTTATAACTTACAGAGGTTCTTGGTTGTGTCTCTCACCAACAGTGGCCCAAGAAAAGATATGACCTCACCCACCTTGTCTCTCTAATATCTTGGGACCGAGGCAGCATACAGGTTGTGTCTGACATTTCTATTTAGGAGCTCATATGGCATCACCATGGTATCACACAAACATTAATAAACAGAGCCTCTGATGCAGGGAGATCATATAATAATCCCTATTTCAAATGGAAAAACTGAGGTACAAAGTAAGCACTTGCCCAAGGTTCTACAGGTAGTTTGTGAGAGAGCTGGGAATTGACCTACTGTCTCCTGTAGGCCAGTATTTTGCTTTAACCCCAACCAACCTTCCTGGCATGTATGTTCTCTTTCCAGGAGTGATTTTTTTTCTGTTTAACTTTGTGAAGTGCTCAGGGATAGAGTTGTGTGAAGGACCACTATAGAAAAGAGAGTTTTCTTGTATTGTAGCTCCTCCAAGTTCTAATGGTTGTGCAGAAACTTGTCATTCAATCTGCATGTAGGACAGTGACCTCTGGTAAATTTCCCCCTCCCTGGAAGAGGTCCATCTTTGGCAGTTTGCTTTGTAACTGCGGTCCTTTCTGGATTGTATTTGCGTCATCAAGGCTACTAGATAGTATGTTACAAATGTTGACAAAATGAGAAATCACTTGTATTGCGTGGGCCCTCAAAATTTTTCTATGGGAAGAACTGGGACTGTCCCACTCCTAATGGGAAGTCAGAAGTTCCAGTGCTTCTCTGGAGGTCCCATCAAACTTCTGCACAACCTAAGCTTTCATTGTCTAAAGAGGGGGAAAGGTTTCTACCCCTTGCTGTTGTGAATACAATTTTCTGATGCTGAGCCAGCGCCTTGATAGACAGACTGACTCGATAGCTCTAAGAGGCGTAGCCTGCCCCATTGAACTCTGGAGCCTAACGACAACAATGTGAATATCAGTGTGACCCACACACCTTCTGGGTGTGGTGTTCTGGCCCATGTAGTGGCACTGAGACCACTTAAAGAGAGAGATAAAATGAGTCTGCTCTACAGCCTTAGCTAACAGCCAGTTGGCTTTTAGCTCATGCAGTAGAGGCCCATGCACTAAGCTCCATCGGTTCGATCCCGACAACAACCGGGGTCTGTTGGCATTACATCAGCACAAATGTTTTCATTGCTGATCATTTTAGCAGAAGAATCCAGCCCTTCTGGGGTTGTGACCAGAGCTTGGAAGGCTCCCACTTTATTTCCTCAACATTTCACTCCACAACATTTTATACCCTAGACTCTCGCAGGAATTATCTGATTACAGCAGTGCCCCCAGTGGAAAGAATCACCTAGTGCCCCATCTACTGCGGGTGGGAAGGGCTGTTTTTGGCTACGGGGGACAAGGCACAGACACCTGCTCTTATCAAATGTGCTTGGGTTTTTTAATGACCACACAGAGCCTTGGCTTGGAAAGGTTTTATCTGAAACATGCAATAAATTGTGTGGATCTCGATATACCAGCCTTGGAAGGAAGAAGGGCAGAGCTAGCTTGGATTTATACCTGCAATTTTGAGGATTCTAGTTATTTCATACCTGGGGATTATTCCCACTCAGCCATCCCCCCTGCACGACGATTCTATGCCCCATCACGTATAACACGTCCCCAGCTGGATTTCTCTGCTCTGCACATGCACTCAGGGATAGCTCTGTCATTATCTGTGATCATGATTATTATATTGTTCCTATGACTATAAATAACCTCATCTGCTCCCTCCTCCCACTGCTACATCCTTCCTCATATTCACTTGGCTCTCCGTGTGTCCTCAGCTGCGCTGCGTTTGTATGTGTTCCCCCCGGCAGACATCAGGCAGAAGGGTAGCCACCCATGCATGCTGGACTCCTGCCTCGTAGCAATCTGGAAATGGACCCTGCCTACTTTCCCTTCTCCACCCATTTACTCCATGCATGACTGGAAATGCTGAAAGGCCTTTCCTCAGATCCAGAGAGACAGCTCACTGCAGACCTAGCAGCAGGAGAGAGACCCACTCCAGTGGTTCTGGCGTGTGTATCGGTCTCCATAGATCAGGACAGAACCAGGCCCACATCCCAGACCGGAGATGTTGACCTATGCAGATCTGGATTCAGTATACACATTGCAGCAGGAGCCCACAAACAGCTTTGCAAGCCCTGCTCTTTCAGGGCTGCTGTGTCAACTTCTCACTAATAATCATCGCTCCAAAAAGACGGGTGAGCAGTAAGAATGTACGTCAGTGATTAGCATATAAAAGACACATTAACAATCAGAGAATTCTTGGTACTATTCAATCAGTGGATCCACAGCACCTTCCAAAATCCGTAAGAACAAGGGGCTCCCTAGTGTTGACAGCACTAGGTCGATAGGAAAATTCACCTGTTGACCTAACTCCGTCCCGCTGCTTGGGGAGGTGGATTAACTATGGGGACAGGAGAACCCCTCCCATCGGGATAGGGACCATATTCCGGGACATCACAGTGAAGTGCAACAGCGGCCTCGGAAGGCACTCAGAGTCCCACAGCTAAATACACGATGGACTAGATTGTTCAGCGTAAGGTGAAGTGGGCAGTTAACACTTCTACAGTCACAGGACAGAGGAGGGGGAGTGGGTCACAGATTGCTGTAATGAGCCATAAAGCCCGTATCTTTATTAACTTCATGATTTTTAGCACCTAACAAAGTTATGAATTTAAACTCCCAGGCATGGGCGGCGGGTGAAACCCTGCTTTGGGAGGCCAGCATGCCGGCCCGCCCCTTCCCCCTGAGGCCCTGCTCCCGCACACCGGAGCGCCGAACCCCTCCCCCCCCTTATCAGGAGGAGCCCTGAGGGCCTCCCACCCCAGCCACAATGGGTCGAGCCCCCACCCCAAGCGTGGGCAAGCTGCCAGCCCCCTGAATGCCGGGCCGCTGGTCCGGGCCGACTCCAGCGCTGGACAAGCCACCAGCCCCCCAAGCGCCAGCGCTGGGCCGAGCCGCTGGCCCCCTGCCCCTGAAGGCTCCCCGGTTGAGCCACTGGCCCCCTGAGTGCCTGGCCCAGTGTCCCCCCCACTGCTAAGCCACCAGCCCCCCCAGCACCGGGCAAGCCTCAGCACCCGGATGAGCCACCTCATCCCCCACCAGATGCCACTGGCTGCTGGCTTGCTGCATCCCTCCTCACTCCCCCTCCCAAGAGAAAGAGGGACACGGCGAGCAGCGGGGACTTCCGGAGAGGTGGTGGTGGTGGAAGGGAGTGTGACAGGTTGGATCACAGAAACCCCCTTGGGAGCTGCCACCTGATGTGTAAAGACTACCCCTGCTTCTGTTTTCCCTGCCAGCTCAGGACTCCAGCACCCTGTCTTGCTGAACCAGATACTCCCGTCTGGCTCCAGACACAAACCCAGGGTCTGAATCACTTGTCCCAAAGCTGCAAGTTTACCTGAAAACAGCTTACAGTAGTGTGCTTGTCTTTAGCACTCAGATGCTCAACTCCCAATGGGGTCTAAACCCAGATAAATCCGTTTTAACCTGCATAAAGCTTATGCAGGGCAAACTCATAAATTGTTCGCCCTCTATAACACTGATAGAGAGATATGCACAGTTGTTTGCTCCCCCAGGTATTAATACATACTCTGAGTTAATTACTAAATAAAAAGTGATTTTATTAAATACAGACAGTAGGATTTAAGTGGTTCCAAGTAGTAACAGACAGAACAAAGTAAGTCACCAAGCAAAATAAAATAAAATGCGCAAATCTATGTCTAATCAAACTAAATACAGATAATCTCACCCTCAGAGATGCTTCAGTAAGTTTTTCTCAGACTGGACACCTTCCAGGCCTGGGCACAATTCTTTCCCCTGGTACAGCTCTTGTTCCAGCTCAGGTGATAGCTAGGGGATTCTTGATGATGGCTTCTCTCCCTCTCTGTTCTCTTCCACCCCTTTATATATCTTTTGCATAAGGCGGGAACCCTTTGTCCTTCTGGGTTTCCACCCCCCCCCCTCACTGGAAAAGCACCAGGTTAAAGATGGATTCCAGTTCAGGTGACATGATCACATGTCACTGCAAGACTTCATTACTCACTTGCCAGCACACACATATACAGGGAGACTCACAGGTAAACAGCCATCTGCAGACAATGGGAGTCATCAAGATTCCAAACCATCATTAATGGCCCACACTTTACATAATTACAATAGGCCCTCAGAGTTACATTTTATATTTCTAGTTTTAGATACAAGAGTGGTACATTTATACATATCAGATGATCATACTCAGTAGATTATAAACTTTGTAATGATACCTTACAAGAGACCTTTTGCATGAAGCATATCCCAGTTACGTTACATTCACTTATTACCGTATTTTCTCTAAAACTATCCCAGTTACATTATATTGACTTATTATCAAGTTTTTATAAAACCATATAAACTGCACAACGTCACAGGGAGGACTTATTGGAAGGCAGCAGCAGCAGGCAGTGAGGGCGTCGGGGAAGGGGCAGGGCCACCACGGCCCAGGCATCCGGCGGCAGGTTGGGCCAAGCGTTCCCTGGCCTCTTATACCCACCGCCCATGCTCCCAGGCTCGCCTTTTGAAGGTGTTGGGCAGGTTTCCGTTGAGGACAAGGACTGAGAGGTCAGATATGGAGTGATCGCTTTGTGAAAAGTGTTTGCCCATAGGGTGTTTTGGTCTGTGTGAGTTTATTCAAGAGCGTAGTGATTGTCTGGTTTCACCCACACAGCTGTTATTGGGGCATTTAATGCACAGCGTGAGGTAGACCACATGTTGTGATGGCCATGTGTAGGACCCATGGATCTTGAAAGCTGTGTTGTGGGGGGAAGGGGATGAGCACTGTAGCAATCAAGATAAGTCTGCAGGTTTTGCCTCTGTTATGGCAAGGGCTGGTGCTGCTTTGAGTTGGTGGGTCCTGGTCTGTGGTGATGATTCGGATGCTGTTCCCTCTAATTTTTTACGTCCATGTGCGGAATGAATGTTGTTATGTGCACCAATATGGAGGTGATGAGTGGTGGGGGTGGGGCCGAGGGGTTCGGAGTGTGGGAGGGGGCTCAGGGCTGGGGCTTAGGATTGGCGTGTGGGGGGTGATGGCTCTGAGGTGGGACCGGGTTTGAGGGGTTCGAGGTGCAGGCTGCCCCGGGGCTGTGGCAGGGAGAGAGGACTCCCCCCAGCCCTCTCTCGCTGCAGCAGCCCAGGGTTGGAGGAGAGGTGCCTCTCCCCGGCCGCGGCAGCTCTGGAGCTGGGGTCAGGGGAGGGGCGCCTCTTTCCAGCTGCGGCAGCTCTGGGGGAGGGGTGTCACTTGCCAGCCACCGCAGCTCCGGGGCTGGGGACGGGGAAGCGGTGCCTCTTGCTGGCTGCATGGCCCTTGATAGTCAGCTGCGCAGTTTAGGGGGAACGTAAGTGTCTGAAGGCCAGAAGAGGGGATTCAGGAACGATTTCTTCAGGACGTGGTCCCCATCAAGTATCACTGTTTAGTGATACCCCATATGGGTTCCTGCGTGGGGTGGTAGCTGACAACCATGGGTGTGCAGTAAGAGGGTTTGGGTTGTTTTTTTTCTGTATTGAAGCAGGCTCTCTCGGGGTATTTGGGTGGCCCGTTCCATGATGTGACCTACTTCTCTGGTGGAGTGTCCTAGTTTGGTGAAGGCGGGTTTAAGTGTGTTAAGAGGTGTATCCCAGACTTCTTCCTCAGAGCATGTTCTGTGGTAGCTGAGTGATACCGAGATTCAGCCAATTGCCACTGACCAAATCAGGTCACATCAGCTGATCTGGGGCCTCATGGTCCCATGACGGAGGATGCTGGGGGGAAGTGCAGAAAGGAAGAACTCTCCACTCACCCAAGGGAACATGTGAGCCAAGCCCACTTCTGCACTGACTCACAATTCAGAGTCAAAGCAGGCCCTGGTCCAGCAAAGCACAGGTGCAAACTTAATTCTACGCTCCATTGACTTCAGTGGGTTTACTCATGCTTAAAGTTAAGCATGGGCTTAAGTGCTTTTCTCAAGAGTCATAGAATATCAGGGTTGGAAGGGACCTCAGGAGATCATCTAGTCCAACCCCCTGCTCAAAGCAGGACCAATCCCCAGTTAAATCATCCAACAGATTTTTGCCCCATATCCCTAAATGGCCCCCTCAAGGATTGAACTCCCAACCCTGGGTTTAGCAGGCCAATGCTCAAACCACTGAGCTATCCCTCCCCCATGACTGGATTTGCTACAGGGCCAACCCTGCTCCTACTGAAACCATCAGGAGTTTTACCTCTGCCTCCAAAGAGAGCAGGATCTACCCACACATGTATCCTGAATATGTCTACAAATGGGCCTGGAAGCAGGAGCCTTAGAGGCTATAGGCTGCTGCAGCTACTGGCAGAGGCGGCGGGAGCCGGGCTAGCTTTGGTTCAGCTGGAACCGGACGTTACTCTTTGCAGATTTTGCTTGGCCTTGCGCAGCCTTCCCCTTTATGGGAGCCAGATGAAGTTTTTGATTGTTACATCCTGGCCTGCATGAGTACCAGGCATGTATTGAAATGTCTATCCCCACATGCCGCATAAAATATTCCGCAGTTATTTGAGCTGCACGTGATCACCAACAATGGATACAATTTTCAAAGCCGGGAGCCTGACGTTAACATTAGGCTCTTTAATCCACTCCACAGCTGAACAGTTTTCCAATATGCTAAGGGCTGATGTATGTTAAAGAGGACGGTGATCAATTGCGCTCCAGGTGTCATTGGAGGTTTTTAAGAACAGGTTGGACAAACCCCTGTCAGGGATGGTCTAGTTTTAGTTGGTCCTGGCTCAGCACGGGAGGCTGGACTAGATGACCTCTTGAGGTCCACTGCATCCCTACGTAACGTTTCGGTGATTCTAATGAGGTGGGCGCCTTTATCCAGTTCCTAGTGGGACAGGAGTCCCCATCATAACTGGGCGGTGTTAACAGAGGGGGTGAAAGGTGGCTGAACGCTCATCCCCAGAGATGAGTGCTCCTTAGCAGGGCTGAGAGGTGTTGGCAGGGTAGAAAGGTGACAGGCATCTCGGGAATAGAAGGGCTAGCCAGGGAACAGGCTGGGGGCAGCCTGCCCTGCTCCTGGCTAAGGAAAGGAAGCTGGTAGAGTGCAGTGCTGGGAAATCGGACCATCCCATGAATGTTAAAGGTGACCCAAGGAGAAACCCAAGCCCCATCCCCGCAATTTCCGCAGAGCTGCATTAAAAGCCTGGATGTCTCCAGAGGCCCTGTGGGGCTACTGGGCTTTCTCAGCAGACACTGAATCTTGAATGGCTCAGCCCAGACCTTCAGCTGCTGTAAATGGGAGTTGATCCATCCACATCAGCAGAGCTACACCAGCTACAGCAGCTGAGCATCCGGCCTCTCCTCTTCCCACTGTCAAAGCTCCTCTTTGGCACCGGACTGCAGCCCTTTGCTCCAGTGTCTGCATGACTATGGCTTACCCTGCTCTCATGCCATCGCCTTCAGTGGGTCACTCCAGTGCCCGGAAGGTCAGACGGTGCATGGTGAGCAGGGCCCCGGAGGAAGGGGAAAAGGTGGGTGCAGGGCCATCTCTCTTGGATCTCACTCCTCCAGTGACACAATGAAAGTCACATACTCGGGAAAACAATGTTAGTAGCACAAAGGAGGCCAGGCTCCCAGCAAGGAGGGGGTAGGGGCTGCAGCACCCCTCTCCCCCCGGCTGATTAACACTCAGTCTGCAGAGCCGCATGCACTCGAGGGGGATTTGCCGGATGGCATTACTGTCAGGGGAAGATGCTGTCATGTGCAGGAGTCAGGCCTGCTCTGTCCTCCCATTTAATAAGGGGATTGTGTGAAAGGGGAGGATCACTGAAGACAAAGAAGCTGCAGAAGGAAGCAAAAATCAGTGGCGCCCTGTCAGTGAGGGGAGAGAATTTCAATAGATGCCAGATTCAGAGACATTCACTGTGTGGCTGAGAGTAACATGAAATCAGCTGTGCTGTGTGCAGCCGTGGAGTGAATAGAGCCCTTGTACAATATCCAGCTCAGCCTGCCAGCAACCCCACACCCCGCTCTGCTGATGCACCTCCGTCGTGACTCGCAGCCCCCACCCTCCTCCTCCAGCCCTGCGCTCCCCCGCCCACAGCCACTCAATCCTGACCTGCAGCTCCCACCCTGCTCTTCCAGTCTTGGGCCCCTCTCACGCAGCTCTGCTGATGCACTGTGATTTGAACCTGCAGCACCCCTCGCTAGTCCAGTCCTGGACCACCCCAGCTGGGCTGATGCCCTTCAGTCCCGATTTTTGCTACCCCAGGCCTGGTACGCCACCCAGCTCTGACATCGCCGTGACGATAACATTACCTGGTCCATAGTGCCTTCCATCCAAGGACCCGACAGCACTTTATCAACATTCACTCATTCGCCCTTCAAGCACGAGACAGGCAAGGGATCCCCGGGTTCCAGACGGGGAAACTGAGGCACAGGGCAGCGATGCAGCGCGTTGCAGGCCACATAGCGAGCCAGTGGCGGAGCCAGAAATAGAACCCAGGAGTCCTGCGCCTCCGCACCATGTTGGCCACCTCTGAGGTGCTGCACTGTCCGCCAGGCAGGGAGCTTCCCGCTCGCACACCTGCTGGACAACACCTAGACAAGCAGATCTCAGCTCCTAGCTTGTCCCCTGCCTGGGCATGAGTCAGGCCAGGCACAGAGCTTGCCCTCCTGGCACAATTTGGAATAGCAGCGCCATCTAGTGGACATTGAGGCCACGGACAGGCAAGAGTTGGATGCTCCAAGATGGATGCTTCAGGGTGTGTCTGCTGAGGCTGGTCGCCCTGGAAATAGCAGCCAGCGGCACTTGTTTGCTGCCTGGTCTTGTACAGCTGAGCATCCCCATGGCAGGGCCTGCATGCGCTAGTGACAGAGCCCGGGAGACGTACTGCACAGACTCAGAGCCTCGCCTCTCATCTAATGATCAGAATAAGAGACTGGGAGTCAGGACTCCTGGGTTCTATTCCCAGGCTCTTGTCAATGACTCACATGAACTTGAGCAAAGTCATTTCCTCCCCTGCCTTAAGTTCCCCGTCTTTTAAACAAGGTCAGTAGTACAGTCCTGCCCCACCACCCAGGGCTGGTGTGCTGCTTGAGTCCGTATTGGTGGACTTCGGAGCCATCATCTCGTTAGCTGACCATTCCCGAGTTTGGCATCCTCTCAGCTGCTGTGAGTTCCAGCAGGACCTGTGCTAGCACTAAATGCATTGTCTCTTTGTGCTAGCCTCTTCCAGCGACCACCCCGTGAATAACGGGGAGCAATCCACAACGCCTGGCAGGGCAATGGACCAGCAGAGAGAGAGCTGGGCGTTTGTTCCCAGCTGGGCCCTGCAGTGCTGGGGAACGCCTGGGAGACTGAGTCAGTGCAGACCCCCTGGAGCTGAGGTTCTCTAAGGATGGGCAGTGGGGAACCAGTGGGATGAAAGCAGAGAGCAGGAAGGATGAGGACTAGTCCCCATCCTGCCCAATCCTAGTCCAGATCCTCAAAGCTATTTAGGGTCCTAACTTCTGCCAAAATCTATGGAAGTTAGGAGCCTAAATACTGTTGCCCCTTTTTGACCCGAGCGGCTAGTCGAAGTTTGGGACCCTGTGGGTGTCCCGGTTGGGGACGTACAAAGTGATGGAGTCTGGTATTTTCTTTGGTGCAGCTTTTTTTATTACAAAGAATGTACCAACCCCTTTGTCTCTGAACGCAGAAGGAATCAAGCAGCAGGAAACAGCTTTGTTTGCTCCCAGCCCCTTTTAGCCTGCACGCTTGACCCCAAACCAAACCTCTTCCCAGGTTTCTTCCAGGGTCAGCCACCGACCTTTCAGCTGCTCCTTCAAGCTGTCTCTCGCTGTCTGTTCTTGTTTGGTTGCAGTTTCTGTGTGATGGCTCCTCCCCTCACCCCCCTCACCCAAAACAAAAGCATCTGGGTGGGTTCACACACACCTTTGGTAGGGTGGCCAGGTGTCCGGTTTTTGACTGGAAAGTCCAGTTGAAAAGGGGACCTGGTGGTGTCCGGTCAAATGTACTGACTGGACACCAAAAGTCAGGTTACTGCGGGGCGGGGATAAGGGTCGGGTCATTAACCTATACCAGCCCCTGATCAGCTCCTTGTCAGGTTTCAGCAGTTCCCGTCCCAGCCCTGGAACAGAGGGAGCCCAGTTGAGGGGGAAGAGGGAGGTGGAGATGATCCAGAGAGGAGGAAGGCGGGGGGCAGAGCAGTGATGTACAGGGGGAGAGGGGAAGAGGTGGAGCAGGGGTGGGGCCTTGGGGGAAGAACCAGAGAAGGGGGCAGGGCCTGGGGGAAAAGGCGGTGCAGGAGCAGGGATTCGGGGGCAGAGGTGGGGCAGGGGTGGGGCCTTGGGGGAAGAACCAGAGAAGGGGGCAGGGCCTGGGGGAAAAGGCGGTGCAGGAGCAGGGATTCGGGGGCAGAGGTGGGGCAGGGGCAGCGCCTGGGGGGGAAAGGTGGGGTGGGGCGGGGCCTGGGGGGAAGAGGCAGGGCAGGGGCAGGGCCTCAGGGGCCCAGTTATCAGCCATTACAAAATTTGCAACCCTAACCTTTGGCCTAATGCTTACAGTTACGTTAAGGATGAGTTCACCAACCAATCTCAATGGGGTTTTAATTCACCCAGCTCATAACAATACTTTTGAGGATCTGGCCCTTTCTCCTAAACCCAGCTTCTCTTTTCAGAGCATTGCCCAGCCGCTCGCTTCCTGGCTCTATCTATGGTGCTGCTAGGGCCCTCATCCCCACCATCTAACTGGGAGGCAGGGCTATTCTCCCCATTTCACAGATGGGGAACTGAGGCCAAGGTCACAATGAGAGTTTGTGGCGGAGCAGAGACGTGAACGGAGGTCACACAAGCTCCATGTGTGCTAGACCATCCTTCCCCTCCAGCTGGCTCCCTGCTGGGATCTGTACTGGTCTCTGTGTCATTGCCCTCAAAGCAGCCGCAAAATCAGTCAAGGAGAAAGAAAATTCCTCCAAAGAGCAGGTTTGCTGAGCTGAGAGTAGCCAGGCAGGACAGGGCCAGGGTGTGATCCAACCCGGGCTTCATTTTAAAGAGACAGGAGGGCATTTGTGGCAGAAGCTGCTGGCCACTGCACTGGGTCACAGCAGCTGAGCGGGTTCCCCTGTGGGCAATGCAGCTAGTGAGGTGACTGTTGATCCTGGCTGACCCAAGACAGTCCTGGTTTCCCTGTGTCTCGGGAGCAACTTTGGGGACCCTGGTTTTTCATTTCAACAATTGAAACATTTTGGATATTTTAAGTACTAAATGTTTGCCCAAGAGACGTTTGCAGCGAGCGGAACTGGCTGGGCTCTGCCAGGAGCCAGGTGCCCAGCGGAGGACTCGAAGGAGCATTCAGCATGGGTGCAGAGAGGAGTGGAGTGAACGCAGGTGCCAGCCGAGCTGTCTTTTGCTCAGAGTGGCTGTTAACGGCCCTTGGTAAACTCATGAAGTTAGGGGAGGATTTTCCTTGCTCGGAGAAATCTGTTCCTGTCCGTGGGGCTGCAGCTGTGTGTGATGTTTTAAAAAGGCACCTCTGTCTTCAGGGAGAGTTCACAACCCTACAAAGTGGCCCTTCAAATGACCCTGGGGTTTGATCTCAAAAATAGGATCCCTTTAGCCATCAGGCGTCATCCTGGGACCCTCATAGTGGGGGTGAGCCACAGGCAGGGATGAGTCATTCCTGTATTAGGCTCCAGCCAATCCACAAGCCAGGAGCTCTCAGGGCAGGTATATAAGCCTCACAGGTGAACCAGCTGCTCAGTCTTATCAATGAGGTTGCCTCGTTGCTTAGCAGGGATGTCTCCTCTGCCTGATAGCAGGGACAGCCTCTGCAGGGCCGGCTCTAGGCACCAATAAAGCAAGCACGTGCTTGGGGCAGCACAATTCCAGGGGCCGCATTCCGGCCATTGTTTTTCTCTCTCTTTTTTTTTTTGGGGCGGCATTCCGTCCACCCTTTTTTTTTTTTTGCGCTCTCGGAGCTTGGGGCGGCCAATTTTTTGCTTGCGGCGGCAAAAACCCTAGAGCCGGCCCTGGGCCTCAGCCTGCTCCAGCCAGGCTCTGGCTCCAGTCCTGTCCCTAGTTCTGCTCCAGCCCTGCTCTGGTTTCCAGCCCTACTCTGACCTCATTCCAGCCCTGCTCTTGACTCCTGGTTCCAGCTCTGACCTGTAGGCCCCACTGCCATCGCTCCAGCTCATAGGCCTGACCATCTTCACCTCAGTTTCTGGCGGAGAAACCCAGAGGAAAAGGACAATTTCAGAAACACCGTGGAGCTTAATAAGGCCTCCTTCTCCATGGCCCTACATCTTGTGCGGTCACTTACGCTACTGCAAAGCGCTACCGTTCTGGTAGCATTTTATACCTGCTCTGTACTGGTACAAAGTGCAGGCAAATGGAGACTCCAGCCCGGCTACTTTACCTCATGAGCGGAGGCAGGACATAATAATAACAACAATAATCCCGAACTCTTCTCTGGTGCTTTTTAATCAGTAGGTCTGAAAGTGCATTACAAAGCATTATCCCCATTGTTTTACAGTGTAGGAAACTGAGGCATCGGGGGGGGGGGGGGACGTGACTTGCCCAAGGTCACCAGCAGGGCCATGGCTGAGTTGGGAGTAGATCCCGGGTTGCCTGAGGCCCAGTCCTCTACCTACTAGGCCACACTGCCTTGTGTGTACTTATATAGCGTCAGTCCTCCAAGAATCTCAGCGCCCTGCACAACTGCTTATTAATTCAGCCTCACAACCCTTCAGTGTGGAGGGCTGTATCATTGGGCCCATTTCACAGAGGGGGAAACTGAGGCACAGAGAAGTGGAGGGGCTTGCACCCAACTCACCCACTAAGTCAGCGACAGAATTATATCCAGTCTCTTCCCTATCAGGCTGGTGCTGTTATTGTTTGTATTACAGTAACACATCGAGGGCAGGGCCCAGCCCAGCCAGGGTCACCAGTCTGCTCGGTGCTGTACAAACATTGGTAGATTATTACGGCCGTTACGATCCTGTAGTCTGACCTCAGTAAGGGACAGGCCCTGCCCTGAAGCACTTACAATCAAAAGAAACACGGCAGGCCAAAAGAACCAGAGAGAAACCGAGGTCTCCTAATTCCCAATTCTTGTGCCTCTACCCACTGGACCTCACTGCCTCTTCTATCCATCAGCACCACGCTCTAGGCTTTTGCATTTGTAGGCTACAGGCTGTCGTTTCCATTACGTAACATGAACACAGTATAAATAAATGAAAAGGTCTGAAGGGGCGTGAGCTAAGTGGCTTTTGTTGTTCCCTCTCTCTCCTTCCAGAAAGAGCATTCACTGTATCAGATGCTGACACCAGAGGAGGTTGGGAGAGGAGCTGGTTAGGGATTTTTCAATGAAACTTTTCCCCGTCAGAAAACGCCGAGACATCGGAACCAGAACTTCTCCGTGGGAAATGGGCCGATTCGGCAAATTGCTTAACTCGAAAATCTTTTGGAAAAGATGTTGTGACAGCGTCGGGATGTTTTGTTTGAGCATTGGCTTGCTAAACCCAGGGTTGTGAGTTCAATCCTTGAGGGGGCCATTTAGGGATCTGGGGCAAAAATCTGTCTGGGGATTGGTCCTGCTTTGAGCAGGGGGCTGGACTAGATGACCTCCTGAGGTCCCTTCCAACCCTGAGATTCTATGATTTTCTCTATGAAAACAATTCCCGTTGTCCTTTGAGTCTGAGCTGCTGCTTTGTGGGTGACGATTGCTGCTTCCTCAAGGCAATTTCTTTCCAGAGTAACGCGGCAGCTTAATATCTGCCGCCAAGATGTTAGATCTTAGTGTCTTCGCCAAAATATGCATCTGGAGTTTGCAGGCCTGGTCGCTGTGAACCTGCACGTGTCATTCACACGGATGCACAGCGAGATCTGCCGGGTGGCGTTTTACCCCTTCCTGGCCTGGGTGTAAATGTTGACACAAGTGGCAGGGTGACAGTGAACCAGGCCCCGGGTACGTCCATCAGTTCCGAGTTTAAGGCCAGACGGGACCAGCAGATCATCAAATCCGACCTCCTGCATAGCACAGGGCCCACGATGAGCCTGATAACTTGAGCGGGACTAACCTGGGTGCCACAGGCAGAGACCAAGGGCCACCAATGCCTCATGCCCCTGCAATGGCAGGGAATTAATTAGGTGAGATGTACCCAGATGATGCCAGCCGGCGATCCACACCCCATGCTGCAGAGGAAGGTGAAAACCTCCCCAAGGTCCTTGCTGCTCTGGCTTGGGGGGAAATCTGGTTAGACCCTGAGATGGCACACCAGCTTGGCACCTAGAAAGCGGATTCTCTGGACTACCCCAGTGTATCCCCTTCCCCGTGTCAGGCTCCCAGCTATGGGGGTCCATGTTGATGTGGAACCTGGGTAGGGGTGGACGTGGTCCGAGTTCAGTGTAGGTTCAAGGCCAGAAGCAGCACTCCGTACTAGTGGCACGCTGTAGGATCAGGCCAGAGTCCAGGTCAATGGGCCGCAGCGGGTCAGAGTGAAGTGAGTTAGTCAAAGAAGGGTTAGCAGAACAGAGGCAGGATGAGGGGTCAGGAGCAGAGTTGAAGACTAGGAGCGGGGCCAGGTATCAGGAGCAGAGCTGGGACCATTCTTCATCCTTTTATACGGATTTGAAACATGGGCATTGCTTAAACAAGATATCAGGCGCCTGGAGGCATTTCATACACATTGCCAGCGGCAACTCCTGGGTATAAAAGGGTTTGATTTGATGTGTCATTGAGAACTGGCCTTGAGAGGACTAAAGTCCCCATCAGTCACCGCTGGCTGGCACTTTTGGGTCACTTAGCCCATCTCAGAGACAAAGCCCCCATGCATTGAACCCTGACGATAGGACTCAAAGTCAGGAGGAGACGTTGCCCAGCCACAGACTGGAAGCAGCCATGAGGAGACGTTGCCCATGCCAGACCCGCCTTGTCTAAGCATGTTGTCGTTGCTGCTAGCGCTAGGACCCAGGAGCAAGGTGAAGTATCAGGAGTGCACAGCAGGGTCTGTTTGCAGTGGCAAGCCAAGGATGCACTAGGTGCATAGACAACCTCCAGGCAGAGGTGCTGGAAATAGGGGTGCTGCTGTACCCCTGGCTTGAAGTGGTTTTCATCATATACAGGGTTTACAGTTGGGTTCAGTGGCTCTCAGCACCCCCACTATAGAAATTGTTCCAGCTGCCCTTCCTCCAGGTGTTTTCCCTAGGGCGTAAATCTTGTGCCTGGGCCTGGACATCCAGCACTGCTTGAACCCCACTTCACCAGAGCTGTCAGGCAGCAGCATGGACATAGCTGACGCTAGGGTGACCAGATTTATAGATTCATAGATTCTAGGACTGGAAGGGACCTCGAGAGGTCATCGAGTCCTGTCCCCTGCCCGCATGGCAGGACCAAATACTGTCTAGACCATCCCTGATAGACATTTATCTAACCTACTCTTAAATATCTCCAGAGATGGAGATTCCACAACCTCCCTAGGCAATTTATTCCAGTGTTTAACCACCCTGACAGTTCGGAACTTTTTCCTAATGTCCAACCTAGACCTCCCTTGCTGCAGTTTAAGCCCATTGCTTCTTGTTCTATTCTTAGAGGCTAAGGAGAACAAGTTTTCTCCCTCCTCCTTATGACGCCCTTTTAGATACCTGAAAACTGCTATCATGTCCCCTCTCAGTCTTCTCTTTTCCAAACTAAACAAACCCAATTCTTTCAGCCTTCCTTCATAGGTCATGTTCTCAAGACCTTTAATCATTCTTGTTGCTCTTCTCTGGACCCTCTCAGATTTCTCCACATCTTTCTTGAAATGCGGTGCCCAGAACTGAACACAATACTCCAGCTGAGGCCTAACCAGAGCTGAGTAGAGCGGAAGAATGACTTCTCGTGTCTTGCTCACAACACACCTGTTAATACATCCCAGAATCATGTTTGCTTTTTTTGCAACAGCATCACACTGTTGACTCATATTTAGCTTGTGGTCCACTATAACCCCTAGATCCCTTTCTGCCGTACTCCTTCCTAGACAGTCTCTTCCCATTCTGTATGTGTGAAACTGATTTTTCCTTCCTAAGTGGAGCACTTTGCATTTGTCTTTGTTAAACTTCATCCTGTTTAACTCAGACCATTTCTCCAATTTGTCCAGATCATTTTGAATTATGACCCTGTCCTCCAAAGTAGTTGCAATCCCTCCCAGTTTGGTATCATCCGCAAACTTAATAAGCGTACTTTCTATGCCAATATCTAAGTCGTTAATGAAGATGTTGAACAGAGCCGGTCCCAAAACAGACCCCCGCGGAACCCCACTTGTTATGCCTTTCCAGCAGGATTGGGAACCATTAATAACAACTCTCATTAATCCAGCCAGTTATGCACCCACCTTATAGTAGCCCCATCTAAATTGTATTTGTCTAGTTTATCGATAAGAATATCATGCGAGACCGTATCAAATGCCTTACTAAAGTCTAGGTATACCACATCCACAGCTTCTCCCTTATCCACAAGACTCGTTATCCTATCAAAGATGTCCTGATTTTATAGGGACAGTCCCGATATTTGGGGCTTTTTCTTATATAGGTGCCAATTACCCCCCACCCCCATCCCGATTTTTCACACTTACTATCTAGTCACCCTAGCTGGTGCCCAGAAACCAGCAGACTCATCTTCCAGGCCCATGGATCCTCATGCATGAAGGTAGGCATAGCTTCATGCCTCCAGCTTCCATCCCGGACACACCACACGATCTGTCGTCTACAGCCAAGCGCTGCGGTACAACCGCATTTGCTCCAACCCCTCAGACAGAGACCAACACCTACAAGATCTTCACCAAGCATTCTCAAAACTACGATACCCGCACGAGGAAATAAGGAAACAAATCAACAGAGCCAGAAGTGTACCCAGAAGCCTCCTGCTGCAAGACAAGCCCAAGAAAGAAACCAACAGAACTCCACTGGCCATCACCTACAGTCCTCAGCTAAAACCTCTCCAACGCATCATCAGTGATCTACAACCCATCCTGGACAACGATCCCTCGCTTTCACAGGCCCTGGGAGGCAGGTCAGTCCTCGCCCACAGACAACCCGCCAACCTTAAGCATATTCTCACCAGCAACCACACACTGCACCATAGTAACTCTAACTCAGCAACCAATCCATGCAACAAACCTCGATGCCAACATATCTACACCAGCGATACCATCACAGGACCTAACCAGATCAGCCACAACATCACTGGTTCATTCACCTGCACGTTCACCTATGTAATATACGCCATCATGTGCCAGCAATGCCCCTCTGCTATGTACATTGGCCAAACTGGACTGTCCCTACATAAAAGGATAAATGGACACAAGTCAGATATTCGGAATGGCAATATACAAAAACCTGTAGGAGAACACTTCAACCTCTCTGGACACACAATAGCAGATTTAAAGGTAGCCATCCTGCAGCAAAAAAACTTCAGGACCAGACTTCAAAGAGAAACTGCTGAGCTTCAGTTCATTTGCAAATTTGACACCATCAACTACTCAGGATTAAACAAAGACTGTGAATGGCTAGCCAACTACAAAAGCAGTTTCTCCTCCCTTGGTGTTCACACCTCAACTGCTAGAAGAGGGCCTCATCCTCCCTGATTGAACTAACCTCGTTATCTCTAGACTGATTCTTGCCTGCATATTTATACCTGCCCCTGGAAATTTCCACTACATTCATCTGACGAAGTGGGCATTCACCCACGAAAGCTTATGCGCCAATACATCTGTTAGTCTATGAGGTGCCACGGGACTCTTTGTCGCTTTCAAGCTAAAGTGCATTCAGCATAATTCCCTTCGCTCAGGACTGCAATGCAAAGTTGAATCGGCTGGCTCAGCTGTGTTTCACAGCCTACTGGAAGAAGGCAAATGGAAGTGTTGCGTTGCTTTTCATAGTACGCTCCGCCAGAGGGCAGTCAGACACACCATCCCACACCTAACATGGGGGAGGAGGATGAACTGTCAGTGGAGGAGCTATCCACAGTAGCCAGGAGCTGCGTAGTGCAGGTCAGGATGCAAACTGCCCCCAAGTTCACATCAAGGGCTTTAGTTTGGACCCATCTCTGACTGACAGTCCTGCCCCTTCATCCAGCCTGGCTGAGTGAGACGCTTTCAGTCCCCTCGGGAAGTGTTCGGTGCGAAAGGATGGTGGAAAATAATCATAATAAAAAAGAGAATCCAGGAGGACTGAAGGCATGAGGGATGCCGTGGGGAACTGTGGGTCAGGCCTGAGGGGCGTCGGCAGAGGCGGGGCGGGGGGCAGGACTGGGATAGCAGGGGGCGGGTCGGCTCAGCACAGAAGTGCCTTGGCACAGCTCTGTGAGGTTGCAGGCCAAGCGTTAGCACAGACGCTATATTGCATGTGGAAGGAGGAGTCTTTTCCCCCGGTGGGACTGCATGCCCATGGCTCAGTAATGGGCTATGGAGCCTTCCGCCTGTAGGTCACCGGCACCGCTTTGAGCACTGTATTATCTTCCAGAGGATGGTGTGTAACGAGCTCCCAGTCTCAGTCCAGGTGCTCAAGGGCCTTGGCTACACTTGGCAATTCACAGCGCTGCGAGAGCTCTCTCGCAGCGCTGTGAGTACTCCACCTCTCCGAGGGGAATAGCTTGCAGCGCTGCGAGCGAGCGTGCAGCGCTGCAGGCGCTGATTACACTGGCGCTTTACAGCGCTGCACTCGGGGGGGGGGCGTTTTCACACCCCTGAGCGCAGCAAGTTGCAGCGCTGTACAGCGCCAGTGTAGCCAAGGCCTAAGACACCTGTCAACTAGCACTCCTTGTAGCTGGCCTGTGATGGGGCAGATGGGGCTTAACGAGGCGGACAGGCTCCCCGCTGGCGAGGAGAGGGTTAAGGACAGCCTGTGGACCCATTTCACCCCACCCTGCTACACCTGTAGCCAGTGACAGGCATGGAGACAAGGTGAAAAGGAGGAGACCCAGCCCCATTCAGGGCTGACCAGGATGGAAGGAGACAAGAGCGCTGCTACTTCCTTAGGGAGGGAAGCCTAGGACCCAGCTAAGAGGCTAAGACAGCTTCCATTTGGTGGATGAACCAACCAGGCCCAGGAAGATGGACAAGAAGGGTCTAGCCGCCCAGAGACAAGCCCGGAGCAGAAGGATGGGGTCTGGTCAATGAAGCCGCGAATGAAGCTGATTTTTTAGTTCACTGTTTTCCTTTTTGTTTTGGGCTCTAACGGCCTGGAAGGGGTCGGACTCCAGCGTGTGTTAACCGGAGGGCTAATGCACCCCAGCGCTGGGGGCAGCACCTGACTGTTGGGGACCCACAGTAGGGAAGTGATGCCGTGATGGGCCACGAGGGAGTGCTGCCTAGACAGCCCGGTTACACGGCCATAATCTCGGTTACGGGGTGTCGTCCGGCTCTTTGATGGGAAGCCGGCCCTCGTAGGCAGTGGACTGATTTCAGTCTCTCCCCGCGTTTTGTGTGGAAAGAAATAGCTAGTTGCATGCTGCTGTTTAGTGCCTCTTCCCTGAGCTGCAGCCTGCCTTCTCCACCCAGGTTCCTTCCTGCTCACCGAACCGGTGTCAGATGGTGTAGGGCTGGGCTCTGAGGCTACAGACCTGTCTGGGGGGACACAGCCATTATAGACTCTAAGGTCACACACCTGCTCCCTGTGAACCAAAGCCACTGGGCTTGGCGGAGAGGCACCCAGAGAAATCCCTGGCTGCTGCTGAGATCCCTTCAGCAAATCATTGGTGCCCGAACCCTGGAAGCCGCAGCTAGGACCAGACTTCCAAGGAGGCCCAGCATGCTGACCTCTGATTATGGGCACCGAGCTGCCTTGAAAACCTGACCACTAGAGCTGGACCATGTAGGAGATCCCTCAATGCTGGAGACAGTGGCCCAGATCCTCACAGGTATTTAGGCACTTAACTCCTATTGAAATGAATGGGAGTTAGGCAGGGGTGAAAGTAACTTAAAAGACTTACCGGTACGCCGGAGTCCTGAGCGGGGGCGTGGCCTCAACCAGAAGAGGCGGGGCCTTTCAAGTTTTAAAGGCCCTGCGGCTCCGGCTGCGGCTGGGAGCCCCAGGGCCTTTAAATCACCCCGGAGCTACCAGCTGCAGAGGTGGCTGGGAGCCCCGGGGCTCAGGGGCAAATTAAAGGGCCCGGGGCTCCGGCCACCGCAGTACTCCGGGCCCTTTAAATCACCGCCGCGGAAGCCAGTCCGGCATGGCGTACTGGCTCTTGCCGGTACGCCGTATAGGACCGTACCGGCTTACTTTCACCTCTGGAGTTAGGCACCTAACTATAACAGGGCTAGTTCTGCTAAGGCCTGGAGAAGCTTCCTCCTAATTGAGGGGGTGGCTGCTCTCACTGGGACACTGAGCATCTTCTGTGCTTTTGCAACATCACCTGAGGCCCAGAGAGGAAAAAAGACACTCCCAGGGTCACCCAGTGAGTCAGCTGCAGAGCTGGGAGCAGACCCCAGGAATCCTGGCTCCCATTTGCATACTCAAACCACTAGGCCTGCCTCCCTCCAAGGGTTGGGAACAGGGCGCAGGCTATTCAGATGCCCGGTCCCCTGCTCTCAGCACCGAGGGCCGGCTTTTCTAAATCACCCAGAACCCGAGATGCTGAGTAGTTTATACATCTGGCTGCTTGTTTTGGAGGCTAAATGACAGCTCAGTTTTCTTTGAAAATCTGGCCCTGTTTGCAGGCCCCAAGCACTTGAAAATCTGCCCCCTAACCCCGCCTGCCCTTTCTGCAGGGTAAAGCCACAAAGGCTATCTCGAGCCGGAACACGCTGCCTACTGCATGTGCTCCTCCGCCATAGCTTGGCCCCAGGATGTTGAATGTTATAAATTTTTAAACCATATTTTACGCTTACAAATTCCACAGAGTGGCCTTGAAGCCTCTCATCTGCAGAGAGCTCCTTGGAGGTGCATTGCCGTTACTTGCACATTGCACGCAGAGGCATGCGCTGGATTAGAGCAAACCTTTCCAAGGTCCCCTTTTCAAACGCTGGCCCCGTTTCTCTCCTAAAGCTCCGTCAGAGACAGGGGTGGGGATGAAGTTATTTATAACATGCAATCAACTGTGTGAATCTCGTCTCTGCGAGTGTGTGTGTGTGTGTCGGGGAGAGTGTTAAGAGTGCTGGGGTAGCTAAAAAATGACTGTTTAGTCAAAGAAATTAAACCTCATAGGGCCCATTCCTGCAACCCTTCACTCATGCAGATGGTCCTTCCCCACACAAGGAGTCCCTAGGAATTGGATAGGCTTATTGCCAAGAGTAAGGACACCTTCACTGAGTAATCCACCGAAAACCAGGCCACAACAAAGGAGAAATCGCTTCAAGCTCATACGTGCTCATTCCTTGACAAACAGGTAGTGGGTCAAACTCTGATCTCAGTTATGTGGTGTAAATCTGGAGTAACAAAGTCATTTTGGCCTAGAATAAGCCTATGCTTGCCCACCCCTGTGGAAAAGAACATCTGTATCTTCCGCATTTATGTTGCTGAAAAGCTATTGCCAGCATTATACGAAGACACATTTCTCTCTGTATTATAGGGAGGAAGGACTGACCTAAGGGGGGATGGGAATGAGGCAAAAAGTTTGGGGTGGGGACCCCTGGCTTTCAGCACCCCTACTGTAAAAAATGTTCCAGCGCCACTGGACTTATCCACAGAATATGAACGGCACCCAAAAGCATAGGTGCTGGAACTAGGGGTGCTTGGGGTGCAACAGCACCCCCCCTTGAAGTGGTTTCCATCATATACAGGGTTTGCAGTTTGATGCAGTGGCTCTCAGCAGCCACACTATACAAACTGTTCCAGCACCATTGCCCAAAAGTGTTGATTCTCTGTCTACTGCTCTAACCATGAGACAGAATTCCCCTTGTTAAGGCAGTCAGTATAATCACTTATAAATACCTTAGATAAACAGACATGTCCCTCCAGGTAGCATGGGAGCAGGGGTGATCTTATGGCTAAGGGACAGGATGGGAGTCAGGAGCCCCGCATTCCAATTATCTATCACTGCCACAGGCTTCCCATGTGAGCTTGGCACTACCACTAACCCCAAGCATTCAAAAACCATGAGACAGGCCCCCAGAATCATGAGATTGGGATTAAATATAGTAAAAATCAGGTTTTTTTATTTGATTTGTGTGCGTGCGCACATGTGTGTGTGTGCGTGTGCACATGTGTGTGCATGTGATGGTTTCAAGCTCTTCTCCAAAGCCACAGGAGCTAGAAACTTACTTTTTTCTACCACAGTGGGGTCCTCATCAGTGACTCGGGCTCCTAGGTGCTACGGTCAGACAGCTAATTATAATAAAGCTGTGAGAACTAGCAACACTGCCTTGGACAAGTCACTGAACAAGTCAGAGTCTCTGCTTCAATTTTCTCATCTATAAAAGAGGGTGATACTTCCCCCATTGATAGTGGTGTTAGATAAGGCTAAATTAACAGATGGTTGTAGAGCATTTTGTAATCATAGGAGCAGACATGGGGTCCACCTATTCCAGCATCCTGTCTCCAACAGTGGTCAGCACCAGCTATTCACTTCTCTGTAAGTTCTTATACTGCACTCATCACCAGGCTGGCTGAGTGCCTTCTGGTAGCACATTAAGCAGCATGACCACATGTCTGCCACATGACAGCTGCTTCACAGGGTTAGACACTGAGGCCTGATCAACACCTAAAACTTAGGTCAACTTAGATACGTCACTCAGGGCTGGAAAAAATGTCACATCCCGAGCACCGTAATTAGGTCGACCTCGCCTCCACTGTAGACTTGGTGAGATCAACAGAAGGATTCTTCCATTGACCTACCTAACACCTCTAAGAGGTGGATTAACTGCATCACCAGAAAACCCCTTGTGTTGATGTAGGCAGCATCTACACTATGGCGCTACAGTGGCACAGTTGCAGCACCATAGCTGTGCCACTGTAGCTCAATAGTGTAGATATACACTAACTGTTCCTGGAAGCCGCAGGCTTTTTGAAATTAACCATGTCATGGAAATCACAACACAACACATTTTCCAAACAAAAGGAAATAAGAATAGGATTGGAAGATTCCTCAGGAGGTCATCTAGTCCAACCCCCTGCTCAAAGCAGGACCAGCCCCAACTAAATCATCCCAGCCAGGGCTTTCTCAAACCAGGCCTTAAAAACCGCTAAGGATGCAGATTCCACCACCTCCCTAGGGAACCTATTCCAGGGCTTCACCACCCTCCTAGTGAAATAGTGTTTCCTAATATCCAACCTAGACCTCCCCCACTGCAACTTGAGACCATTGGTCCTTGTTCTGACATCTGATACCACTGAGAACAGCCGAGCTCCATCCTCTTTGGAACCCCCCTTCAGGTAGTTGAAGGCTGCTATCAAATCCCCCCTCACTCTTCTTTTCTGCAGACTAAATAAGACCAGTTCCCTCAGCCTCTCCTGGTAAGTCATGTGCCCCAGACCCCTAATAATTTTCGTTGCCCTCTGCTGGACTCTCTCCAATTTGTCCACATTCTTTCTGTAGTGGGGGGCCCAAAACTGGATGCAATACTCCAGATGTGGCCTCACCAGTGCCGAATAGAGGGGAATAATCAGTTCCCTTGATCTGCTGGCAATGCTCCTACTAATGCAGCCCAATATGCCATTAACCTTCTTGGCAACAAGGGCACACTGCTGACTCATATCCAGCTTCTCGTCCACTCTAACCCCTAGGTCCTTTCCTGCAGAACTGCCACTTAGCCTGTCGGTCCCCAGTCTGTAGCAGTGCATGGGATTCTTCCTTCCTAAGTGCAGAACTCTGCACTTGTCCTTGTTGAACCTCATCAGATTTCTTTTGGCCCAATCCTCTAATTTGTCTAGATCATTCTGGACCGTATCCCTACCCTCCAGCTTATCTACCTCTCCCCTCAGCTTTGTGTCATCCGCGAACTTGCTGAGGGTGCAATCCATCCCATCATCCAGATCATTAATGAAGATGTTGAACAAAACCAACCCCAGGACAGACCCCTGGGGCACTCCACTTGATACCAGCTGCCAACTAGACATCGAGCCGTTGATCACTACCCGTTGAGCCCGATGACCTAACCAGCTTTCTATCCACCTTATAGTCCATTCATCCAGCCCATACTTTTTAACTTGCTGGCAAGAATACTGTGTGAGACCATATCAAAAGCTTTGCTAAAATCAAGATATATCACATCCACCACTTTCCCCATATCCACAGAGCCAATTATCTCATCACAGAAGGCAATCAGGTTGGTCAGGCATGACTTGCTCTTGGTGAATCCATGTTGACTGTTCCTGATCATCTTCCTCTCCTCCAAGTCCTTCAAAATGGATTCCTTGAGGACCTGCTCCATGATTTTTCCAGGGACTGAGGTGAGACTCCCAGATTCTCCTTCTTGCCCTCTTTTAAAGATAGGCAGTATATTTGCCTTTTTCCAATTGTCCAGGACCTCCCGCGATTGCCACGAGTTTTCAAAGATAATGGCCAATGGCTCTGCAATCACATCAGCCAACTCCCTCAGCACCCTCGGATGCAGCGCATCCGGCCCCATGGACTTGTGCACATCCAGCTTTTCTAAATAGTCCTTAACCTGTTCTTTCACCACTGAGGGCTGCTCACCTCCTCCCCATACTGTGCTGCCCCAGTGCAGCACTTTGGGAGCTGACCTTGTCTGTGAAGACAGAGGCAAAAAAAGCATTGAGTACTTCAGCTTTTTCCACATCATCTGTCACTAGGTTGCCTCCCCCATTCTGTAAGGGTCCCACACCTTCCCTGACCTTCTTCTTGTTGCTAACATACCTGTAGATACCCTTCTTGTTACCCTTCACATCCCTTGCTAGCTGCAACTCCAATTGTGCTTTGGGCTTCCTGATTATACCCTTGCATGCTCAAGCAATATTTTTATACTCCTCCCTAGGCATCTGTCCAAGTTTCCACTTCTTGTAAGCTTCCTTTTTGTGTTTAAGCTCACCGAAGATTTCTCTGTTAAGCCAAGCTGGTTGCCTGCCATATTTGCTATTCTTTCTGCACATCGGGATGGTTTGTTCCTGCGCCCTCAATAAGGCTTTTTTAAAATACAGCCAGCTCTCCAGTACTCCTTTCCCCCTCATATTAGCCTCCCAGGGGATCCTGCCCATCAGTTCCCTAAGGGAGTCGAAGTCTGCTTTTCTGAAGTCCAGGGTCCGTATTCTGCTGCTCTCCTTTCTTCCTTTTGTCAGGATCATGAACTCGACCATCTCATGGTCACTGCTGCCCAGGTTGCCACCCACTTCTACTTCCCCTACCAATTCTTCCCTGTTTGTGAGCAGCAGGTCAAGAGGAGCACGGCCCCTAGTTGGTTCCTCCAGCACTTTCCCCAGGAAGTTGTCCCCAACACTCTCCAAAAACTTCCTGGGTTGTCTGTGTACTGCTATATTGCTCTCCCAGCAGATGTCAGGGTGATTGAAGTCCCCCATGAGAACCATGGCCTGTGATCTGGAAACTTCTGTTAGTTCTCCAAAGAAAGCCTCGTCTACCTCCTCCTCCTGGTCTGGTGGTTTATAGCAGACGCCCACCACGACATCACCCTTGCTGCTCTGGCCTCTAGACCTAACCCAAAGACTCTCAACAGGCGTTTCTCCAGTTTCATACGGGAGCTCTGAGCAATAGCGCTCCTTTAACGTTTCTTCTCGGGGGATCAGTTTACACAGGGATATCGATTGGCACAACTGATGACAAGGGCAAAGCCAGCCAGTCTATTTGAAGCTAGATGGGACAAAGGGCTGGATAGTAGAAGATTGGGAGCAATCCTGAACTGGCTGGAGAGATGGATTAGATGGGACCAGAGCTGCTCAAAAAAATGGGCGGGAGGGCTGCAAGGGAAAAGACAACCCACCAAAAATTGTCTATTTTGTTTTCCACATTTTAAATCTTTCTTAAAATATTAAACTACCTCTAGCAGGTGGCTTATAGAAACCTTTCCTCTAACTTCTATGGGCCTACAGTTCAATCAGTCATATAAACCCTTGTTCTTTCAAACTATGTAGCATAAAAAAACCATGTCTTCATTATTCCTTCCTCCCCACCCCACTTCCCGCCTGGATGGTCTTTAATTTTAATCACAGCTATGATCCAATCTGGCCTTAAGGTTGGAATTTTGATACTTCAACAGGACACAAAAGATGGTCTGGAGCCAAAACCTGGGGTCCAGGCATTCTTGGGGGAAAAATATGGATCGGGATCTGAATTGAACTGCTCAGGCCTATCTCCATCAGAAACTAAAACTAGGAGCCCTAATCAAGGACCAGCCCCTCCTTGTGCTAGGCACTGCACAAACACAACAATAAGACAGTCCCTGCCCCAGCGATCTTACAATATAATACAAAAGACAGCAGAGGGATAGACAGATAGATGGGGGAGTATAAAGAAACAATGGTTGATAATGCCACCCTTTTGGTTTTTCCCTTAAGAGAAGACAGGCTGTTAGCAGTAATTCTCCCTCATAAAAGGATATTAGGATGCATTAGCTGTTTGCTAATTTGTTTACAGTGGGTTATAACTGCAGTGCCTTCCTGGGGATCTTGTATTGCTCATGCCAGAGCCCATAACTGAAATGTGAACAGGCTGGGGTGAGGTGGCTGGAGATATTGGCACAAATGGTAACATTTGTCTCCAGAGGATGCCTGCTAGAAATGTACATCAGCAAAAGCAGAAGGTGACATTATTTATAACATAAAATCAGGGTTGCTAGTGTCACATAGGAACAGAAGCCTAGAGCTAAGGGAAGGCCCTTGTACATTAACCTGGACAATGAGTGAGATCAGGGTCTTAATTAGGGATCATCCCAAGCAGATTTCAAACCAACCGAAGTTTGGGAGTGGTGTGGCATCCAAGATATTGGTTCTGTCCCAATTGTTTAGAAATCTTTATAATGAGCTGAACCAAATAGGAAAGTCTGTGGCCCATCTCCATCAGGAACCAAAGCTGCCAGGTCCTCAAAATGTAGTGTTTTAAAACCAGATCAAGTACTGGATCCAAGTCGTGTAATCTGAGCCAACCCGTGTTTATGGGAATTTGGCCACAACTGGGTCTGGTAGCTGTTCTCTCCTCTGTAAGCCTGTTAAGGTTGTTGACCTATGTCTTTGTGTCAGTGTATATTTTGATCAAACCTTCAGCTTGAAAAGGGAGGAGAGTTTTGTAACCTATATAGGAAAAGAAAAATCGGGATTTTGTCCTTTTTTGCTTCTTTGTGATGTTTAAATACTTTTAAAATCCAAAATAGTTTCCCCCATCTTTTTTTATATTAGAAATATCAGGAAAGTGAATTCTGATTTTTCCAGAAGCCTCACTGTAGATCTCAGATGGGGACTGAGGGTTTTCATAGTCAGTCGTTAAAGGTTTGATCCTGCCCCTCTGCCAGACAGTGTGAGATTTTTTATTTATTTGAATGGGGGCAGGAGCATGCCCCAACTGAATGAACAGGGGATGGCGACTTTATAAGTGATCTGAATAAAACAAAACAAGTAAACAAACAGACAACCTGTATCATTTCTTCTCTCAGTTAAGCCAGTTTCACTTATGGTTCCTCTGATGTCACAATCTTGTTAGTGCTCCAGTTGTACATAGATTCCTTCAGGCAAAAACAGGGTAAATAAGACCTGAACGTTGTCAAAACCACGTAGAAACAAAAAGCAAAAGGTAAAAAATTGTTCATCCCTTCTTTATCCATAAAAAAGAAGCTAAGGAGGACACAGACATTTTTACCTGTGCAAGGTCATCTTTAAATTCCTGTCCTTTTTAATATTTGGAAGAAAAGGACTGGATGGAAGAATGGGCCCCAATCCCGTATTTCTTACCTCCACATTTCCCTTTACTCTGTCACTCCTTATCCAGAGCATCACCTGCCTTATAAGAGCCCTCACCTACTATGGAGAGCACTGCAGCTTTTGTCATGTGCATGCACAGTGGGTGATGTTCCAGATTATTTTCTGCTTTGGAGAATTGCTAGCAGTAACTCTGATCAGTAAGCTTAACACACAATGCCATTCAATGGGAGAAGCAGCATTACATCTGCACTGCATACATCTCTCCTCATGGGTGCTCTGCAGGGTCAAGATTTTCAAAAGCAGCTAGTGATGGTGGGTGCCTCAGAGTTTAAGTGCTGTCATAGACTCATCATTCTGGAGTGTTCCCTCTTAGTGGGACCTGCCTGGCAGTTTAGCAACACCGCTCTGCACCTCAGGACATCAGTGTAGGGTCACCAGGTGTCCGGTTTTTGACTGGAATATCCGGTCGAAAAGGGATCCTGGTGGCTCCAGTCAGCACCACTGACCTGGCCATTGACTGTCCAATTGGCGGCACAGCGCAGCGGGGCTGGCAGGCTCCCTGCTAGCCTCTGCACTGCGCGGCTCCTGGGAAGCAGTGGCATGTCCCCCCTCCGGCTCCTACGCGTAGGAGTAGCCAGGGGGCTCCACACGCTGCCCCCACCCCAAGTGCCACCCCCACAGCTCCCATTGGCTGTGGGCCAATGGGAGCTGCGGGGGCAGCGCTTGCGGACGGAGCAGCACACAGCCGCCTGGCTGCGCCTCCGCGTAGGAGCTGGAGGGGGAACATGCTGCTGCTTCTGGGAGCTGCTTGAGGTAAGCGCCACCTGGAGCCTGCACCCCTGGCAGACATCTTAAAGAGGCCTGATTTTCAGAAGGTGAAGGCTCAGCATTTTCTGAAAACCATTCTCCATGAAAGTGACCCAGTTTAGGCACCCAAACATTGCACGGCCCAAAGCCACTAGTCACTTTTGAAAATCTAAGTGGCTCCAGGGGCCACTTTATGTGTACATTTTTGGTGGGGTTTAACTATGAAGTGCCATTTATGACTTAGTGCTGTGTGTTTGTGTCACCCACACACCTCCTGGGTGTGGTGTTCTGGCCCATCTAGTGGCACTGAGACCACTTAGAGAGCAATTAATAGGTCTGTTCTACAGCCTTAGCTAACAGCCAGTTGGGTTTTAGCTCATGCACTAAGCTCTAGAGGTCCCAGGTTTGATCCTACCTGCTGATGACTAGCATCTGTCAGTGTTACATTTGCACAGTGTGTTGCACAATGGGGTCCTGATCCCTAGCTGGATAATAATAAAATAAGAGCACCACAACAATGCTCTACTGTGGCTTTGAAGTTGCTGCTGCTGCTTTCATATCCGCTAGTGGCATGTACATTTGTGCCTTTTACACTCTCAGAGACTAGCATTTTGGCCCCACCTGGATTCTTCATCCGCAGGAGTGGATTTGGATTATATTTATTATGTTGTCATGAATTATTATTTAGCTTTTGTCACATCATTTGTATTTATTATTACAGAAGATGACAGATTACAATATCATTTGTTATCATGCTGCTGTTGTTATTATGAATGACACACTCACACAATAGTATTTGTTATTCATACAGCCCTTACAATGTACCAGGCACTTTACAGTACAACCAAAAGGCATGGCCCTCTTGCCACATGCAGTGGTCCCGCTATAACGCTGGGAACCTGGTGTAGGTCACAGCACCAGGAGTAAAGGGGCTCAGCTTTTCTTGCAGCAGGATGGTGGGGCGGTGGGGAAAGGGGAACATCCCTGCATCATTGTGCATTAAGGGTCCCGATTCAGCAAAGCACCTAAGCACGTGCTTAAGGGCACCCCTATTCAGCAAGTGCCTAAAATGAAGCAGGTGCTTAGGTCGGAGCAGGTGAGCTTTTGGGGGGTGGGGTCACCTGGCTGATCCCTCTCCACGCCCCGGGAGTGCAAGGGCCCTGCTGGGGGGAATGGGGCGGGGGTGGGGGGAGCTGTTCCCCAGCCCCTCCCCGAAGGCAGCTGGCAGCTTCGGCCGGGTGACGTGGAGGCAGCAGCGGGGAATCACCGCTGGGGGGCGGGGTCAGGGTCAGAGGGCGGAGCTAGCGCCCAGAGGGGCCGGGGAGGAGAAATAGGCGCGGCTCTGGCACACAGGGGCGGAGCCAGAGGGAGCAGTGACGCGGCCTTCGCGGGAGTGGGCGGGGCCAGAAGGGGTGTAGGCGGAGATATGGGCGAGGGGGCGGGGCGGAGGGTGGGGCTAGCGGCTGTGAGGGCGTGGCGTGGCGTGTGGCGGCCCGGAGGGGGAGGGGCCGAGCCCTCAGCTGACCGGCCGCCATTTTGTCAGGCGCTCGGCTGAGCGGAGCCCGGAGCAAAGAGATTCCAGCCGCCGGGGCCGCCGCTGCCTCCTGCGTCCCCGGGGCGCGCGCGCCGCCCGGCCCCGAGCGGGATGTGAGCGGCCTGGCCCGCCTCGCCCGGACACACACGGCAGCGGCCCGGCCCGGCCCCTCAGCTCGAGCGCAGGCCCCGCCGGCCCGGCCCCGCCGCCGCGATGGCGCTGAAGATGGTGAAGGGCAGCATCGACCGCATGTTCGACAAGAACCTGCAGGACCTGGTGCGGGGCATCCGCAACCACAAGGAGGACGAGGTGGGCCGGGGCTCGGCGGAGGGCGGGCTGGGGCCGGGGAAGTGGGGCTGAGGGGGGAGGGGAGCAGGGCGCGGGGTCTGGGCTGGGAGGGGCAGGGCGGGGGTGGGGGGTCCTGGGGCGGCTGAGCAGGGCAGAGTAGGACCTGGTGAGTTATGAGGAGGGGAGTGGGCCGGGGGGTAAATCCCCGCTGCAGGATCCGGTGGGGGGGGGTAGAGTGGGAGGGGAGTCTGAACCACAGCCCCCCACCCCACAGCGAGCCGAGGAGGGCTTGAGGTTGCTTCCTCAGAAGAGCTAACCCCGGGCCTTTCCCATCTAGGCTCCTGGGGGGAAGGGGTGGCAGCCCCTCTTCCTTCACTCGGTAGGGTTTTGGGGGCGGGTGGCAGCTGCCTTCCTCCTCCTCTCTCTTCACCTGGGGCTGCCCCCCCTCAGTAGGGTTTGGGGGAGGGTGATGACTGTCTCTCCCATTCAAGCCAGGGCTGCCCACAAGAGAATACAAATCTAGTGGGAAACGCTGGACTTGTCTCCTGTGTGTGGTTCTGGAGGGGGTGACTCACATCTGCTGCCTCTCTCTGGGCTGTGCGAGTCTGAGTCTCTTTCTCACACACACCATCAAAATAAAAGGTGTTTCTTTTCTGCTGAAAAGGGGATGTTGTCAAGGGGGAAAAGGGCAAGTAGAAATGAAAATGAGGAAGAAGAGTCTTGTGCGGGGTCGCCTAAAAGGGAGAGCCAATTCAGGGAAGCTGCCAGAAGCAGTGGGGAAAGATTTGGCAGGTGGGAAATCTTTGTTCTTGGTTCAGTATTTGGTTATAGTATCAGAGGGGTAGCCGTGTTAGTCTGAATCTGTAAAAAGCAACAGAGGGTCCTGTGGCACCTTTAAGACTAACAGAAGTATTGGGAGCATAAGCTTTCGTGGGTAAGAACCTCACTTCTTCAGATGCAAGTAATGGAAATCTCCAGAGGCAGGTATAATCTCCAGAGGCAGCACCTCCAAGGGGCTTCACTCTCTACATTTGTCCTACAAATTCTCTAACCTCATTCTTCAATGTGATTTGTAATGTAAAGAAATTCCTGTCTGCTGCCTTCAAGAGATAAGTGACTATTTTCTAAGGTGCGATTGGAGTATAAGAAAAGTGAGTTCAAGTGTAATTAAGCTTTTTAGTTAAAATAATTTCATTTAGCTTCTGTCTAAAACACATTTCCATAGATGCCATAATTCATTCATTTAAGGTAGAAAGCACTTGGATGTCACCACCTGATATAGTCTTCTATATTATTTATGAGTTAGATCAGGAAACTGATGGAAAGTAAATAATTACTCATCAAGAACTAGTTTATCTGAGAAATGAGAATTCTTTTATCAATTGTTGTCATGTGGTATACGTTAATCAGGAAGTTCTTGGAGGCTTGGCACAAGCAAACTCGGTGTTGGAAACTTTTATGTGTACAACTTCCATAATTATCTTTTTGGCAGAAAATTAGTAACTTGGTGTGGAGTTTAGTATGATAGTACTGGGACAAGCTAGTAGATAGCATATCACAACTTCAAAATACAGTAAAGAGCAAAATAATATTGACCATGGAAGGGATTAAGAAACAAATGTAGATTTTGTTGCTAGAACAAATAGATTGTAAAATTCATTTGTGTTGTATGTTCTTTATCACTGCTGATCTCAGGATAAAATGCAATAGTGTTTCCAATAGACATTAACTTTCAGATAGCTTTAGATTTGGATATTTCACACTGATGCTCCACAGTACAAGGTAGTATTTACTAGAGCCACATACCACGAAAAACTACTGAATCTTTCAATTTCATAATGTAGTTTAAATACTGTTTGGTATTGCTTTGGTGGCATAGGAAGATGTAGTTGCTATCAAGGACTCAGTGTTCTGCGCACAAAAAATAGCACCTAGCAGCTTCTAGTATTTAATGAAAGAGCCAGCTTTTGTTAGATCATATCATAAATTATTTACAAGTGTTTATGTGACTGTTTATTGTGGCGATGGTGATATGTATATTAACCTTTTATCCATGCTTGTGTAGTTCATGCTTTGAGCTATTATTATTCCACTCAAAACTTAGTTCGATAAACACTTGATGAATAACTCTGTGGAGATTACAATTAGAAATTTCCTAGAGGACAGCTAGGCCTACTAAGATACTGAGCACCATATTATTTGGCAGTAGATCTCTGCAAATATCAGTGCCTTTATGATCTTCATGCAGGCCCTAGGCCTTACTTTGTGACTCCCATCATCTTTGTCAAGGAGAACTGAATACTGTATATTATTTCCAGTTCTAGAATAAGTACTTGACAAGTAAGTCCTTTTGTAGGGATCTAGAGAGTCAAAGAATGAATAGTGTAACTCTTCACCATTTAAAACTAGATAGAATAACTTCCTTTCTAGATCTTCACACATGCAGTAGGATAAGAACTGATCAAGTTTCAGCAACAATATGTACAGATCATTGAGCAATTTAAATGCATATTTCCTACTGGTACTGTTATTTCTCTAAAGATTCTCCACAATATACAGTCCCTCTGGAGGGAGACCATCAAAGATGCTACTTACTCACTGAAAGAAGTTGCTGTTAAACAATGTAAGGTATTTTTTCTTTCTTCCTTCCCCTGCCTCATTTCATTGCAGAGCAGTTTAAACACATGCTAGTTTTGAGTGAGGTACTGGGAACTGAACCAGAGCTTCCCAAATGGTGATGGAAAGCACTATATTTTTCCAGTGTTCGAGTACCAATCCGTAATAATCAAAATAGTACTTTAGGAATAGCAGTAAAAACTCTTCTGTACTTCTCCATTGATTCCATTGTTCATAGGGTTTAGGAAGTGCCATTGAGACACTGACAAGTCTGGATGTACATCTTCAGATTGCCTTGAGACAAGACTATCTAAAAGTCAACTAAAGGGTTTGGCCTGTCCAAAAGAGCAGATATTTACTAACACAGACTTGTCAACAAATATTGACACACACTTTATGCTGGTGTCTATTATTGTGTTTGTTGTTGGCTAGCAATTAGCATTATAAATCATGGATGCCTGGCAGTGACTCTTAGGCCTTGTCTGCACTAGGATTTCCCTCCCTACAACTTCCCACCATTAATATCTGTAATTTGTCTCCACCATGGGTAGCAATGGTGGAAGCATTACTATATACAAAGTTTGCTGGTGACTGCAGCATCTTTAGCATTGCATTGGCTAGACCTGCTTAGAGTCTCTTCTATGCTAGAGCTCTTACTGTTGCTGCTTCTGCTGGAGCTGAACTAGTGGGATATGCTAGGAAAAAAACGAGTGTAGACACCCAGTGAAAGCAAATATTAAAATGGAAAAACAGATGTTTCTTGCCGTTTGTCTTCACGCAGGGTTTTGTAATGTCATAATGGTTTTACTAATCAAAATGAATGGACCAGTTAAACTTTCCTTACTGGGTTGCTGGCAGACATAAGCATCTGTTGGACAAAGCATCCTGGAAGTGGTGACCCCATGGCCCTTGCTTTGTGTGCATGAAGAGGTTTCTTTCTCTGGGATTTTCGAAAGAGGCTAAGAGTTAGGCACCCAGCTCCTATTTAACTTCAGTGGGAGTTTGGCATGTAAATCAGTTAATCTCCTTTGAAAATCCCATTTCTAATGACAAAACCCCTGTCCATATTGGGAGCAGGACTGTACCAGTGACAACCATATTTGAAAACAGTTGTTCAGTAGTGATCTGGGGAAAAAGTGGCTGTAGCAAGCATGGTTTCAGTGTCCATTGTGGAAAAGTTTTTTAATAAAAATAAATAATGCTTTATTCTATTCCCCTTAGCAAGGCTGGAGTCTTATAAGTCCTTTCTCTTTTAGTTTCATGGCTTTCTATACAGTACTTTGACGCAGGCTTAATTTATCTAATTCTGGTTTCACTTATTTTATTTTAACTGTAGTAACATAAATGCATAAATTAGGGGAATTGAAAAATGTATTGGAAAAGTGTAAAAGCATTTCTTCCCACTGGCTGTGCTGCTGAGTAGACTTCCTCATTGATATGAGCAGGAAGATAGAATCATAGAATGTCAGGGTTGGAAGGGACCTCAGGAGGTCATCTAGTCCAACACAGGACCAATCCCCAGACAAATTTTTGCCCCAGATCCCTAAATGGCCCCCTCAAGGATTGAACTCACAACTCTGGGTTTAGCAGGCCAATGCTCAAACCACTGAGCTATCCCTATACTATAAAAGTACTACTGTTATAACGTTGCTTATTGATTAATAGCTTTTGAAGGTGAGATTCCCTCTGTTTTCATTTTGCAGCATTAACTTTTTTGTTTGGCATTTACATTATATTTTAATCTAATTTCTGCCAAAATAAAACGTGTGTAATATCCGCCTATTACCAGCCAGCTGCTGCCTAACCCTTGAATCATTTTTAAATTTTTAATATATGTAAAAACTTTTACTTTACCTTACATTTGTAGTGGAACATCCTGGGTCTGGTACACTTTGGCCTGTTTCCATGATTCCATCTGTGGGAAGAAGGTATAATGGAGGTTAAATAAAAATGTCTGAGATTGAATGAAAAACGTTGTCCTGGCTTTTATCTGTGGGTTCAGTTACACTTTATGAAGCATGTTTCTTTCTTGGCTAACTTTTATTTTGTTTCAGAGTAGCAGCCGTGTTAGTCTGTATCCGCAAAAAGAACAGGAGTACTTGTGGCACCTTAGAGACTAACAAATTTATTAGAGCATAAGCTTTCGTGGGCTACAGCCCACTTCTTCGGATGCATATAGAATGGAACATATATTGAGGAGATATATTATATATACACACATACAGAAAGCATGAACAGGTGGGAGTTGTCTTACCAACTCTGAGAGGCCAATTAAGTAAGTGAAAAAAATCGTTTGAAGTGATAATCAAGATAGCCCAGTACAGACAGTTTGATAAGAAGTGTGAGAATACTTACAAGGGGAGATAGATTCAATGTTTGTAATGGCTCAGCCATTCCCAGTCTTTATTCAATCCTATATTGATTGTATCTAGTTTGCATATCAATTCCAGCTCAGCAGTCTCTCGTTGGAGTCTGTTTTTGAAGTTTTTCTGTTGTAAGATAGCCACCCGCAGGTCTGTCATTGAATGACCAGACAGGTTAAAGTGTTCTCCCACTGGTGTTTGAGTATTATGATTCCTGATGTCAGATTTGTGTCCATTAATTCTTTTGCGTAGAGACTGTCCGGTTTGGCCAATGTACATGGCAGAGGGGCATTGCTGGCACATGATGGCATATATCACATTGGTAGATGTGCAGGTGAATGAGCCGCTGATGTGATTAGGTCCTATGATGATGTCACTTGAATAGATATGTGGATAGAGTTGGCATCGGGCTTTGTTACAAGGATAGGTTCCTGGGTCAGTGTTTTTGTTCAGTGATGTGTGGTTGCTGGTGAGTATTTGCTTTAGGTTGGGAGCTTGTCTGTAAGCGAGGACAGGTCTGTCTCGCAAGATCTGTGAGAGTGATCATTTTGTGTTGATACTTGTCTTCTGGGGAACAGTGGATTACATTAAAATCAGCATGCAGCAATTCCACCAAGCAACACTTTTCTCTTCAAGATTGTGCAATGTTTTCTGGTTGAAATAAACCTTATAAGCTTCCATCTTTCCAGCTCTTAAATATGACAGCTCCCCACTCCTCTGCAAGAGCTGACATTTGCCATCGTAAGTGCAATTTAATTAAACCAGTAGCTCAATTCCATTAGTAAACACCATAAGAATGGCCATATTGGGTCAGACCAATAATGCCAATGCCAGGTGCTTCAGAGGGAATGAACAGAACAGGTAATCATCAAAGGACACCATCCCAGCCCATCCTGGCAAATAGCCATTGATGGACCTATCCTCCATGAATTTATCTAGTTCTTTTTTTGAACACTGTTATGGTTTTGGCCTTCATAACAGCCTCTGGCAAGGAGTTCCACAAGTTGGCTGTGTGTTGTGTGAAGAAATACTTCCTTTTGTTTGTTTTAAACCTGCTGCCTATTCATTTCATTTGGTGACCCCTAGTCCTTGGGTTATGAGAAGGAGTAAATAATGTCGCTCACGAACCACGGTTGGCCACCCCTCACATATCATCTTTACTTTTGAGGAATCACATGCAGTGGCATGTGAATCTCTGCAGCATTTCCCTGTACCTGGATAAAATTGTAGGGAAACGCATGCATGCAAGCAGGGAAAACAAATAACAATCTGTCTCATTCTGCCATGCCATTCTTTTTCTGTCTTGTTTGTGATTCACCAGGGAAACACATCCTGCTGGCAGTGAGAGCGGTGGGCAGACGTAAAACTTAATTTTATCCTTTGTGTTAGGTGAATTTATATCATATGGAATAAGTTATCACAATAGGTGTCCATTTCTGGAGCACTTGCAGCACAGCTGACTAAAGGAAGAAGTGGGTTGCTGTGTCTGGCAAAACTTTTCAAGGAATCTGTGCACCATATGATGTGAAAGTGTATTGGATGTTTGCTCTGGGCCTTCCTAGCTGGGACTGATGTGGTTAAAGGTACATGGTTCCATACCTGAAATCTGCTTGCAGGAGGATTTTGGCACTGAAATTGTTTAGCTCTTGCATATCACTTTGCATCTTCAGTGTGTTATAAATATTGTCACCCCCATGAGAGAGCAGTATTATCTGGTACTGTGATAGATACTGTGGTGAGGGGTGCCATTATAAAAACCTGGTTAGGTGAAGCAACTGGGGCAAAATGGTAGAGAGACTTACTGAGGAGTTTTACACTCTGACCATGTGTCTTTGTAATTCAGGTACCTTAGGTTTATTGGAGTGGTCTCGTGTATTTATGGCAAAATCTGCACAAAATGTCTGAAGGATTGTCATATAACTGGTGGATAAAATTGCTCTTATGCTCTGCCTTTGATAGGACAGACTTCTTGAATGACAGGATTAGGACTTCATATTTTTTCAGTTGACAGCTTTAAGAAAAAACAGTTATATGGTAATAGGATCACTTTGGCCTTGGTTGCACTTTAGAGCTAGTCAGAAGCCATCTTTCATGTCTGAGCGTGAATTTTCATCAGTAGGCAAAACTGAGTTATGAATCCTTCACAGAATTTTTCTCTTAACATAAAAAGTATTGAAAAACACATCTTTCCATGCATAATGTAAAGTGATAAATCAACAATGAGTAATTTGAGGGGTTGTAGCTCCTGAAAGAGGCAGGGTACAAAGTTACAAAATCCTTTGCTCCCTTCCTCTTAAGATGGTTATGTAATCAGTTTCTAGGTGGAAAAACTTAAGACCTGAATTAGAATCAACCCAGTGGTCTAATGGGAGTACTCCATACTGAATGGTGGGTTTAATTGCCAGAAAGAATTAGGTGGGTTTTGGTGACCCTGCTCCCCTTCTTGGTGTGTATTTGGAGACAATGGATTTACATTTCTCAAAAGCCATCCTTCTTACTGAATAAAGACCTGTATTGACTAGTTGCAAAGTTTAATACAATTGTCTTCAGCTGGAAAAATGCCAGTCTCAATAGGGAGTTCAGAGGCATCCTAAATGATAAGCTCTTTGGGATGGGGATTGTCATTAACTGTGTTTGTGGATCTAGCACAATGGGGCCTTGGCTGCTTGGCCTCTGGGGACTACTGTATTATAAATATTACATAGTAATGGGCACAGGGTGGGGTATAAAATGAGGGAAACTGATGAATGCTAGAAATCTGACTGGAAAAATATTACTGGTAGGAAATAAGCAGTTCATCTGACATGTCTGTACCGTCCTTAAATTCACTGATACTTGATCAGTTCCTATGTGTTAAGATCTTTGAAGGAGATCATTATTCCATCTACTCTTGAATGGGCTGAGAGTTGCTGAATCCCTGCAAAAGGCAAAGGAGTTACTAGTCAAGTACTTTAACCCAGAATTGGAAATGCTACACAAAAGAGGGTTTGATAAGGACCTGCCAGTCTGCAAGAATCCTGGTCTCCACCTTAGAAGTGGAGCCAGTGTCCCTACTTAGCTCTTTTGTGGCATTGGCAAAGGGGAGGGTTCTGGCAACAATAAGAAACAAGTGACTTTTGTGTGTTTTATAATTATAAAGGGTAATGTAGAGTTTAGCCTTCACTACGTTTCTGCTTTCATTCTATGTTGAACCTTTGTTTGTGTTGTCTGAGGCACAGCTAGTACCCATAACTTGCTCTGGCCACACAATAATGATTGCTTTATTAGGGAGTAAGAAGCTTGAATCAACCAGGCTAATGGATCATTTTGCAGCTCTCTCACCTGTGTATTTAAAACAGCCTAGCAAAATCAAGAAGTGGGTTGTAGCCCACGAAAGCTTATGCTCTAATAAATTTGTTAGTCTCTAAGGTGCCACAAGTACTCCTGTTATTTTAGCAAAATCAATTTACTCATAGATTAAATAAAGGTGGTTCTTAGGCAAGCAGGTGAGGAGAGTTCTGCAAAACTTCTTGCTAGTAGCTTATTTTAAGAAGTTTGGAGAGCATGTAAGACAAATTTTGCAAGCTGAGAAGAACTTCCAGAAACTTTCAACAAAAATAAGATGTCAACTATACTGTGAATACTTAGTTCAATGGCATTTCATTAATTCATGCTTTGTAACCTCCCCATTAAAAACTAACTTCTAGACTTGTGATTTATTAAGCACAGATCTGCAGAATGCTGGTGGGGCCAGTGTGGGTGATTACTGCATTCAGGGTGCCATGTTGCCTGGTGTACACCTCCATCACTTGAAATCCCAAAGCAGGTCTACTTATGTTGCTGCTCCTGCATTCTCAACCTTCCTGCTGGTAGTGCTGCGATAGACATTGCATCCATGGCTGCTCTTAAGGAGAATCTGCACATCCAAGTTTGGGAGTAGGGTGCCTTTAGAAGGGCTGTAGACTCAGTTTTGCTCTTCAGTGATGGCTCTTCAGAGAGTTGTTTTGTATTCCCCGCGGCTTGTTGATGCAGTCACAGGAGAGATTAAAGATGGTAGCTGTCTCTGCTCTGTGTTGAGAGAGAGCCTCTGTTGCTTCTGATCTTTCCTGGCTTGGCACTTGTCCACAATCCTCATTAAGGCTCCTCCTCTTCGCTGCAGATTAGAGAAGATCTTTCATGTAGTTAGATTACTTTAGAGTAGTTAGTATAGAAATGTTCTTCAGCAGCATATTGCATTTCTGTGGCATAATGAGCAGCAGAGGAGGTATTAAACTATTTGCATGCATCAAAAAGACTGAATCATGGGACCAGTTATAAAGAAGCCTCTGTTCACTAACTTATTAAAAGCTGACAGTATTTATTTTGAAAGATGGCACTGAGGTATATTCTGAAGATAATTAAATAAATAAGTGGTACAATTAAGGAGATATTTGAACAAGGAAAAGGTACAGGAAGTATATGGTTAACAACACACTAGTGATAATTCATCCTAGTAGAAGCTGATAGTGGTATGTTCTTATGAGAAGACATGTTTAAAATGGCTGTGACATATTTAGCAATATCCTGCAATATCTTTGAGAGATCTTACTGAATTGAGCTTAAAATAGTTTGAGTCCTTTGTATTATAAATGCAAAGTTTAGGTAGTATTATGGGATTGTATGTAACTTGTATCTGGGGGAAACATGACCAATGTAAACTCTGGGAAGTGTTATGAGTTCCAAAGTACTATTTGAAACAATGTGCCAGGCAAGAATGAACTTCTGGAGCAAACAGGTGGGTTTCCTAGGAAATCTGTAGGGTGAGGTGTATGCAAATATACCCCCTTCAGTTTTATAAAGACTTAATTTTTCAAAGTTTTGTCCTAAGGAGAGGACCTTTGTCTGCTCATCTTCTGTTACATGAAGACAAAATCAAAGGCACAAACTGTATAAAGTTCAAAGTGAACAATTCATGGGGTTCTTGTTCTGTGCTAACAGCTGTTATGAACTTGCAACCACAGGAAAAAACCCTTGGTGGGATTTGGACTGATCACCTGTCAGAACCCTTGTTGGAATTGGGGGTGATCTCTGGTAAGCTTAGTATCCGTTTAGGTTCATTTATTGTTGTTAATGTTTTCTTTGTAGTGCTTTCACCTTAAGAATAAATGTGCTTGCTTAGGCTGTGTGGTGTCTTAAAACTAGGGACAATTATGCTGATTATAGCCTCTGAGGAGAAAGCAAAACAGGCCTCCTTAGGCAGTCTGACTTGCTGGGGAACTCATGAACTGTGCAGCCAGGAAAACTCCTGGTCAAGGAGGAGAGAGACATGGGTCATCAGCCAAGACGGCTGGCAGCTGAGGAGCTGGGAGCCTAGAATGTTTGCCACTGGTGGACCATGAGCGGAAAACACAGGTACAGTTGCCCTGAACTGTGAAAATGGCTATGGCAATATTTTAGAATCGCGTTAAATATATCTGTGAAAAAGGCTTCAGGAAAATGTCTAAGTGTCTCTAACCTTTGGCCAAGATGTCAATTACAGAAATAGTTCATGGAACACAGTTTAGCGCTATTATTTTACCCTTTATCACGTTTCTTTGTTTCATTACACAGACAGCGGAAGCTAATTTGTTCAGACAAGTCTTTCTTTGCATTCAGTTTTAGATACTGTTGATCTAATAGTTAAACTTAACTTTTCCATCCTGTGTGGTTTGTATTTGATAAAATGTTGTTAGGTGTAGTAAGTGGGTGTTAATATAGCTGTATAAGAAAGCTCTTCCGTTTTTGTTTTTCACAATAAACATAAGCCTGAATGAATTGAGTCACTCACTTGTTATAGCTGGCAGTGATACGTCTTCACTGTATTAAGGACTATAAGTTTGGTTTGAGCAGGTGGACAATTATCTCATCTGCTGCTTGTTCTACAGACTTGAATTGTAGAACTCAGCAAAAAAAGCATTTGTAGTGGACTTATAAAGAACAGCCACTTGACATGAGCCATTCTCCTTTTCATTATCCAGCTCAACGTTATCATTTAGAACATCAGTGGCTTAGCATGTACTGTAGTACTACGTTTCAAATTGTATATATTTTTAATATTTTGTCTGTTTTTTGTATATTTAGACAATGTTAATAAGCACAACTGCCCCTAACAAAAGGTTTATTTGTATATGGCTAAGCATGCTTTCACCAAAGCCTGATATACTGTACAGAAGTGTAGAAATATATCTGGTTCCATGATGCTTAGTGGAAGGTTCAAGGGAGTCAGAAAACTCTGATGTGTGAAATGGTTTTTCTTAAAAATCCATCCACAAATTGTTGCTCATTTAGGAAATACTCAGTTTGATTTTCTGTTGGCCTCAAAGTTGAGTCTGGAAATGGTGAATAGCTGTTTAGTTAAAAAAGAAAAAAGAAAGGGCTTTCATTAAAAATTTTTTTTTTTTTTTTACCTCTATAATATCAGGCATGTCGAGTCTTGTCATCCTTCTTTTGTAGAGGGCTCCTTGGTGGACCCAGAGAAGTGGTTTTCAGCTTTCCCAGGCCTTAATTGAAGCGACTGTAACTGAGGTCTTTTGTTACGCTCTTGGGTTAAATAAGGCATTTAGAGCTTTAAAGTCTGAGTGATTTTTGATTCAATCAGGTTTCACTTGCTTGGTAACTATCATAGTCTATTAATTCCTCAGTCATCCATAGCCTTCCCAGAAAAACAAGATAGTTGTAACCATTTAAAATGCTTCACACAAACCCTTTTAGAAAGAAGCAAAGAAGGCAAAACTAACTTTTGCCTTTACATCTGTTGCCTGAACTGAAATGGGTTTTGTTCTTGATTTCATAGTTGTTTTAACTAGCAAAATGAGCAACCTGTTGCCAGTGAGAAATTGGGATATTTGTGAGAGGTAGTTGCCAGTCTCACTTTCTTGAATTATTTTTCCTGAGCAGAATGAGTTTCCTATATTGTTTTTTCTTTTGTAGTAAGCGTGGACATTTCTGGTGTGCCAATTTTACTAGTTCTGCTTGGTGTCTTTATACAGTGTTTTGTCTTTGCATTTTTTACTGTTAAGGGTTCATTTTGAGCAAATGTGCTTATTTGAGTAAACTGTACTTAATTTATAAACTTATTGCTTCTGCATGTGGACATCTTTGACTCTGTAAAATAAATACAGAATTAACAAATATATATCTAAAAATACTCTGTAAAACCACTCATATTCTTCTGCAAAATATTCCAGAGATCAATTAAGCTTGATCAAACAGATGTCTACAATGGTAGGTGCTTTCATTTGCCACATATGTATATATTTGTAAGGTTTTTTTTCTCTTTTTTCTCTCTGCTGTAGTGCAAAGTGGGGAACAACTAAGACTCTTGAGAATTGTCTAATAGGAATACTGATCACTAAATCAATTGCCATACACTCAAGTTGACAGCTACTGGAGACTTATCTGTGTTTAAATGGTATATCCTAAACATATTGACAGTGTTTATTTGCAGACTTGTATTACCAAATATTACCAATCAGTATATTCTTAATATGTATATGAATCTAGGCCTCAACATATAATATGGCAATGGGCAACTTAGAAATGAAGATGATACGTTGTGAAAAGTAAGAGCATCCTTCAGTTAGACAAATTACTGTCTTTTAAGAGAGATTATGTAGAGGTTAATGTGATGGATATTTTAGAAATTCATGTAGGTGGATGATTGTCTGTCTAGGTTGGTGCCATATCCTATTGCCATTTATAGGAAAGAATATATTGTGAAAGTTGTTAAATGACATTTAGATAACTTTTTTGTCCTCTCCATTCAGAAGAGAAATAGAGATGGAAGATACCTATTAGTTCATGTTGGTGTGCTGTGACCAGTATTATCTCATTGTTTCCTTGTAATCCCCTGTCTGTATCCATCTGTTGTCTCTTGTTTTGTACTTAAATTGTAAACTCTTTGGAGGAGGGACTGTATATTCTGTATTTGTACAGAGCCTACCTAGCATAGTGAGGTCCTGGTCCATGACTGGGGCTCCTGAGGGTTAAAATGATGATAATCTTGTCCATTCCTTTATAAGAATTGTTCTCTATCTAGATTACAGATTCTAGTGCTTTGTCCAGTTTATTCCTAAAATTCTAAAAGATGGGGCTTCCAATCCTTTCCTTTGGGTAGTATTCCACAATCTTAGAGCTCTTTTCCTAATTTTCCTCTTTTTTAAAAAGCTTGGAGAAATAAGATTAATAGAATAAAGTCAAAATGTGAATGCATTGAGGAAGTAGGGTCACTCTTTGTTAGGACTGGCCTACACTGGGAACTTAATTGGCATTGCTGTGTTGCTCAGGTGGTGTAAAAAATCCACATCCCTGAGTGAGGTAGTTAAACTGACCTAACCCCCAGTGTAGACAGCGCTAGGGTAATGGAAGAGTTCTTCTGTCAATGTAGCTACCGCCTCTCAGGGAGGTGGATTGCCTGTACCAACAGGAAAACTGCTCCAGTCAATATAGGTAGTGTCTACACTGAAGCATTACAGCGGCACTGCTGTAGCCCTTCCAGTGTAGACAAGCCCTTAGCCTTATAGCATCCAAGCAAAAGTATAGAACAGCCCTGGAATATTGTGGGAAGCTGAAAAGTCACTACATGAAATAGCCTGTCAGCCAATGTCTTTAATACTTGGAGGACAGAAATACCTTTTTAATTAGGCATTGGCTAAAATGTGGTGGTGGTGGTGGTGGGGGGGGGAACAAATATGCCTCCATTTTCCCCATGTAATTCCCTCAAATGTGTGTTGTTACTGGCAGAACTTGGGGCCTTACACTCAACTCAGTGGCATTCCTGTTTGTCAGTATGTAACACAATAAATTAGACTGCCATACCAGGTCAATTCTGACACCTCAGGGAATGTTCTAAGCATCAATGGGGGAAAATGGGGGACCTATGAAGCCCTTGCCAGCTATGTAACACAACCACAAAGAGGTCGTGGAGGTGGGGAGTGTACAGCTGCAAGGAATCCCTGGTGTGTGCAATAAGCTCAGCCTATACAAGGTATTAAATAGTATGTGACCTCCCCATCCTGCTTATATCACTATTTGTATATTGCTTTTCAATTAATATTGGAATTGTCTTGTTAAAAATTATGTTGCCTAGCATATTCTCACTTGAATTATTAGTATTCTACAAATATTTTGTGTTTTGCCTGTTCCACAGGTGTGTAGCAGTTTGGAAGATTCTAATCAGCCTCTTTAAGTGGGAACTAAACTAATCTTTCACCTGCCTAATTGTCTCAAATCTACAGTTGGGAAAACATGAGTGTCTGTAAACTCTTGACTTTTCTTGCAGGCAGCCTCTAGTTTACAAGATATCTTAAAATAAAATAGTTGTAATGAAATATTTGTTTTGATTGAAATTTCACCTGGGAATCAAATAAGCAGTTCTCGTGTAAACTAGGCCATTTGGAGTCTGACTGCAGATTCTGACACCTGTTTTAAAAGATAATACATGTGCTGTCTTTTATAATGGCAGGTGGCATCAACAATCTCACTTTATATGGTCTCTGGGTTTTTAGGAATGCATCTTATTTTACAGTCTATACTTGCTCTCCAGTAACCCTACAGGTGAAAACAGTTACTGGAAACTGATCAGCCTTTTATTTTTGTCTACGATGTGAATAGTGCCTGTTAACTTGGACTTTATAATTTATTAGCCATCTGGGGTAGATCTAACAAAAATAAGTCAATAGGATTCTCTCTTTAGGCCATCATACTATAAGCAATAGCCTAAGAAATATAATTAATTTTCCTCATTCCAGAATGGTGTTGTACAGGCAGAATCTGTAGCATCTGACCCATTGCATTTCTAAACCTCATCTCACGCTTTCTACTTTATTGTAATAGGAATACTTGCATATGGGTCTGAGTCTAAATCAATGTGGAATTCTACTTGTAGTGAAACTTGTGTTCCTGTGTGAGAGATGGGTTTATTCAGCCTCAATTCATTAATATTAAGGTGATAATTTATGTAGTAGGACATGCAACCACAAGAAGTTTCTAGATTTTGGGCTATTACACCTGTAATGCTTCTGATTCTGCTGCTGCAGAGGCAACCATTCAAAGAAGCAGCATGAATCTGAAGTCATTGATAACATGATTTTTGCTTTTGACAGACATCAAAGAAGTTATTTTGTGTTCCCTGTGGATGTTGGAGGGCAATCAGTGTTTACAAACTGCAGAAAAGCAAAATGGTGAAGCTAGCTTATTATTTTCAAAGTTCTAAGGAGATGTTATAGTACAGGTGTGTTTGGTTATCTGCAAGACCCAATAAAAAATGCAGTTTGTCCTCCATTTAACTTTGCTGGCATGCAAGAAACCCTGGAATTAGCATTTTCACACAGTGTTGTTGTTCTGCATTGGAGTAGAGTGATGAGATAATTAAAACTTGTGTATCTTTAAAGTCAATCTTTTCAGATAGTCAACCACTGTATTTGAAGTGTTTTAAAAAAAATCATGACCCCCTGCATCTACTCTTAGGGCTGGTCCACACTAAGCCCCCAGTTCGAACTAAGATACACAACTTCAGCTACGTGAATAACATAGCTGAAGTCGAAGTATCTTAGTTCGAACTTAAAGGTACTTACCGCGGGTCCACACGCGGCAGGCAGGCTCCCCCGTCGACTCCGCCTACTCCTCTTGCGGAGCAGGATTACCGGCGTTGACGGCGAGCACTTCCGGGATCGATTTATCGCGTCTAGACAAGACGCGATAAATCGATCCCAGAAGATCGATTGCTTGCCACCGAACCAGCGGGTAAGTATAGACGTACCCTTAGAGAAAGTGTAAGAAATATATCACCGATAAGCCTATGTAACTTGTCTGTTTCAAGAGGTTGATAGAAAATACTTGACTTTGAAGTGTCGTTGTGTGTGGGACAGTAAGGGAGTGAGATTTTTGTTTCAGAATGTAATAAAATTTTCAACACCTCATGACCCTCCCTAGGGGTCATGATCCACTGGTTAGGAAATGCTGGTGTAGACAAATGCTTTGCAGAGTATTTAAAGCTGCAGCCAGATTCTTTAATGGGAAAGGCGTGAGATCAAGTAGAACGTGTACTTTATCTGAGTGTTATGATGACTGTAGTTTCCCTCAATACATTTCCAAAGATGTAAAGTATATGGTCAAATAAGAGATTTGTTTGTGTAGTTATTACGATTAAAAATTAAGACCCCTTTTTCATTGGGATAGTCGTCTTGATGTGTTTAAAATCTTGAATGATGACTTTACCACACCAACTAGTCACTACTTTATCTATTTGTAAATAGCACTTTCTCTGCATTTGAGAGGATCTATATTGTTATAGTAAAAGTAAAACTGCTCATTTTAAGAGCAACATGCCAGGAGTCACATTATTGATTGTCAGTACAGAAACTGACATGCTAGCTGTGATGATGTAGTTGTACCTTTTAAAAAAAAAAAAAAAAAATACTGAACATCAGTTTGTAGGTGAAATAAATCACAGTTCTTAAAACTTGGCTTCACTGCCTGTGCACCAGGAATTGTGATCATGGTTTCTGATGCAATCCTGAGTGGTGGTTGAAACATTCAACGCTATGCTTGTGTTATAAAGTTAAATGTAACCAGCCATGCAAATGTTGGCTTCATAGAGACCACGAAGTATGCAGTACAGCAAAGACGACATCCTTCCAGTTTTTAGTGCAGCTGCCTTACAGGAAGACACCGCTTAAGTTCTCGAATTCAAAATCATGCTATATTTGAGAAAGAGGATAGAATGAAGCTATGTCTATACTTAAAGCACTACAATGGCACAGCTGTAGAGTTTCAGTTTAGACACTACAGCGACAGGAGGGGTTCTTCTGTCACTATAGGTAACCCACCTCCCTGAGATACATTAGCTAGGTTGACGGCTGTTGGCCTAGTGCTGTCCACGCTGTGGGGATTAGGCCATCTTAACCATGGTGCCCAGGGGTGAAGATTTTTCAGTGTAGACCTACCCTGAGACTGCAAGGTAAAATGGCAACGGCTGACCTTTAAGTATCAAATATTGATCACTGAACTATAATTCCTCAGTACTACAAGAACATTGTTTTAATGCAGAATATTAAAACATACTGTTGGGCACATGAATAATTCCCTGAGATCCTAAAGATTAATTTTGGTAGCAAACTCAGACCTACTGTAAAAGGTACAATAATATAAAATATTTCTCCCCTAGCAGAACACAAGTGTGGCCTTTTTAAAAAAAGCCCTCTCCCATCTGAACAGAAAATCTAAGGTTTCATTGATTCGGCTTGTTTTGCATCGGTTCACGCTGGCAGTTTGATGCCAGTCTAAGGAATTGATGCTGTTCCATAATTCTACCACATTTATGTTCTGTCACATCCCAACTTGCTTAAAGTTCCCTGAAAAGTATAGTGAAGTTCCTGTATGTATCTCTGTGGTTGGCAAATAACTTGTGGTATAGACTTTTGAGCCATAAAGGTTTCTTAAGGAAGGATCCTGGCATCATTCTTGAGGGCAAGTAGTACAGTTAATTACCTTTATTTTCAGCATTTTAAGAGGTTTAGAGGGTAGCTGGAATTTCTAAGTTGTAAATTCTTTGAGGGCAGGGATTGTATTTCATTATTTGCATGTACAGCACAATGGAGCTCCGATCACTGAGTGAATTTGCTACTATAATGCCAATAAAGTAGTCTCGAGGCCACATCTTCAGCAATTATAAAATTTCATAGCTCCTTTGGCTTCATTGGAAGATCTAGCCCAGTGTGTACCCAAGATGAACAAAAATTGGCAAAACTTCTCTTCAAAAGTGAGCCCGATTTCTGATAATACACCACATTTGTGGAACACGTGGAGTAAAAAACCATGAACAAATCTCTCCTACAGTATTATATTTGACAGTGTTTTTTCTATTTTTAAAGTTGACCTGTAACTATCTTACAACTATTGTTAATGACAGAAGTTATTCAAACTACAGGTTTTTAATCTAATTTATTTAGCGCTGTTTGCTGTTAACTTGTATTTCCTCTGGACAACGAAAATATGCTGATCAGTTTTACTTCTGTTCATTGTCAGTGACTACTTAATTTTACCTTTAGTTTCTCCTGCCCTGTCATACTGCAGTGTTAGAGTTTCAAGCACTGTAGGGGATTATTGGTTTGTGTAAAACCTTGTCCTTTAAAGCCTAAATCTTGACCCAAATTTGTTCTAATGATGATTGTGTGTCCATGTGAAATGCCCCCTTCTTTGGGAGAAGCCAAAGGCCATGCAGGCAATTTCTGCTGTTTATTTACAGCCCTGCTTCATTGGATTATCTGGCAGCAAACACTGTTAGCAGCATAGATGAGACTGTATTTTATTTAAAGCAGAAGCTGTTTTGAGAGTGGTTTTGCTTCCAAGCATTGTAGTACTCTCAAATGGCTAGTATCCAAATAATATTTCTTAAGGCTGTCAAATAGAGCCGATGATGATTTCTTGGTTGCCATTGCTATAGGCTTTTCAGAAATCATATGACAGGTCATGTGATCTCACGAATCAAAGCTTCCACATTGTTGGGAGCTCACTTTAACTTTAGACAAATCTCTTGAGTTCTATAGCCCTCCCACCCAGAATGTTTAAATAAAAGCAGACGAAACACGAATGAGGTTTTATAGGTGACCTCAGTTCTTTGTTCCCATCTTCCTACTTATTTCTTCCTCTCCAGCTCTTGGCTGTCTCTGTCATGATATGGGAACAACTTATTTGAGAAAAAAGAACAGGAGTACTTGTGGCACCTTAGAGACTAACAAATTTGCATCCGAAGAAGTGGGTTGTAGCCCACGAAAGCTTATGCTCTAATAAATTTGTTAGTCTCTAAGGTGCCACAAGTACTCCTGTTCTTTTTGCGGATACAGACTAACACGGCTGCTACTCTGAAACCTGTTATTTGAGAAACCATCTCACTTGTTACCAACGTTCACGGTATTAACCAGTGTTCACTGCCCCTCCCAAAAAACAAACAACCCTGAAAAGAGAAACGTCAGATACTCCATGAAGTATTGATCTTATGTGGAGGGCACTTTGATACCACACTGATGGGCAGCAGTGTAAAACCCTAAGACAAATCAATAGTGACAGTTCCAGTGGGGTTGGGGTCTGAAGAATTGGTCGATACTAGGGATTAGTGCAAGGCCTTGACTTCAGACCTTTCTCTGCCTGTGGTGCTTTGCCAGAACATAGCAGCCTTAAGGGCACGATGTAAGTCACACTTAGTTTAGCAATTTTTGATTGATTGTTGTATGGTTGCTTGTCCTGTTTTCTTAAAATTACTGACAATGGTCGCACTAATGCGTTAAATTTTGTGTAAGTTGCCATGGTGATGTATGCTCTAAAATATTGGTGTCATTTGCAGCTGCTCTAAAATACTAAGTCTTAAGCAAATGAGAATAGAGACTTAAATGTAAAGGAGCACATACTCTGGGATATAACTGTTAAATTAGACCGTTCAATAAATGTTAATCAGCTACAAAAATTCACCTGCACTTCAGATGCTTCACTCTTGCCAGGGTGAAGTGTGATATTGCAAGAAAAGTGTGACTTGTGAGAAAATGAAACACTGGGGAAATGAAAGTCTGAGTTTGTGCTTTGGTTTCTTACAATAAACTGTTTTGAAGGGATTGTGACAGTCAAAGATCTCATTTATCCATCCCGGCTTTGCCTCTCCAATATAATCACTTTCATTTTTCTGCATTAATTTTAAATATTTGCACTTTCAAGATGAGTTCTTGGGACTCTCAGAATTTAGGCAGTTTCTTGAATCAGTGTTTGTATATCTTTATAAGTGTGGAAATAATGCTTACCGTGTGTGTGTGTATATATATATATTAAGAGAGAGCTGTTATGACTTCATGCTCTATCCCCAGCTTTGCTAAGTCATTACTGTGTACATCTGCATTTTTCACTTGAATTTTTGCTTTACTGCCATGAAAATGTTTCTGCAATCTTTTTTTTCCCCTTCTGTTTTCTCATATGGTTCTCAATCACCAAGGTGATTGCAGCAGTGTTTTGCCTGGGGAGTGTTCCTCTTGGGATACCAGCCAGATTAAAGGATCATAAGTATTTTTACCTTTCACTTACTATGAAGTCTCCTTTTCCCTGTAAACTTCAACTTTTGACTGCAGTTGTCCATCTTTTGCTGGATTTGCAGTGATTTGCTAAAGCATAGAGATGATTCTATTAGGGCTTGCTGTTTGTGGCTCCTCAGGTTCTTAACTGGCTCAGAGATTGAAAGGTCTATTTTAATGACCTAGTTTGTGCCCCAATATATGGTGGTCTTACACGGGGTGCCTAAAAGGCAAGATACATAAATATCATGACTTATAGGTGCTTCAGTTTAACTAGCCAGAACGTATGAGCAGCTGACTAGCATGCTTGGATCACTTAAAAAGAGGCTTTTATGGGACCAAAACAGAATTTAAAAATTGAAGCTGTGACCATTGTTGAATATGATATTTAAGAGTGTAGTGTGTTCGCCTTCTCTGGTAGGGCTAATCTATACTTGGAAGGAGTGGACCCAAAAAGAAAGTGCTTTAAATGAGCTCTGCGTACTCCTTTCTGAAAAGCACTTACCTGCATTTAATGTGTAGCACCTTTGATCCCAAAATCTCAGCATTGCTTCACAGAAAACTGAGGGTATGTCTATACTGCTGCTGGGAGCATGCCTTACTCCCCAGGCAGGCAGATGTGCACTAGATCTGCTTGAGCTAGTGCGCTAAAAACAAGCACCATGGTCATTGCAGCACAGGCTAGCTGCTCAAGTACGGACCCAGGGTGTCAGTCAGGCTTGAACTCGGACCGCTAGCCTGTTCTGCGATGTTCACACCACTATCCTTCACGCAGTAGCTCAAGCGGCGCTAGCATGTGTCTGTCTGCCAGGACTGGGAGGCACCCTCCCAGCTGCAGTGTAGACCTACCCTGAGCCTCTAAATCCCTGTGAGGTTAAGTATTAACTCTGTTTAACAGACTGGGATACCTTATGCTAATCACTTCTGTAGAGCAGTATCAATGAGTCAGTAGTAGAGCTGGGAATAGAACACAGGAGTCCTGACTCTTTATCCTCTGTTCTAACTAGATATTCTTCTTTTGGTAACTTCCCAGGCGCTGTCTGGGGACTCCCACGCCTGTAGACTTCAAAAAATGAGTGTTCTTCATCGTCCTAAGTTAGTGATTATTCCGTTTTCTACTCTCAATTTCATTGTCTGAATTGTGCAGCTTGAAGGTGGCAATGGGAGGATCTGATCATTCTCTTTGAAAATACTCTGAAACCTAACATCTGGTGCTTTAGAAACCAAACGTGCTTTGAGTTCGAGAACAGGGATGAACTCCTGCATGGTCTATTCCTCCGCACCTTTCATTCAAACACTGCCCCCTTTAATATGGTAACAAATGTGGCTTGGACAGGGTTCTTGGGTATACAGATGTAATGGAAAGCTAAATAGATCAGTTTTTTCCATATTCCTCATTCATAGACAGTGCTATTCCACAGAGATTAACAAGTTAATACCTACTGATCCCTTAATGTTTTCTATTTATAGGGTCTTTTGTTTCTTGTATTCTTAGTAGATGTTTTGGAATGAGGTGTTCTGCTCCCCCAAAACTTAAATTCAGATTTGCTATATTAGTTCTGATTTAGTCTCTCATACTTAGATATTTTTCTTCAAAGGAACGTTATTGAACTCATATTAATCTAATGGGGCACCAGCTAGAGATTTACAGTAAGCGCTCTACAAATAGGCTGTAAAAATTCACATAAGGAACAAGTAATCTAAAACTACATTAGAGATTTATAAGTGAAATGGAAGACAGTTACAGAATGGTTCGTGCTTTGTCATCCTTCCCTTACCTAGTGCTGTTCAGTGCCACTTACCCCACAAGTTGTACACTCGGGGCTTGTCTAAACACATAGGGCTAGTCTACACTGGCAAGGCTGAAACGCTGCCACAGCAGCTCTTTAATATGGCTTGTGTAGTTGCAGCAGAGTGCTGGGAGAGAGCTCTCCCAGCGATCTAGAAAAACCACCTCCACGAGGGGCGTAGCTACCAGCGCTAGTGCACTGTCTACACTGGCGCTTTACAGCACTGAAACTTGCTGTGCTCAGGGGGGTGTTTTTTCACACCCCTGAGTGAGAAAGTTGCAGCGCTGTAAAGTGCCAGTGTAGACAAGCCCAAACGTTGTACTGCTTTAACTACACTGGTATAGTTCATGTGGTAGAAGAGTCGTCCTAGTATGGACAGTATGGGAGTTGTCTGTCTCTCTTGTGGATGTCTGTAGTGAATGATGGCTTAGGTTGTAGACTAAATGAAATACCTTTGTGTTCACCACTACCCTCATTCTTAAACAGTGAGGGTATGTCTACACAACAAAGAAAAACCGTTGGTGCTAGACCCCTGTGAGGCGGGAGTGTCCCAGAGCTCAGGCTCCAGTCCAAGCCCAGAAGTCTACACAGCAATGAAACAGCTGCTGAGCCCCACGAGCCCGGGCTGGCCTGTGCCAGGGGTTTTTCTTTGCTGTGTAGACATAACCTGTGAGGCTTAGTGATGGTCTATATCCCTAGCTGGCAGCTTTCACTTTGAATGTGCTCCTGAGAGTCTTTCCTGTTCTAGCATTTTTGTTTTTAATGGACATTTATAATCAATTTTAAAAAAGCTATCAGCAAATGGACAAAATTAGATGCATTGATCAGTTTCTTTGCTTACTTCTCATGTACTAATGTGAGTGAGATATAGCTGCCAGAAAGAATGGGATTTATTTGGTACTCTGAGTAATACAAGATGAACTGGGGTTTCTTTTCAAATTCTCCTTGTGGCAAACATCGTCACCAGACTTTTCCTGACATGACCTCTGTTTGCTTCATAACAGAAGAATAAAAGCATACATGAGCACTAAAATATAATAGCCCTGGTATTAATGGACCTCTAGCACTTTGTGAGACTTCAGGCCAGAAGCAAACTGAGTTGAGCTGCCAGAGGTTATTAATGGCAATTAAATATATTCCTGGGCTTGTTGTCTTTGTTTCACTCCACCCTTTCATTGTTAGATATGAGTTGTGAAAGAGGGACACTGACTCACAATTTCATGAGAATGAAATCTGTAACCACAAAGTAGGGAATTAGCTTGCGTTTTCAAAGATAACTTTTGCATTCCAAAGATTCCATGGGTTTGTTTGATATTGCCCCCTGACCTAAAAACCCCACACTTTATTTCCTTGATTAAAAAACACTGAATAAACCAGTGGGTGGAAGTTGGGAGGATGAGGGCTGGCAAAGGTTTTCTGAAACAAAATACTCTTCAATAAGGTCTTTGGCCAGGAACTGTATTTTTGTTATGTGTTTATAAAATGCCTAGGATAATGGAGTCCTACTCTATATGATTGGGGTCCCTAGGTGCTACTATAATCCAAATAATTCACTTGTAAGCATATTTATTCCTCAAATGTAAAAAGGCACACATTGGCCAAAATGAAAAGGTTGCAATTCTGTAAGTAAAACACAAGCACAATAATAGTCACTAGTTTACTAACTAGTTAGGCTTATGACTTTTGGACGTGCGCTTAGATTCTGATATACAGTAGAACCTCAGAGTTACGAACATCTTGGGAATGGAGGTTATTCGTAACTCTGAAATGTTCATGACTCTGAACAAAACATAATGGTGATTCTTTCCAAAGTTTACTCATGAACATTGACTTAATACAGCTTTGAAACTTTACTGTGAAGAAGAAAAATACTGCTTTCCCTTTATTTTTTAGTAGTTTACATTTAACACAGTAATGTACTATTTGCTTTAATTTTTTGGAGGGGGGGGGGGTCTCTGCTGTTGCCTGATTGCGTACTTCCAGTTCCAAATGAGGGGTGTGGTTGACTGGTCAGTTCATAGCTCTGGTGTTTGTATCTCGGAGGTGCTACTGTGCTTCCAAATTTGTATGATTTTTCAGCACCTAATCTATTAAAGGTTCAACCAAGCCAATCCAAATGTGCAAAAACTCTCGTGATTGCTGATCTGGGAGGACAGGAGTGCAGGGGCTGTAAAAATAGCCAATGTTCTGTGCTCAGTTTCATAAACTTCTATGGTTTTGTCACTTTAATGCAGTAACCTATGGCACAACCACATTCACAAATATTAATTTGAGGTAGAAATCTGCTTTTTCAATTTTTAATGCTACAAACGAGGGAGGGAATTTGAGACTCAGGATTTTGTTCTTGTCAGTCATGTTTAGATTGGCTTTTATGTATCTGGGCTCAATGTTCTTTTCTGTTTAGGAACCTGTTATGAAGACACATGCAAGCCATTTAATCATTCAATTATGATTTTCTTTATTGACAGCCTGGGGGATATTGACTTTCTCAGGGTGTTGTCAGGCTTAATTTAATGTCCATGAAGAGTTTTGAGATATTGCTAGAATGGTGTCTGTTTTCTTGGGCTGAGGAAGGAGGATCTGCATTATAGTCCTGCATTGAAAGCTAGCACTGATGTTGCTTGCCAGGATATGGGAACTAGATACGCATGTGAAAGATTCAATGACACTTGTTCCAGCACACTGCTACATGAACATAAAATATTTAAGGCAAGGTACAATGTATTGCTTAAGAGTTCAGTTGTCCATTGTATAAGAGAAACTGTCAGCATCTCCTGTCAAGTGCATATTTATAAATATCAAACGTTTTTTAGTTTTAAACTCTTAAATTATGTTTTCTCTCCAATCTGTCTGAATGGGATTGTTTTCTACATAGTCTTTCATATTGTGGATATTTGAAAGATGTTTACAAAGCAATTATTATGATACTCAGAATGCAGTGTATGAAGGCAAACTTGCATCCTAGGACATTAAAACAGTGGGTGAGACAGTGAGGTCATAGTGTTGTTTAAATTCAACCTGGATACCCCTGTAGACAGAGGAAACCTCTGTAGAATGAATAACTTAATTATAGAGACCGAATGGTTAAGGTTACAGTTGAGATTTGTGCTTTAAAGCAGGGCCAATCCCTCTGTCTTGGGCATTTATGAATGAATTTGGTCTCCAAGTTTGGAACAATGATTAATAGGAAAATTGAATTTTCAATATAATATTACTAAGAAAATGTTAGGCTGGCAAAGGAAACATTAAAAAATTTGCTTGATTTTGCTTTTTTGGGGGGGGGTTCCTCTAGCTCAGGGGTTCTCAAACTGGGGGTCGGGACCCCTCGGGGGGTCGCGAGGTTATTACATGGGGGGGTAGAGAATTGTCAGTCTCTACTCAAAACCCCGCTTTGCCCCCAGCATTTATAATGGTGTTAAATTAAAAACACTTTTTAATATATTTATAAGGGGGGGGTTGCACTCGGAGACTTGCTATGTGAAAGGGGTTACCAGTACAAAACTTCGAGAACCACTGCTCTAGCTAAGCAATCAGTCACCACATGCTGCAAACTTCACTCTGACCTGTTCTTGAATTATACAACTTTTAGACTTTTTAAATGTAGTAAAACTTTTTTCAACTTTTGCTTAATTCGGACTTGTTCATTATATCTCATTTTATCAGAATAAACTTATTACAGCGTTAGGTGACATTGTTTAGGGCCTCGATCTTGTCAAGGTCTTTCAGCAAAGGTAGGGAAGTGAAGACGCGATATTTTGATCTTTAAAGGGAAATGAAGCACGAGGGTTTTGTTTAAGTTGTAAAAGGCTAATAAACTTTTTTTTGCTTCATAGTTCACCTTAAAGGGAAACTGTCAGTTTAAATAACATTATAAAAAAATATCAGTACTACTGATACTAACATTTTAGATTGAGTGAAAGAATTTTAAAGGATCTCCTTCATTAATTATGCTGTCTTCTGTTTTGCATTTGTGTGGACAACGAAGTCTTTCACTTCTGTTTTAATCTGCTTCATTTTAAAGTAATGCAAATTTGAGGTTCCAAACACAGCAGGAAGGGGAAGTTGCTACATAAAATCAAAGCTTTACGGTGGGCATTTTAAATAAAAACTAGGTTTTTATTAACTTTTGCTTTTACAAAAACTGAGTTTTAGATCAAATTTGAGTGCAACATCCCTTTTGAACATAGTTTCAAGCTCTAGAAATGGAACCCAAGTTCCAGCCTTAATTCATCATTCTGTCTTTGTCAAGATTGTTCCTCTTGTTACTTTTAATTTAATTGTATTTTGAAAGAATGAGAAATACTGATAGTAAAATAAATTACAAATGTACTGAAGCTTTCGTCTTGCATGATTTGCTTAAAAAGTATAGGGCAATTTCTTGAAATTAAGTCTTTTTTTCCTAAATGGCTTGTATATGTGGAAGGGAGACAGGAGTGAAAGTAACTGAGGACACTTACCGGTGTGTGGGGGGGGGCGCGCACGGCTCTGCGCCCCCCCACCCTGGAAGGGGCAGGGCTGGGGGTCAGCATCTGTCTGGGGATTGGTCCTGCTTTGAGCAGGGGGTTGGACTTGATGACCGCCTGAGGTCCCTTCCAACTCTGACATTCTATGATCCCCCAGCCAGCCCTTCCAGGCTGCCTGACCCGCGCCTCCCGGGGCTCCGGGCCCTTTTAAATCACGGGCCCCAGGGCAGTTGCTCCCTTTGCCCCCTCCTCCCCCGCCCGTCAGTGGCCGGGGGTCAAAAAGGGCAGGGACGTTAAAGCGCTGCAGGGTCCTTTGCCGTGGCAGCGCTTTAACGTTGCTGCGGTCCCTCCTCCCCCACCAATGGGGGGGAGGGGAGCAGCAACATTAAAGTGCTGCCTTGGCAAAGGACCATCCTTAAAGCACTGCAGCGGCAGTGCTTTAATGTCCCTGCCCCTTTTATCTCCCCTGTCGGCGGTACGGACCCTACCGGCAGGGCTGCCGACGGGGGGAGGGGCAGCAACGTTAAAGCGCTGCTACGGCAAAGGACCCTGCAGCGCTTTAATGTCCCTTAAAGGATCCTTAAAGCACTGCCGCAGCAAAGGACCGTCCTGCGCTCTAACAGTGCTTCCCCCCCCCCCCGGAGGGGGGGCGGCGGCGGCCCTGCTGGTATGGACCCTACTGAGAGGGGAGGCAAAAGGGGCAGGGATATTAAAGCTTTAATGTGGGCTGGGTATGGGCCGGTGCGGTTTCTTACGGTACGCAGTACTGGCCCGTACCGGCTCACTTTCACCCCTGAAGGGAGATAGCATTCATTTTTTATTCCCCTCCAAACTTCTCACTGCACTACCCAATGGCTGCAAAACTGTGAGGGCTAGCTGAACTGACTAGAATCAGAAGTGATCAACTTCTGTTTTTCAGTCTTGTAACTTACAAATTTTGTAACACTTATTTTGTGAAGATGGTGAGCCAGCAGAACTGTTCCCAGATGGATCTATGCTTAGTAATCTTGTATCCTTCCACTGTAAATGGTGCTATACCTTTAACTATAGATACGTGAATTGCCACATAATGCTGCTGCTTTGGAATGTGAAGCCCCTAAATTAATATGCAGTTGCTACTTGCGCTAACTAGGATCACTCCATGGTTTGTTTTTGCACTATAAATGCCTTTTTCTTGCCTGGATCTGCTATTTTATTAAAGATAATACAGCCTCCCTACTTCACTATCTAGTGACTAACTCCAATGACTTGAAGCAAGAGCATCACTCTAACATTCTAAAAAAAGGCCCGAGAACAGTCAGGATTATGCAGTAATTCCAGTATAAAGAGGAGAAATATTCAGTAATGGCAGCAGACCAATGGATTTCCATATCCAACATTTCTCAGATGTAACTTGCTGTAGGAAGTAAGTCACTAGGGAGAACTACGTATTAATACTAGATAATTCAGATATCTGTTTTTGACTAGATTCCTCTGACAGTTACTTTATTTGGAATTATAAATACCCTGGTGTGTGTGTGGCTTTTTTAGGGAAGGCTTTTTTCCTCCTTTGAAATCTTGGGTGGTAACTTGTAGATGCCTTTATAATAATATTTTAATCAGAGTTAATCATCATGAATTGAAAGAATATCTGACTGAATAAAAGCCAATTTATAGAGTAAAATATCTGCTTCAACAGACTTCTTAAAATGAAGTGTGTGTGCAGGAAGGACATGGCAAGTACATGATCCTTCAGAAAGAAATAGTCCCCAAACACGTAGCTGTAATGTAACAACATTTGGTTGTTTGGAGTTTCTGAGATATACATATGAGTAAGCAGGTGCAACAGCTATCAAATCATATAAATGGCTAAGTTACACCTCTCTGACTGTAAAATTCCCAAACTATCAAGGCAGTAGCCCAAATACTGCTGTCTAAAGGGTAGAAATCAGATGAAATTAACAAGTATCAAAGGGGTAGCCGTGTTCGTCTGGATCTGTAAAAGCAGCAAAGAGTCCTGTGGCACCTTATAGTCTGTTAGGGTACGTCTTCACTACCCGCCGTATCGGCGGGTAGCAATCGATTTATCCGGGATCGATATATCGCGTCTCGTTAAGACGCGATATATCGATCCCCGAACGTGCTCACTGTCGACTCCGGAACTCCACCAGAGCGAGCGGCGGTAGCGCAGTCGACGGGGGAGCCGCGGCCGTCGATCCCACGCCGTCTGGACCCCAGGTAATTCGATCCAAGATATTTCGACTTCAGCTGAAGTTGCGTATCTTGGATCGCTCTCTCCCTCTTCCCCCTCCCCCCCCCCCCCCCCAGTGTAGACCAGCCCTTAGTCTATAAGGTGCCACATGACTCTTTGCTGCTTTTACTTGAAATTAACAGTTGCTCCAGATTTACCTCCTAAAACTCTTGTCCCCTGGCACTTTGGTAGGAATAATGGGAATGTGGGCTGCATGTTTGGGGTGCTGAATGTATAAATACTCAAAGACAGACTGGGTTATTGGCTCCCTCTGGAGCTGGTGGCTTATTCAGTTTCATTGGGAAATCATTTAGGGGTTGGGGGTACTGAGAAACAAATGTCTTAAGTTGCTCAATAGTGACCCCTTCTGCTGTGCAAGCAGTAGCATTGAAGGGCTCCAAAGGCAGTCCTATCTAGTTTTCAGCCAGAACAATTGTGGCTGTAACATAGATAGTTAAAGATGTATGATGGAGCATTTGAAAATGGGATCCTCAATGTGTAGGTGGTTCTGTTAAGAAAATATAACTAAGAGTAGCATACAATTATTTTTAATCAAGGAAACTAATATTGTGCTTTCTGTAGTGCCTGGCATCCTAAATTCTCTTGGCACATAATAAACAATTGTCCTAACTCCCCAGTGAGGCAGATAACTAGTATGATCTACAAATGGTGAAAGCAGAATCTGCTCCTACTGTTAGATACACAACCTCCTAAAGCTTCTTTCCTGTTAAGATTTTAAACAGTGGCTCCGGGCTGAATTGATTTATTCACAGGAAATTGAAAAGAGATTTGAAGAAACACTGTTGGCTGTAACATTTAGCATAATGGTTTTGATTGGCAAGTAGTTTCTTAAGAATTGAATGCTTATCAAAACAGTGGGTTATGAAAATTTGTGACAAATTGGAAATGAGCAAACAAAGACTAAGGTCAGGTCCTGCTAAAGTACATGCAATCTACAGGATGAAGAATGGATCATGTAACTGAGTATGAAAATAATAACTTTCTCTTCCCTCAGGCAAAGTACATCTCCCACTGCATCGATGAGATCAAACAGGAGCTCAAGCAGGATAACATTGCAGTGAAAGCAAATGCAGTTTGCAAACTTACATATGTAAGTACCTTGCTAGGTTATAATGTAACAATACCTTTTATTTTACTTGCTAACTTCCAACTGACTGTGTGAACTGTGCCTTCAGTTACTTTTCTTAGTTTTACTTATGTAATATGACTTAAGCATGATATTTTCTGAAAGTGGTTAAAAGGGTCACCAACTTAAAAAAAAAAAAAAAAAAACACTCCTCTTTGGAGAATACCTACTGGTGTTACAGTATTTTTAGTGCTACTTGAATCTGAAAGGTTAGACAAATTTTCTTCGTGTTTTGACAGCCCTTCGTACATAGAAGATTTTGCCATTTTTTTTTCTCTATAGTCAGTCAACGTCTCTTTGCATGGGCCTTTCAAGCAGCAGCAGGAAAGAGAAAAATTTTAAATACGTGATGTACGAGTAGGTTTAATATCTGAAATTACTCTTTTTGGACACTTGCTTAATTAAAAGGGACTTTTACTTGAAGCCTTTATATTCTAGGGGTGGGAGAAGATAAAATTAAATAGCCATGTGACTTTTCAGCTGTCCAGAACATATATTCTATAGTAGTATTACTGTACATTTTCAACTTGTAACAGTTACCCTGTTCTTTAAAATTTCCTGGTTGTATTGGGTCTTGTATTTTGAAGTGTGATTTTTTTTTTTTTGGCTCCTTTTTTAACAGTTACAGATGCTGGGCTATGACATCAGTTGGGCTGCATTCAATATTATTGAAGTAATGAGTGCATCAAAGTTTACATTCAAAGTAAGTGGTCTGTATAATTGAGTATTCTAGCCAACACATCCATTATCAACTGTATCGTTCAATATAGATTGAAGTCGTCCTACCTTTGCTTCTAACAGTCAGACAGGACATAAAACATCAGCATTACTTTCTTCAACCAGACATGTGGGGTGTATCCTTGTTTTTTGATAGCCCTGGTCTCTATTCTTTTTAGGTTGCTTAAGGCTGCTCATCAGTGGGTGTATTTTCTTTAATTCATTATATTTTTTTGGAATGTTTTTTTCACGAGTTAGTGTCTGAGGCTGGGAAAGGCCACAGTCTAGCCAAGGAGGGTGGACAAAGCTTCTAGGTTTCTAGTTGTTGTTAGAGTATTTCTCAAGAGCCAGGAAAGTAGGCCATCTCTCCAAAAGAGCACTACCATTCCAGCCAGAGTGAGGCAGAGGGTCTGAACCAAATCTGCCATATTGCTGCTGCTGTTAGTCTACCAGGCAACTTTCTTTAAAGTAAATTCAGTGCTGGTGAATGGTACTGAATTGACAACCCGAGAGAATGAAGTCCTCACTCCACCTGACACATTGGCAGCAGAAGTGCAGCATTTCCCAGTTCCCCCTCCTGATGAGTCTGTGGTGTTCTCAGGGGGCCCATCAACAGTTGGGAGAGTGGAGTTCAGTCTCCTTGGCTCCTTGAAGCCTTGGCCTCTTTAATGAGATGGACAAAGGAGACAATGCCAGTTGGAGTGGTGGTTTTAAAACCCTTGTGAGGTAGCTAAATTAGACCCATTTTACAGATGGGGAAGTTCAGAGGTGAAGTGACTGGCTTAAGTGCACACAAGCAATTTGTACAAGGACTGATCATATAGAACCAATAGTGAGTGTTGCCTGCTCTAACCATTAGATGACATATTCTCAGTATATAATTATGCAGTATGCTAATTCTGCTGAAGGAGTATCCAGTCCAATCTTTTGAGGAGTATCCAATCTTTTGAAGATGCTGTGGAAAATCAACACTTGTGAATGACTCATTTCCTTCTGTTTCTCTTAACTGTGCAGAGAATTGGTTACCTAGCTGCCTCTCAGTGCTTTCATGAAGGGACTGATGTAATTATGCTGACTACCAATCAGATTAGAAAGGTAAGGTATTAGCTTCAATAGGAAGGAATTCAGACTGTTGTAAGGTGTTTATTCCATCTTCCCACTTGGCGTCTCAAAGCTGTATAAAATCTCTGCTTCATATAGAATGTAGGTATGTGAGCAGAGTTGTCCTCATTTGGCTCACATTCCAGCCTGATACCTGAGTTTGTCAGAGATTGATCGGAAAATTGACAACCATTGTCGGATTGTTTCCCCGTGGTGCATGGCCCAACTGTCTGGGCTTGTTCAGAGTGCCAAGTGAACATGAAGACCCTAACTTTTCTTGACGCTCCCAATATCACACATGAGGCTGATGGGTGGGGAAAGTGCTGCAGTATGTGAAAGGAACTGAGTGATTAATTACCTAGTTAGAAATGAGATTGCTTTTTGGATCCATGAAAGGCGGCTTCATCCAGCACTGACAGACCCTTGACCTTCTCCCACATAATTATACAGAAAACAGGTGAACAGCAGCTGTTTAAATTAAGACTGTTTATTCTTGTACTAACATGCTCAAATGTGTTCTTTTGGTTTGGCATGGCATTCATTTTGTTACTTGGATTCCTTTCACAATTAATGGATCTGCATTTTTCCTGATCAGCTCCTGCAAATAGATAAGAAATCTTAAAACAAATGTTAATTTAGTTTCAGTCTTTAAAATAAACATCCTTTTAATTTGAGGACCCTAAATACTTGGACAACTCTTCCATCAGATACTAGTCTGTGATTAGCTTTGTTATAAATGGCTGACCATGGTTCTCGCTTGCTCCAGAGAAAATCAGCAGAATGGGATCGTGTTCAGTCTCTAACCTAAAGAACCAGTGTTCTTCCTTTAATTATATTTTAAACTATGTTCAGGTCTGACAGATAAGTCCTTTATTTTATAACTATATGTTCAGCTCTTTGTTATGAAGACTCTGCTATACTGGTATTCTCTAAATCACATTTTGTTACAAGTCTCTTCCATTCTCTTTATGGATGTTTTTGTACTAAAAGCACCTTTGTTAAGGCTCTTCTATGCTCCATTGACCTAGCAACTATGTATTTAGAAGAGGGGACCATCACCTCTCCCAAAGCATTAAAACCAAAACGAACTGTAGAGCTTTCACTTTCATTTATTCCAAAGTGTGATTTAATAATATTGTCAGCCTAATCTTTTCCCTTCACCCGCTGTGGGGTACTGAAATGAAGTGTAAATTGCACACTGCCCCAAAGTCTGAATGACATGTCTGGAACTCCCAATTCCATCATTGGAATGGGAATCTTAAATATGAAGCTTGCAAGTTCATATGGAAAACATGCATTTTTATTCATGTTTTTGTGCACCAATTGCCATATTTTTTAAGGACTGATCTTTTCCATAACTGCTTTGTTTTTAAAATCCTTGTCAAAATAAATTCAGATACAAGTATAATGCAAATCTTAAACAGTCCTCTCAAATTGGAAATATCTAAGAGTATACAATATTTTATAAAAACAAAATAAAGAGAAAATTGACAAAATATGTATTCTGCAGTTTAGCTGGTATACTGTCTTTAGTGGAAAGATAAACTGTAGTTAATGGGGACTTAAACTACACTTATTCTAGTTTAGCTGTATAGGAAGGTTAAGCCAGGACACTATATCAAACAGTGGACCCCCACTGAAGTCAGTGACAAAACTCCCACTGATTTGTGTAGGGTTAAGATTTCAGTCAAGATTTTTAACGACCCTAAACACTCGGAAAAATGTCCATGTTTTCCAGAAGCATATGCAGCTTCTGAAATGCCATGTGTGTTGTGCTCCCAATATTCTGTAGTTTAGTTATGTAAATTATTATATGTATTAAACTAGTGCCTAACCATCTCAGAGGATGAGTACGCCTCTACCCCGATATAACGCTGTCCTCGAGAGCCAAAAAATCTTGCCGCGTTATAGGTGAAACTTGCTTTGATCCGCCGGAGTGCGCAGCCACCCCTTCCCCAGAGCACTGCTTTACCGTGTTATATTTGAATTTGCGTTATATCGGGGTAGAGGTGTACTAAAGAAGTGACAGTCTTCTCAAAAAATCAGATAAGTAAATCCTCTCAAACCAGTATGTCAGAGGAGATATTCTGTAGAAAGGAAGCTCTGTTCTGTCTCTGTTAAACAGGGCAGTTTTATTTATTTATATTTGAGATGTTTGTCTTTTACCCTGAGTTTTCTTTGTTAAAAATCAGAAGTTTTTAACCCTGTCTTTACTTTTTTAGGATCTGAGTAGCCCTAACCAGTATGATACTGGAGTAGCACTGACTGGTTTGTCCTGTTTTGTTACTCCAGATCTTGCCAGAGACTTGGCAAATGACATCATGACTCTGGTGAGTTGATAAAAAGTGAGCAAACCTTTTTTCCATATGATTGTGTCTAGAATATATTTAGACTATTAGAAGCATACTCTTCCTTGTAAAATTTACGAGTGCTATGCCTGAAAACTCGGTAATTGGTTGTTAGGAGTTCTTGTGTCTCGGGAACTTTACAGCTCCTGACTTGTGTAATCTCTTTCACAGTTCATGTCTCAAAGTTAGCAAACAAATTGTGCACCCAGAGTTCATTTTAGAAACTTGTCACAGTGGGACCACAGACTGCCAAAAGCAAGTAGGTGACGTGCTTTTAAAGTGAGAATCATGCACTGACATTATTACTACGTTGGGTCAGGTAGTATAGTCCTCCTTGTTACTCCTACCACTTCACCATGCTCAGCTTGGCTCTTGAAGAGAAAGAGCAGCTTTGAGGACTTGAGTAACTCAGCCAGAGTGGGTGGGTGAGGTTCTATGGCCTTCAGTGTGCAGGTCAGACTAGATGATTAAGGTCAGAAGGGACCATCATTAAAGTATCAGTATATTAGAGGTGATATTTCTGGTATAAGGTCTGTTCTTTGTCCTCTTTCCACTTTTACGATGAGTACTCCTTTCAAGTGTTATTACCACTGTATGCTTCAGATGGGTCAGCAGCACTAGGTTTGCAGTTGCAACCCCTTCAGATGGGGTATGGTAATGGAGATAAGCATTAATACATCCAATGTGATTGCTGCTGCAAAGGTGAAGGTGCTATTTAATGGTGAGGGAGGAGCAGTTTGGTTAAACAAGCTTTTTGATATGTTTGAGACACTGCTTCTTTCCTCTATCCTCTGTCACTGTATTAGCTTGATTGCGTCTTATCACATCTGCCCATGTTGGCTGTACTTGAGGCTGGACACGTTTCTGCCTTGAAGATCGCTGTTTGATGCTACTTGTTAGATTGAATAATAGGAGTGGTTGAGTGCAGCGACTTTAAGAACAAGGTGACTGGCAACCTCTCTTTACCCTAGGCCAGTAGGGAGCAGGTGCTCTACAACACATTCAGAGTGGGAGTCTTGTGGTTGATCCTTGAACCCTGGTCTTTTGTAAATCACACATCCTTGGCCAGCCCAAAGGGACTGCTTTGACTATTTGTTTTGACTTGCATGACTGACAGTATTTTGCTTTTTATCTTAAAACGCTGAGTGCATTAAAAGAGCAGCTGCATGGAAAGACTGCCCAACAGAATCAATTTTTATAGGTATTGCTGTGGAGGCATTGACTAAAAATGATATATTGAAAGAAACCTCTTGGGAATGTGAGCATGTTAAGAGTCTGACTGTGGTTGTTTCACTAACAGATGTCTCACACAAAGCCTTATATCAGGAAGAAGGCAGTGTTAATCATGTACAAAGTGTTTTTGAAGTACCCTGAGTCCCTCCGTCCTGCATTCCCTCGCCTTAAAGAGAAACTGGAAGATCCAGACCCTGGTTAGTGAATTTTAATAAACTACTTTTATTGCAGAACGGGACCTCAGTGAAGACATGAATTTTTAGTGGTGGTTGATTCATGGGAGGCAAAGGAAGGTAACCGGTTACATATTATAAATTATTGCTGTACCTATGGGCAGGCACCTGAACACTTGAAGGGATGTGATCAGATTAAAAACACATTTTATGTTGAAAAAAATAAAAAGGCCATTACTTGTTACTAGGCTGAATTAATGGATTAAATCTTAATGACGTAAAACCATTCTTACGTTTTGTAGTTCACATAGCTTGGCTACTGCAAATACAGTAGTCAACTTCAGTGTTTTTTGCTTCTCATGCCCTAGCCCAGGGGTGAGCAAACTACGGTCCGCGAGCTGTTTTAGTAAGTCATGGACAGGCACTGGCAGTAAACAAAAATTCATGGCCCGTGACCTGTCCATGACTTGTACTATATCCCTGACTAAATCTTGGGAATGCTGTTGGGGGTGGGGGGGTGTGCCGCGGCCAATGAGGACTTCCAGGGCAGTGCCTGGGGGCGGAGGCAGCATGCGGAGGGAGGGACATGTTGCCACTTCCAGGGAGCGCCCCCCCCCCCCCCCCCCCCCCCAGGGGCTGCCTGAGCTGCTTGGGCAGCCCCCGAGCCAGCCGCACCGGCCTCTGCAGAAGTCACGGAAAGTCACGGAATCTGTGACCTACGAGACAAACTCGCAGCCTTAGTCATAGCTAGTGCAATGAGGAAGCTGCAGCATGGAGAACTTTATTTATGTCCACCAACTGTAAGAATTATTGTTCACATATCTGTAGCCAAACAGTCTTCCCAGAATTTATTTAGGATGCTTATTTTTCCCCACTGGATGGAAATGCTGTATATTCATTTTGAGAGTTCCACCTGAGACTTAAGCCTATGACTTTCAGCTGCTTTGTGTTTAAAGTGAGAGAATGTAAATAGATTCACCGGCCTGATTTGATTAGGGTAAGGTAAGACCTGCCCTCCAGTGATATGTGCAAGAAAGAATCAATTTCACGTTAAAAGGTAACCTGCAAAAGGGGGGGGTTGTGCTTTTGCTCTTTTGGGGGTTCTATGATGGATAAACCATGAAAGGCTCTTCAAAACATTGCTTGCCTGTGTTAGGAAACCAGGTTCTGTCTAGACTGCAAAGTCTATGATCAAAAACCAAGCCTGTGGGAGTTGGAACAAATGAAAAGGGATTTTTAGTCACTGTTTACCATTCTGTGTCACGTATAACATCTATTTAACTTAAATGCTTAATGAACACTTTGAAGAAAGGAAGCTTTTCGGCAAATCTTTAAGGTGTGAGGATTAATGGTGAATATCTTCTGTACCTCCACACCCCCTGAACAAATCCTCCAACAGAAACAGGGAAGAACAGAGCTAACATTCATGGTACTTCTAAAGGTAGAAAACATATACAGAGGGGGAAGAAAAACGTTTGTGCCCTTTTACATTATAAAGCAACCAAAAAAGGCACAAGCCCAGTTTCTTAAAATCATTTGCAGGTTCCATTTAAAATACTTGGAATATAATTTCTTCCATGGAGTAACGTTGCAAATGAGGATAAGCAATACTTCCAGCTCCGTACTAGTCTAATCTGTAGCTGCTCTTGTTCTGTTTGTTTTGAGTATGAAAATCAAGCTACAATTGAATTGTTGATTAGACCCCTTTTCTTCCACTTCTGTTTCCCAGGTGTCCAGTCTGCGGCAGTAAATGTTATTTGTGAGCTGGCCAGACGCAATCCCAAGAACTACCTTTCCCTTGCTCCGCTCTTTTTTAAATTGATGACGTCTTCAACCAATAATTGGGTCCTCATTAAAATTATAAAGTTGGCAAGTATTCCACTTCTTCTATGTTAGCTCTTTTCCAGGGCTGGCGTGCTCATTAACAGCACCTTGGGTGTGAAAATAAAGCTATCGCTTAGAGGGATAATTACTAGTAAATCCAAATGACAAGGAAGAGAAACAGACATCTGTTATAATGGAACATAACAACCAAAAGGAGACAAAATATCTCCTTTTAATTTTGTTTTGTTGTGTTGTGACACATAAATGATGATAGTACTGTTTTACCCTGGCGAAAGCTAGCTATTAAAAGAATTTCCCTTCCTCCCTTTCTTTTCAAATAGTTTGGTGCTCTTACTCCATTAGAACCTAGGCTGGGAAAGAAATTGATTGAGCCACTTACCAATCTCATACATAGGTAAGTCTGAAAATATACTTGTTTCACCTCCTTAATTCTTCAGCATTGTTTAGGCGGACTCCATTCATGCTAGCACAGGTTTATTGCATCTGGAAATTTTTGGCTCCAGGCATCAAAAGTTAAAATTCTGTCACTGGAGCAGCCCTAGTATAAAATATCCTTTTAAAACTTCTTGTGAATGTGTGACTGGCAATTGGAAGAGACGTAAGAGAGGCCATCTAGTCAAGTCCCCTGTGCTGAGCCTAGAAAGATGTGTAAGTATGGACAAATTGGAGAAAATCCAGAGGAGAGCAACAAAAATGATTAAAGGTCTAGAAAACATGACCTCAGAGGAAAGATTGGGAAAAAATTGGGTTTGTTTCTTTTGGAGAAGAGAAGACTGAGGGGGCATGATAAATCTTCAAGTATGTAAAAGGTTGGGATGAAGAGGAGGGTGAATAAACTGTTCTCTGTATCCACTGAGGACAGGACAAGAACTAATGGGCTTAAATTACAGCATGGGAGATTTTAGGTTAGACATTAGGAATACTTTGGTAAATGTGAGGGAAATTAAGCACTGGAACAAATGGCCTAGGGAGGCTGTGGAATCCTCATCAGTAGAGGTTTTTAAGAACACGTTAGAAGAACACCTGTCAGGGATGGTTTAGATAATACTTAGTCCTGCTTCAGTTCAGGGGACTGAACCAGATGACGTATTGAGGTCCTTTCTAGTCCTGCCCTTCTATGATTGGGAACCCCTGTTTTAGAGGGGGGGAGGGGATCTTTTCTGTTAAGGCTCGCATTAGTCATGATAGGATTGATTGTTTATGTTGAGGAGACAGGAGGTGAGCTGTGAGTGAGCAAGTTCTCAATCAAACATGTACAGTATCATCTACAGTATAATAGTGGAGAGAGCGGTGCCCGAACAAACCACTTTTTCTCCGTCCATTTAATATTCTTTGAGACTGCTCTGTGGTGGAAGCTTAATTTTGTATTTAACGAGACAGTTAAATGTTAAAGGCCCATGGATTATAAAAAATATTACTTAAGTTAACAGTATAGCCAGTACTAGGGACTGGGCAGATGGCTCGAAAAATTGTGCACAGACCTAGATTTCACCCTACTGGGGCTGGGAAGCGCAGCCTGCACCTGTTATGTCTACAATGGATGCTGAGTCCCAGAGAGATTCTTTCCTGGGAGATGCAGGAGGGAAGTCAGGTCACCTTGCTGCCACCAGCCTCCCTCAGGGATTCTGCAGAATGAGCTTTAGTTTTCTGAGAGCTCCATAGAAGTCCCAGGTGACAGGGATGCTCTGAAATGGTCCATTGCTTGGTCAGTATTGCCTGCTTTTTGAATTGTGATGGCCACCCAAAAAGGAGGCTGCAATTGCTTTGTGCTGTCAGTGTCTCCATCAATAGACTTTGTCACCGTGGGTTCTGTGTCCATCTATGTGCACCATGCTTTTATTTGATCTCCCAGATGTCATAGATATTGTGGAATGCATTTGCATCAAATTCCTCTTGCAGCCATTTACTAAGGATACCTCTATTCTAGAGGGTTCAGTTGAGCCCTAGGGTAAACAGCAAACATGTTTGGAGTGTCCAGAATAGCATTTACAAAAAGTTAAATTGAATTAATTGGCAGTCAGTTAACTCAAGTTAAGTCTCAAGAGCAGTCAGACCCAAAGTGTTGTAGGTGAACTAGCCCCAGAGTTTCAATCATTGTCTTAAGTGTAGTTAGTAACTTCAAATTAAAGCATTACCTCAGTTTCCACTGTTCATGCTGCTAGAAGAGAAGCCCATTTGTTACTAGTTATAGACTAAGGAACGAAAAGTGTCTGCTGTAACCCATCTCTCTCTCGAACAGCCAGCGGGCTTGCATCCAAATACCTAAAGAGGGTTCAGTTCATTGCAGCACTGGCAAAAATACAAATTTAGTACTACTTCAAGAAAAGCAGCGAAATGGACAGTATGTATATCTACACCCCCTCTCCTTCCCTCTCCTTCCCACCTCCTCCTCCTGCTCCTGCAATAGTTCTTCATTTAATTATTTGTGAGGACTTTAACCTGAAGTCTGGTTGGTTTCCATCGTATTAGTCATGATGTTCCTGGTCCAGTGTCATCTAATGCATAAGGCAAGAAACCTGCCACCAACTGCTAACAGCATAGACAATACAAAAATCTTATCCGGGACCTGGGTGTACTGGGTTTTTAGATCCTATGTGCTGAGCCTGGGTGTACTGGGTTTTTAGATCCTCTGTGCTGAGCCTGGGTGTACTGGGTTTTTAGATCCTCTGTGCTGAGTCATCTTTATAGTGTCATTTGTGACTGCGACATCAGGAATTAACTTGGTAGTTCATTACCTCAGTGGACCATCCCTCTGGGTTCTACTCCTACCATTATCACGCTCACTGACTCTGGCAAGTCACTTCACCTCTGAGCCTCAGTTTCCACCCTGTGTAAATGAGGACACCAGCTATGTAAAGTGCTTTTGAGACCCTCTGTTGGAGATAGCATGCTGCGTGCAAAGTACTGAGAGCAGGCAAAAGTTTTGGGCGCAGACCCAAGTAGAGATACATTTTGGGAAAATGACTTTTAAAGAAGCAGATTTTTCTCTAGTAGAGGTGAGTAATGGACACAATCCAGTAAACTTCTGAAAGGATCAGTTGCTTGAGCAGCATTTAATGGTCTTGGAGGAGAGAGATTTCAGGGCTTTCTACCAGCCCTGTGTTTCACATGCATTAGTGGTCTTAATTTGACCCTACCCTTATATTCGTTCAGTTCTTAGCCAAGTTTGGGGCAGTGATCTGTACTTGATGCTGAGATCTTGAGTTTTTAATTTCCCCATACCACTCAAAATGGTGCTATTGCTTGCTTGTTTCCCAGAATAAAAATGGTGTAAAGTAGAACCTTGTGGATTTCTCAGGTGTCAGGAATATGGATTGAGAAACTAGTTGTTTACCACTCCACCCCCATAAATTTAACTGGATTCAATGAAGACTGGGTATTGATTGTTTTGAAGAATAAGAATTATTTCATCTAGTTCAAAAATATATGGAGGAGGGAGGAAAAGGTTGGTAATTTTCTGTGTAATAAAAGGTGTTTTTGAGAACTCTTCATAATGTGATATTTTTTCTTTATCTGAAATACTTGATTTGTTTCTTCCCTGTAGCACCTCAGCCATGTCTCTTCTGTATGAATGTGTGAACACAGTGATAGCAGGTGAGAACTGAAACTCATAACCTAAAAAAGAGCATGTTTAACTTTGGCAGCAGTTAAATAACGTCAGCTATAAAATCCCTTTTTACCTACAGGTTCAATTAACTTCATATAACCACATTAAATCGCTTAGTGAACTTGCCTCACTATGTAATTGAAACTGAAATCCTGTGCTGTCAATATATAGGGGATAAACTAACAAAATATAAATCAAACTTGCTAAAGGTAAAAGCAAACAAAACTTAGCTAGCAAGATAAAATAATATACAAACACTTTTAAGTAATGCACAACTTAAACCCACAAAACCCAGCAAATACAGTATTAAGCTATGTACCTATATGAAGCAATCTCCCACAGCTGCATGCTCACAGACCCTCAAACTAAGCCAACAGTTCTCTTGATGCATGAGCCAGAATAGAATCCAGCACCCTCTCCCAGAAACGTTGGCTCTGCATGGTTAGTGGGAGTAAAGAGAAATAACTCTCAAGTGACTACAGTCCACAGATATGCCTGAATACTCATAGGGAACCGACTGGCTGAGTAAGAAGGAGCTTTCTCCCTGCCTTTTAATGCCCATTCTGTTGCCATGGACATGGATGCACTTTGACAGGCTGTGTGATGGCTCTGAGTTGTTTGCCATGGAGTCATACACTGCCAAAGCTGCACAAATGCCCACTGGAGTCAACAGTAAAGCCTGCCTTGCCCTCTGGGTTGTGTCTGGGTTGCTAGATGGAAACTGTAAAAGGGAGACTAAGGTTACCCTGGCAAGAGCAAGGCATCGTGAAAACAGAGGTCTTTGGGAGGCTTTGTAAAAGCTCCCCCATATGCCTCCCTTTGCTCTGCCATATCATGCTAGTCTATTCTTGGGGCCTTGCTTGAACAGACGTCACAGCTGTGTTGACATTGTACCATGGCTGCCAGAAAGCACTAGGGCGAGACCAGCAAACACATCTTCACGTGAGGGCTAAGCCAGATACTGTGTATTAAGTTTTATCTTGTTTATACTTTGTTGTGCTGAACACATGTAACTTTAGTGCTTGTGTGTTTCAGTTTTGATCTCTTTATCCTCTGGGATGCCCAATCACAGTGCCAGCATCCAGGTACAGCACTTCTCTTAATGTTCGTATTTTGCCACGTCATACCTATTTATTCTGAAAACTGGGGGAAAGAAATACTTCAGATATTTGAAGTAGGAGCCTGCTGATCGGACAGCCTTGCTTATTGTCTGGCTTTTATGTAGTTATTTCTCAGATAGGTTCCTAAACTTCCTTTCCTCTAAAATTCAGCTTCTGTGTGCTCTCTTCTGCTTCCCCTATCCCGAAAGGGTGTGTGGAGCAGGGAAGGCCAGATGCCTAAGAATAAGATTCAATTTGAGAGGCTTTGCTATTGCTTTTGATCAATTGCCACTCAGAATACAATCACTGGAGCTCCATGTTCCCTTCATCTTATGATCGGTTAATGTAACAATACTGTCTTACCAGGGGTCACAGAGCCTGGTAACACTGCTTTGTCATGTATTGCACCCACCCTAATATAGCGAGTCATCTCCATGAAGGGACTATTTTAAATAGTATTCTTCTCAAAGCTCACGTTAATCCCGACTTGCACTTTTTTCCAGCTCTGTGTTCAGAAGTTAAGAATACTAATAGAAGATTCAGATCAGAACTGTAAGTGTTGCTTGTCTTCCTAGAGGCTTCAGTGGCCGATCTGATGGGGCTAAGTGGCAGTGGTATTAAAAACAATGAGCGGTATTATAGAATGCCCAGTATTGTGTGTATTGGTACTAAAGAATAGTGAAAATCATAAACATGTACAACTAGCTGTTTTTTAAGTAGATGAATAATAGTGCCATTTATGGTATGTTAAATCTAAAACCAAAAATAATTTTCTCTCCATCTCCTGGGTTTTCCCTTCATAGATCTTCCAGTGAGGAAGCACATCCAAGAAACGCTAGTTATTCCATAGACTAATGGTAAAATCCAAGACTGCCAGACCTTGTTAGTGCTGGGAAATGCATTGGCATAAGTTACTTCTAGCCAACACCATTTAAATCCTTTTTAGTGACGAATCTTTTCCAAGCACCTGTAGCGAGAACTATAAATGTCTTCCTCACCTTCAGACGAGAACAGCCCCTTTTCAGTATATTAATTCTGTTTGCACTATTGGAGTAGCTCTAACACTCTGGCAGAACCCAGCCACTGAGCATATGCGGTACCATCTTGGGCAGCGGTCTGCACTTCATCCAGTACCAACATTGGTGCAAGCAGTGCAGATGACCTGATGCTGACCTGGCAGTACAGATGCTGCTGGCACCATAGTAATTTTCAGTACAGCGTGATCTTGCTATGCCCATGCAGCCTGAGTCTCTTACTATCTGCAGCTGTTAATTCCTTTATGGTACCAGCTACTGGCGCTGTTTATATTAGGCACCTCTCCAGCTCCAGTCTGGGAGGAACGGTTACTTACTTTGCAATAACTGTGGTTCTTTAAGATGTGTTTTCTACATGGAATTCATGACCTGCGCTCCTTCTCTGCTGCTATGGAGGAATGGTGGACCTGCTTTGCCTTTTATGTCTTTGAGGGTGGAGAAGGTGATCAGGGCATGTAGGGTGCAAACACTCCAACTGACACTGCTGGCCAATATAATCTAATCTTGCACACATGGAGTGCATGCATACATCTCAAAGTGCCACAGTTACTGTCACTCTTTACAGATGGCAAAACCTGAATGGGGGTGACTCGGCTGAGAGTATACACGTGGGGGGCAAAGGAAGAAATAGAAGCTTAGGCTGCTCTTTTCGTTTTCTATCTGATAAATGTGCTCCCTCTGTCAAAGTTTATCCCAAACAGTATATTTGGAATCTGAGGTTAGATGGGAAAGTCAGCCCATCTTAAAATCCCCTATGCTTGCAAGAAACAATACAGTATGTACAATATGTGGAAAAATTGTATTTTGTTTTTTTCCCCCCACAGTGAAGTACCTGGGTTTGTTAGCAATGTCCAAAATCCTGAAAACTCATCCTAAGTCAGTTCAGTCCCACAAGGATCTCATTCTCCAGTGTTTGGATGATAAGGATGAATCCATCCGACTCAGAGCTTTAGATCTCCTATATGGCATGGTATGTTTCTGTGCATTCCTCCCCCCTCCTTAGTTAGCACTTAAAAAAAAAAAAAAAAAAAAAAAGCCCTGCGGTGAGATCCTTGCCCTTACTTTGGCCCCTTTATGCAGGGTGAAGGGGCTGGTACGACATGGAAAGATTCCCCTGATCACAGGCATTATAGAAGACATCTATAAGGCTGCCTTCTGAAGACCCCTTGCAAACCTTGGCATAGACCAGACCAGATAACCAGCAGGGTGTTGAGGGTGGGGGCTGTAGCATACAGTGCTTTGGAAATTCCCGGCACCACTACTGTCTGTACTATAGATGCTGTAACTCAAACATGACTCCAGGGCTGTCTAAATTACGCTGGAGCTGAGGAGCTGCATCCGATCAGGACACAAAGTTGGCTTTAAGCCACCTTAATCTGCCATGCCCCACCATGTCCCTCTGGGGCCTTCAGGTGCAACACACAATCTCATCCCAGGTGCTTGTGCCTCTGTTCCTTTGTGTGCGTGTTGTGTTTTGCTACTGTTCAAGGAAGTTTTAACAATGCTGGCTAGACTAAAGAAATACAGCTTAATGGAGATAATCTTGTAGGTTTTTGAAGGCACTGTGGTTACAACCTTGGTGTATAAAGTGCCTTTCATCCAAAAAGCTCTATAAAAATACATTCACATGGGTGGATCGTGGCAGACTTCATTCCTAAAATGCTGTGATATTTTGGCAGTGGAAGTAAAGAATATTGTGTCCCGTTTAAAGTGTTTTTCTGGTTGCTTCATAGTTGGGCAGAGAGTATCTAACCAAATTATAATTGCCTGGGAGTCTTGACAAGAGGTTAAGATGTTTTTTTTACATATTCAAAAGACAGCCCTTCCAGCAGTCTTTTTGCTGCTCTGACTCAGAAGGAAAAGTGCCATATACTGAGTCATCAACAGCACTTCTGCAATACCTACGCTTCCTGGAAGGTCTCCATCTATATACTGATCAAGCCTGAGATGTGCTGTGATCATAGCACGAGGTGATATGACTGCAGATGCTGGTGGTCACAAACTTGCACTGAATTCCCTACTGGTTGCTACATGTCAATATTTAGGTTCCCAGAGCAAGTTAAAGTGCAGTTATCCATAACATATCACCATAGTATCCTTGCAGTTACGGATTGAAAATTATTCTGATCTAGTGGTCAGGGTCTTACCAAGTTCAGTCCTGGGCTTATGCAGATAAACCTCTGCTAGATCAAGTGTCCAATGACAGGTGTCCAGCCATTAGACTGGCACAGACGCTATCGAGACGTGCCCCAACAAATAAATTCAGTCTCTGGCTGCAGCTAAATTGTACAGCAGTCCAGAGCCAGAGATGTTGTTAGTATCTCTCTGTGTTCTTAATACCTGTCTCACCCTCAAACAGATACAGGTACATCTACTAAGTATCTACTACTTTCCTCCGCTTTTATGAAATGGGAAAGACCTGGCAGCAAGTCCGCATTACCTGTCTGTGGCTCATGTCTCATTTCACTCTTAAAACAGGTGTCCAAAAAGAACTTGATGGAGATAGTGAAGAAACTGATGATTCATGTGGACAAAGCGGAAGGGACAACCTACAGAGATGAATTGCTGACCAAAATCATAGACATATGTAGCCAATCCAACTACCAATACATCACAAACTTTGAATGGTCAGTACTTTTGCATGTAGACTTTGAAATAAGCAGTGATGGCACCATCTGCTTGCCTGCTATTAAGATTGTATCCCTTTCACCTCCTGTAGGTACATAAGCATCCTGGTGGAACTGACCCGGTTGGAAGGTACTCGGCACGGCCACCTTATAGCAGCTCAGATGCTGGATGTAGCTATCAGGGTTAAAGCCATTCGTAAGTTTGCCGTTTCCCAGATGGCTATGCTCCTGGACAATGCCCATCTGATAGCCAGCAACACTCAGAGGAACGGCATCTGTGAGGTGCTGTATGCTGCTGCCTGGATATGTGGGGAGTTCTCAGAGTAAGTGCAAAGGGAAAGCTTTTAAATCACTTTTGAAAGGTGAAAAGCAGAACGTTGGCAGATCGAGACTCCTGTCACTCGAAAGTGAAGGTGTCTTGGGTGATGGAAGCTCAGAACATGAACCATAGAGCCAACAAAGCAGTATTTCAGAGTGACCACTGCTTTTCCCAGACGGGTGCAGCTGCTCCTACCCAAAATGGCTACTGCGTTTGAAAAGCTGTTGGGCTAGTCCGTGTCTCTTGCATCCATATCCCTGCCAGCCGAGAAAGTAAGGGATGGATATGGGTAGAAGTGATGTAACAGAGAGGCAGCATGCACATTCCCTGGGAAAGGTGGTGTTAACTCAATAAATCTTGGTCTGATTTAAATGGATACTGTCAACTCAAATCTCAGAGGCATAAGAGGTAATAGAAAACACTTTCCTGTTCAGTTTGATAACTTTCTGCATTTGACAGAATTTTATATATTATTTCCCCTACAGAGTCAGCCAGCTTCTCCTTTTTGTGCAAGTCTTCCACACAGCCATGGGAAGAGACTCTTTTTTTAAAAAGGAAAATGTAACTTGACCCACAAAAACCGGCAGTGTGAAAGCTGGATTCTGTTTTTGCTCATGCATTAATAATGTCACTTACTAAGTTCCATTTCTGTTTAATAGGTGTGCACAGGTATAACAAACCTTTGTTACTGGTGACGTATAAGATGGAAAAAACATAGCTTTACTGTTGGATCCTAGACTGAGTTTGCAGAGCAAACATTTATTAAAAAAAAAAAACTTGTAAATTGAGCACGCTTTTAATAGATATCACTGAAATGGAAACTAAAATGCCACTTCTTCAGAGTTGAACCATAAGTAGTATTGCTTACATAAGATTATTACTGTAACCTGGGACTGTGTTTAAAGAAAAAAAAAAATTGTAGATCTCAAGCATTTATGGACGTGCTGTATATATATTTATATTGCTGTCCTATTTCTTTCTCTTGTGCTCATCTCCAAAAATGTGGGTCATAATGCAAATTAAAACAGTACTGGACTAAAAGCAGACCCCCAGCCAGTCAAAACAAGCAAAGACGAGGGGTAGTTAATGAAAAAGGAAGCCCTTATGTCACCTACCAGATTGACAGGAATGGATTTCTTGCGCATCCTTATACTTTCCTCAGGATCTAAAATTTCATTTAGAATAGATAGGGAAATCTGGGTCCCACAGAAGTCTGGCAAATTTCCCACTGATTTTAAATAGGAGCCAGGATTTCACCCCAAATATTCCATCCCTTCTGGTTGTGAAGGCAGTCATGAGTAAGGCTGCGTGTGTATCTCCAGAAGTCCTGGATTCCATCACTGCTGCAGCGGCCAGTGCGGCTGACCCCAGGGCCACCTAAGCAGGGGCCCCAGCTGCTGCAGGAGCGGCCCGTGGGACTGTCGGAGCAGTGGCCGATGCAGCTGGCCCTGGGTGCGGCCCCTGGTGGCTGGCCCCAGAAGCCCCCCAGAACAGCAGCACCCCAGAGGCCCCCCCAGCTAAGATTTAGATACCCATGACTAAATCATAGCCTTAGTGATGAGAGTCTGAAACAAAAATCAGAGGAGTAGCCGTGTTAGTCTGTATCCACAAAAACAACGAGGAGTCCGGTGGCACCTCAAAGACTAGCTTTCGTGGGTAAAAGTGGTTTTTTTACCCACGAAAGCTTATGCCCAAATAAATTTTAGTCTTTAAGATGCCACCGGACTCCTTGTTGGTTTTTTTTTGGGGGGGGGGGGGGAGGAAATGCTGCTGTCTGACTGGGAATAGAGTTAGGCCAACACAGAGTTCTGCTGAAAATCTTTTAATGTCTAAACGGTTTTTGTAGATTTATATGAAACTTGGTGAAATGTCAAGCTTCTTAAATTGACTCCGCTCTCTTTCTGCCTTCATCTGCGTCTGCTCAATGTATTTCAGACACCTTGAGGAATCAAACCAGACCTTAGAAGCAATGCTGAGGCCTAAAGTTACCACTCTACCAGGCCACATCCAGGCAGTTTATGTCCAGAACATGGTAAAGCTTTATGCATCCATCCTACAGCAGAAAGAGCAAGCTGGGGAGAAAGAAGCAGCCCAGGAAATTACCCAGCTGATGGTCGACCGTTTGCCTCAGTTTGTACAGAGTGCGGATCTAGAAGTACAAGAGAGGGTAAGGGAGCAAAACTATCTTTGGTTTTGTCAAAATGATCTTTAAACCTCTACTATTGGTTTCATTTGTGATAGTGGATTAACATAATCTTGCATGGGTCATGCATGTATTTGATATAAATACCTGTCATACAAGATCTCTGCCGGCATTATGTACCTTGCACACCTCAGTGATGCAGGTGCGTAAACAATTCTTATTTTATAGATGTGGATACTGAGACACGGGGAGATTGAATGACTTGCCCAAGATCGCTCGCACAGCGAGACTGTGGCAGAGTCCAAATCTGACTCGCAGTCCTGTGCTTTAACCATTAGACCGATCTCAGTCTATATAAATAGTAGTTTGCAGTGTTGTTGTAGCACGGTTGGTCCCAGGATATGAGACACAGAAGCTAGATGAAGTAATATCTTTTATTGGACCAACTTCTGTTGGTGGAAGGTACAAGCGTTTGAGACCTAAGGAAGAACTCTGTGTAGCTCAAAAGCTTGTACCTTCCAACAGAAGTTGGTCCAATAAAAGACACATAAATAATATGCAGTTACAGCCCAAACCAATCCTGCAAAGATATAAATCTATAAATGCTATGTTCGTGTTTACATATTGAGCAGCATCAATCTCTGTGATTTCATACCATGCCACACTTATCACCCTATCTGAACACCTTTGGAGTGCAACTCTTCATAGCAGGCAGCTCAAAATAAGAGGTGACTGTTGCAAACACTGCATTAGTGCGCGTTCCAGAAAGAATTGCTGCAAATGTTGATGCCTGAAGTGGTTTGTCAATCAGTGTTCTAAAAACTCTCGCAGCCTCTGATGGGGTGTACAAACCCCACACTGGGCAACAAGGGGTTAAGGGATTATTTTGGGCTCAGCCAACCCATGTGCAGCAAATGCTCCATCTGTTGGAGGAATTAAAAGGCAGGGAATTAGCTCATTTGGGTTGCAGACCTGCAGCCCCTGGCTCCAGCAGTGCAGAGAGGAGAGAAGCCTAAAAGCTCTGACATAGCTGCCCAAAAGGGCCCTCCCTGAGGAAAGGGAGGACCCACCCCAGAGACAACCAGAGAGGGAAATATCCAGTGGACCTTGGACATTGGTAACCACCTCTTTCTTATTTTGGTTTGGATTTCCCCACCAGGGGAAAGCCTTGGAGTAAGCTGGGTGGGGGGTGAGAGGAAGAGGCCCAGGGAGGACAGCCTTGGTTGCCAAGGCCCTGGGTTGGAGCCCGGTGGAGTGGGAGGGCTGGGGCTCCCCTCCCCACAACCCCGTTGGCAGTCAGGGATTGTGACCATGATGACTAAGCCACACTCCCCAACCAGACCCCGAGTGAGGACTATTACACAGCCCCCACTGAATCGAGGTGCAAGGTGAAGGGAGTGAAAGGCCATTATCTACAGTGTATGGAAGGAGCAGAGGGCATAGAGTATAGATTAAAAATGGTCAGTGAAAATTATGTGCATAATGAAATGTGCTTTAAAAAAAATTCTGACATTTATAACCAATTCAGTCAGTTTTGCCAACTAAGCCATGAAATCATAGTAAGGAGGAATAGGCAGTGTAGAAAAAAATCCCTTTGAGGCTCAGTATTCAGTGACCTGCACAGCAAGAGTTGATTCTAATTTGTATGTGGTGTTAAATGTATTCTTGAGGCATCAACATTACTTTATGTATAGGGCTGGGAGCTCCCTTTAGGAGCTTCTGAAAATCCCGCCCACAATGCGTTTCATCCTAGCATCTGAGTGTTTTGTAAGGGTGGATAAGCATTGTCCCTATGTTACAGATGGGGAGGCGGAGGCACAGTTTGGGTTGTATGCCCAAGGTCACATAGTGAGTCTGTGGAAGAGCTGGGTAAGGAGTCCTGACTCCCAAACCCCTGCTCTAATCCAGCAGCCCACAGTGCCCCCTGTAATCCTCCTCTGCCAGTCTCTGTAGCTTCAAGGATGTCTGTACAATTACAAAATGCTATATCTTACTGCAGCTGTTTACTCTGTTTTCTGGTTCAGTGACTGTCAGTGCATTGACATAGTTCTTAAACCATTTTTTGTACTTGGTTTTCCAGGCTTCTTGCATTTTGCAACTGATTAAATACATTCAGAAGCTACAAATAAAAGAGGTGCCTGTAGCCGAGGAAGTGATAGCCCTGTTTGCAGGCGAACTGAACCCAGTAGCTCCTAAAGCACAGAAAAAAGTCCCAGTTCCGGAAGGGTAAGATTTCCCCCCCCCTACAGTCTTTTAATTGTAAGCTCTTAGAAAATGAGAGTATGCCTTCCTACATGTCTGCAAAATGCTTAAATAATAAATAAAACTGTTAAATAATTCCAATAATAAAGCTAACTCTGATTGACTAGAGACACTGTGCATGGCTGTGCATGTGGACAAAGCTATATGTTGTAAGTAAATATATTTTGACCTTAGTCTGAGTCTATAAATGTTGCAATTGTTGCCAGTTTGGACCTTGATACTTGGATCAATGAGCCTCCATCAGATAGTGAGTCTGAAGATGAAAAACCCAAAACAATTTTCCATGATGAGGAGCAAAGGCATTCCAGACATAGACAGCCAGAGATGGATGAGGAAGAATTGGCCAGGGTAAGTGAACATAAAAATACAGTTTATGCATTTAAAAAAGCGTGATAAAATGGTATAGCCAACATCATTAGAGAAGTTGGAAATGTTGCCATAGCTGCATAACACAGATGGGAGCTATGCCTTTCTCCTCACTTGGGAACATCTTATAAAGCGAGTAAGGATAGAAGTCATTGCATTCAACTGCTTAATCATTGCAAACTGCTCCAGAGCTTGTATGCAAATCCATACTTATTATTATAATGTTGTCTTGGTCCATGCTGCTGTTCTCTTTTGAGCTGAGAGCAAAGGTTTTTTTGGAACAGATTTTCCAAAGGACTCAGCAACCAATGTGCAGAGCTCTTCTGAAAGTCTAGCTGCTTATTTTTGTGTCTAAATGGGAGCTGAGATCTCTTCCAAACTTGGCCCAAGTTGGGAGTGCTGAGCTCTTCTGAAAAATCTAACCAGTAAGCTCTGCAGGTATATATTGTACTGACCTCTGCCAAGAAGATGGACAGACTTTAAAAAAAAAAAAAAATCGTTGAAGGAAATGCCTGGTCACTCTACCCAGTAGAGGGTCATTCAATTGAAATAGGAGTGTGGGTTTTATTTACTGTAGATGGGCAACCCTCCTCAATTTGCAGTTGACTTTGAGGCTTGTCGCCTTGTGCGAAGTCTGTTAGAGGCGGACATGATCAATATTGGCAGTTCTGTGTTGGGCTTTGTTACCTATGTTTTTCACAAAAACTGTGTGAGCACACACATACCTTTGTTACACTACCCATCCCTGCAACGTGTGCTATTTGTCCCACAGGAAGATGCAGGGATTAAATAGGAGTTGAAGCCAAGGTGCCTCCTCTGAAACCTGTCCAGAATTTGCCAACTCTTAACAATTCCTATTTGCAATGCAGCTGAGAACTGTCATGCCTATAACACCCTGCTTCTGGCCTTTTTCCATTTTGATCAAGAATTACTTGTTAGGCTCGAATAATTCCCTCTTCCCACCACAACTGCAAAATAGGGATAGAAGCAACCAACTGACATCAAAACCTTGTTGCCTTCAGGAAGTTTACATCTCTCCTAGCAGAGAAGCCAAAGAATAGAGGGCAGGGATATTTTTAGGTTAGTGCTCCCTATCAGCTGTTTTCTAGTTTCTGTTGCAACTACACAACTTGAGAACTAGATAGCTTTAGACCCCCGTTATTTTCCTAGAGCCTCTTGAGAGTTGTTTGCAGTGCTACCAATATGCAGCAAGAACACACTTTGTAATGTCTGGAAATAACACAGAGAAAAATCTTCAAATTTATAACTACAAATACTTTTTTTAGCGCCGAGAAGTCCGGAAACAGGAACAAGCAAACAATCCATTTTATATTAAAAGCTCTCCTTCCCCACAGAAGGTAAGTCTAGCTTGTTAAAAAATTCTCTCGCTGTCTGTGTATGTAACAGTACAAGGACCCTCAGACTTTCATAGTCGCATCTTAATAAACTGTCTTGTGGATCTCTTCCCTCTCTTTGGGAGCACTCCAACCACTTCCTCTCCCCCATTTGTGATCTCTTAACAGCTTAACATCGTTGTGGCAACTGCAGCAATTGCTTCCATGGCAGAGTATCATAAGGACGATATTTAATGTCTGGTGATCTTTAATGCACAATTTTTAAATTACCATCTCCTTTTGGTCTCCAGATCTGCCCCTCCCACCTTGGCTGGTCCCCTTTCTTGTTCCTTTCTTGTGTTTACTTGGTCCTCTCTCCCTCCTCTTCTCTCATGCTTTACTGTGGTTTGGTTCCCTTCTCCCCTGCTGTGTGCATGCTGCCCTGCCCACTTGATCCTTTACTCCCACTGCTTTGTGGGCATAGTGCTCAAATGCTAAGTCCCCTTCTCTTCTGAATCACTGTACTCTCCGGCTAGTAGCTTTGGTTCCTGAGGGCATCTCCAATTGGTTGCTTTAATATAGCACTGGTCTCTAGTCTAGAGGCAGCTGGGACTGACCCCTCCTTGTCTCCAGCTATGTATAGGTCTACTTTGTGTTGAAGAGCCCGAAAACGACTAGAATCAGCTGGCCGGAGCAGTCAGCACAGTGTGAGCAGCTAGCGCTCCATGGATCTCCAGCAGGCTGCAGTTTGGGAACTGCTGTAGCAGTAATTGTTGCTGTTCCTTTTAGACAGAAGTTGAGAATCATCTTACTAACTTCTTAAGTAAAGCCTAGAATTTAGAATCCAGCTCTGAAGAGCAGCCAGTAAAAGTGGAGTAAATAGCTGCAAAGAACACAACATAAAACAAGTAGTCTCTAAGGTGCCACAAGTACTCCTGTTCTTTTTGAAAATAAAACAAGTCAGGTGAATCCACTGGTTTTGTAATTTGGATACACGTTTTCCTTTGTAGATCAGGATAATTTATTGTATCTAAAGTCCTTTCCTCCCTCCCCTTCCCCCCAAAATTCCTGTGCAGGCAGTTGGACATTCTGTTGAAATGATGCAGTAAATACACTTGGCAACATGGCAGATTGCCAGACACTGAGCTTGGTGAGCAGTAGAGGAAGGGTGAGGTAGATGAGTGCACCTGGTGTGGTCAGCAGCAGTGAACTTCAGCAGTTAATTCAGCAGACTGGCTGGCTTGAATGCACACGCCATGTGTCTGTTCTCTGGACCAAAAGCATCAAAGGAGCATTAATTAAATTGATTTGTTGCCTCTCCCTTCTTTTAGTCTCTTCTTTCTTTCCCCCACTCCTCCTTGAGCTGGGGCTTTCCATTGCCCCATTTCCCACGTCCTGGACCTCAGTATTTACCTCTGAGGTGGTAAGCAATAGAAACTTCCTCACGTGATTTTCGCCATCAGTTCAGTGCTTTTCTTGGCTGTAACAAGTAATGTTAAAACAATCACATTTCATATGCACCTATTGCGACTTGATTAGCACCAATGAGCCAAATAGTTTTTCAGGCGGTCTTATTTAATCTGCCCTTTGAAGTGTTCATGTCACAGGTTAAACTGTTATTTCTATTTACTATTTCTATATAATGGAGACATTTTCAAATGTTTCTGATGAAGATACTCAAAATGTAATAAATCAGAATTGATTTCTTGTTTGGTTGAACATCAGCATAGGCCGATGTACCTAATCAAGCTTTGAAATGAGGGACAATAACTCAGTATGCTCTCCTATTGTAGAGTCAATGCTAATGTATCAAATCTTCCATTTTCCCAGCAATACCAAGACACCCCAGGTGTGGAGCATATACCCGTGGTCCAGATTGACCTTTCTGTTCCCTTAAAAGTTCCAGGTAAGCACATTGACCAAACCAATTTCAAAGTGGAGATGAAGAATTTAATAATTCAACAAAAGAGTAGTAACTTCCTCTCAGTTCTAGAGGATAGGCGAACAGCTTTGGTCTTGCATGTCGAGTTCCCACATTGCCTGTCACTTCTGAGTGTGCCATTAAACTTAAAACCATAGTTTCCACTGTCCTGTGGATTGTAAGGCCAGCCTTCCTTTAAGTGTTAAGTTCAGACAAATAATAAAATAACCCTACAGTTAGGTGTAATTCACAGGCTGACTGCATAATATGAGAACAAACCAATATTCTGTCAGGAAACATTCCTCTTTAGAATGTCCACGCTCTGCGATTTAATATCGGAGACAAAAGGCTGTGATCAGAGCTGATGGGTTGGAGATAAAGTGAATTTGAGGAGCTGTAGGCCGCTTCTGAATGACAGGCGGATATAGAGCTGAAAATCTATGGCTGAAGTGCAGCACATGGTAGAGAATTTCTAAATACACAGCTGCCTTGCATGAATGACTTCTTTCAGACCAGGTTTACAGCCTTAATGTTCTCCTAGGATTTAGTGAAGGGTTTCCCAAGGATATGAAAAATGCTGTCAAATATTCATTTGATTGAGAGTAGTCTCGAGGCCAGATTCTTCTTTCAGTGATCTGTCTAACTCACAATAAAGTCAGCAACAGTTGTGGATGAGAATGGGAGCAGAATTTTGTCCACTGGCTTGCAAAGGGCTGTGAAGTTGGTTGGAGGAGGCTTTTATTGAAGTCAGTGTGGACAGCTGGGAAGTGAAAGGGTAGCGTGGGGCTTTGATCCTTTAGGAGTCTAAGTCGGGGGGCAAAATAAATGTGTTAACTCCTAACTTTCTAATGCGACGGTCAACCTGTAAGCAACTCTCACCTGAGAGCAACTTGCGTCCATGTGTTCAGGAATGCCCATGTCTGACCAGTATGTGAAACTGGAGGAGGAGCGGAGGCATAAACAGAAGCTAGAGAAAGACAAGAAAAAGAAAAAACAGAAAAAAGAGAAGAAAGGCAAACATCGCCGCCATAACTCCCTGCACACAGAGAGCGATGAGGACATTGCCCCAGCTCAGCACGTGGACATCATCACGGAGGAGATGCCAGAGGTCAGTTGCTTACTCGATAGTCTGAGCTGTGGGACTTGTTTGTGTCCCACCAAGGCATATGTTAAGGTTCCTCATTTCCTATTAAAAATTAGACTCTAATGTCAGCCTCACTGGGTCATTGTGATGTGGGGGTCCTGACTTCTCTTTGCAAAGCTGGTTGAATAGCAACATATGCTGCTTCCCCAGTGAAACCTTTACCTGCCCACTAAAGGGATGGGAAGTCTATTGGTGCACAGAACCAAAGGCTGCAGTTGACCCAATAGAAAAACAAATGACTGATATTAAACCCACAATACATGTCTGCTGTAGAAATAATGCTACCCACATAGCTGTTTCATTTATAATGCCTCACTGCTTCACTCTGAGTTTAACTTGCATCCCAATCAGCAGGCTTTCTGCTAATATAGTTAATTGTACCTGCTTGTGCCTGTAGTCTTTGTTCCAATCAAAACCAAATTCATCAGTAACTGAAATACTAGGGTTTATGAAAAATAGTTGTTCTACTTTAAATTCATCTGATAAATGCCTGAATGCGGGATTAAATTGTACAATGTATGTGACTGCTCATGTCTAACTGTGTAAGGAGGTCTGTCACTTGTATCAGTCCGGTGAGATTGAATTTGGGATGGGACTGTTCTAGTTTTGGAACTGTGCTCTGCTTGTGTCTTCAGTGGACAGTCAGTTTTTCTTTCCCTCCCCACCCAATTAGAATGCGTTGCCCAGTGATGAGGATGACAAAGATCCCAACGATCCATATAAGGCACTTGATATCGATCTGGATAAGTAAGTACAAAACTGTGATATGTGGGTTTTCTTGCCTGTTAGTCAGATTACATGAGGTCTTGGAGGTCAATGCAGGACTACAAAGGTTACGGTGATTAAAGGTCCTACGGTAGGATCTAGGTTCTGCTTGCATTAGATGCGAAGGCCAATCTGGCAAAGCCCATCAGTCCTTACCCATCCCTGAGCCGACTGCCACCTGGCCTAATCTGTGCACATTGGAAAACCACCCCACATACCAATAGCTTCTTTCTTCTGGGATTTCCGAGACCTGCTGCAAGGAATGTCGTGAATCAGCTCTGCCATTAGTAGTCGTTCAGAGCATGGCTGGATTCCTGTTTGGGTGCTGGGAGGAATGAGAAAGGGGGAGAGTCACACTTTTATTAACTGCACATATACTGAGCAGTTGCTCTTCCTTTGTGTCTCTTCCCAGTAGCTCTTCAAAATGCTTTGGCTGGTGGAAGGTGACCAATAATCTATCCCAGCCCATTGAGTTGGGAGCAGTAGAATGCTGGGATCCTCATGTGCCCTGCTGGAAATCTTAAACCCCCAAAGGGCATTTAATAGCTACCATCAGAGGCCAATTATAAAATGTCGCCTGGGGAGGTTTTTCTGCAGTTCTGGAGAATCGTGATATTGGATTCATTGTAGTTGCTGGTTTAGGACCCACTGATGCCTCCTGCAGAACGTTGACGGATGTTCTGTTTAGAGCCTGTTCTGTTTCCCTTTGGGACAATAAAAAATGGGGGAGAACAGACTTCATGAAGAAACAGATGAATTCTTTAAGAAGTCGTCGTCTTTCTCATAGAATCATAGAATATCAGGGTTGGAAGGGATCTTAGGAGGTATCTAGTCCAACCCCCTGCTCAAAGCAGGACCAATTCCCAACTAAATCATCCCAGCCAGGGCTTTGTCAAGCCTGACCTTAAAAACCTCTAAGGAAGGAGATTCCACCACCTCCCTAGGTAACCCATTCCAGATAGAATCATAGAAGAGACTCCAAGAGGAATAAGTAGGAAATGAATTCCTAACAGGAAAGATTCTGGTTGCATGCAAAGGCTAAACCGACCAGTGTGGAAAACACTAAGCAGAGCTGTTTCTAAATGGAGTGTTCCCGGAGGTGTCATTGGGCTGTCACACCATTTCTATTCATGCTCTTTCCATTTACACAGAGTCATTGTGCTCTTCTGTCACGTTTTCTCATATCTCTGTCCTCTCTCTCTCTCTCTCTCTCCCTGTGCTTGCACTGCTATGTCTGTGACACAGACACAGACACAGACACACACAGTCTGGTTTCAGGGAAGCCTACCAGGCAAAAGTATCTCACTAAGTAGATGGTCGTCGTTGAAAGGTTGGTTGATACCAGTGAGCAGTGTGAACCGCTCCATAATCATGGATGTATTAGAACCATTGCCCCCAAACTATGAATGAGACTCCCCCATCCTTACTGGCTTTCTTTGAGCCGTGACCTCTGTCACCATACAACTCCACATGAAATTGTTTTAAGACTGAGATCTGTTGACTGCTTGATCAGACATGATCCTGTTGTGTTTTACAGTGTCTGTGTTTGAAGTAAAGTTAGATCAAGTCGAGTTCTTCATCCAGAATCTTCCTGATCTTATGCTTGCTGCTCAGCAAACATGCGAATCAACATTGAACAAAAACACACATCTGAATGTAACAGTCCATGCAGAGGCGATGTATGTGGGGGTCAAGTGCCTCCCCACCTCAAACACCCCCGCCGATTTGCTGCTTGACTTGTATTTAGCATGCTCAGTAACACTGCAGAAGCCAGCTGCCCTCACCCTGCCTCCCCACTATCAGCTGGCACTGGTTGTCTGAGTCCATGGACTTTCTCTTAACTGTCTCACCTTAGTATGACCGTAACCGGGAAGATGCTGTTATATTTGACTCTGGGCATAGAATATAAAGCCAAACTATTAGGCACAGTTCTGTTGTGATATGGGTGTTCCAGTTTAGAGTGCAAACTCATTTTAATTTTAATGCTGGGGCTTGTGATTCACAGCACAACCTTCCAAAATGAAATTGCTTCTAAGTAATGCTAAGAGAACTCCATTTACAATCATAGCAATCCTATACAGTGGTTCAAATACAAGAAACATTGAGTCCTTGTCCTGGGGATTTGTTTGAGCCAGGCTATCACTTCATAAGATACAATTCATTGCTTGGCTTGTCACATTTCTATTGCAAACGTTTCCTCCTATTTTACATCTTCGCTGGTTCCTCAAGGATAATTTCATAGGTTTGCAACATAATGAATGCTGTGTGTGTTTCAATTCTTCAGTAAGCATTATTTAATCTGCAAGTGCGTCACTATCTTTTAAGGGTGTTTAAGAGCCCAGGGCTGACAGCTCACAGTAGCCAGCTCATCTAACGTCTAATGCCTGGAGGCACAGTCTGTGTGGTTGCATAAATGAGCCTTTATTGGGATTCTGAAGTGTGGGTCAGTTGAGATTTTTTGTATGTGATCCTAGGAGAATTCTGTATGAGCTTTCTTGAGGTGGCGTGGGCGTGTGGGGGGAGGGGAGGAGAAACTTGTCTGGGAATCTAGTAAGTGCTCTGTGCAACAGGGAAACTGCCTTCGCTGGAAGGTAACTAATCATCTTTTGTTAAGACCCTTAGCGGATAGTGAGAAGCTGCCTGTGCAGAGACACAGAAATGCTGAGAACCTGAAATCGCCAGACACAGAAGCTCCCTTAGTAGGAAAAAAGAGCAAGAAACCCAAAAAGAAGGAAAAGAAACACAAAGAAAAAGAGCGAGAGAAAGAAAAGAAGAAAGAGAGAGAAAAAAAGGTGACTGAAGAAGGAAAAAAGGTAATTATCTAAGACATGTCCTGTGTTTCAAACGTGCTGCAGTAGGCCATATACGGCCAGGTATTTTCCATGTCCGTGGTCAGTTTTGGCTGGTACTAGGGGGGACACAGCTGATTATTTTTACTTTGTTTCACTTCCTTGGATTTCTACAGTAATAAAAGCAGCACCTGCCTAGGTGCCCCTGCCACAAGTTACAAGTACACAAATAAAAGTAAACAGCTACTTAGCCTTGGCAGCCTGCAAAACTCGCCCCTGGCAGAACACACCGAACTCCTCCCCAACACGGAGCTAATGAAGAAATGGCAATGCAGTGAGCTGCTTTAGCAGGGAAATGGCCACTTGAACCCCACTTTTGTATTTAGAAAATGAAGTGAATTTCTTGCTGGCAAAAGTTGAGGCCAGTTGTTGGCTGCTGCACTGAAGACTCAAATAGTCTCTGCCCAGACCAGTTTACGTTGAGAACAGCAGTGGCACAAGCTTCCCCAGACATTGCAGCCAGTGTCCCTTGTCTATGACCTAGAGAGACCACTTGTGGAGATAAGAGGGTACTTCAGCCTGCAGACTGACTAGTCCCAGCCTCTCTGCTCAGACTGCGTACAAAGATGCTATTTAAAGCTAATTGTCCTGGTGGCTTTATGAAGCTGGACTTGACCAACTGATTTCATGAGGGCCGTCAAATGATAGACTTGCGGTTACTTCCAACCAGGGCCAGGTTTGAAGTGTGAGCTAGAGGTGAAATGGGTCCTGAGCTCGCTTTAAGGGCCCTGAGCCATCTGTTCTCCCCATTTCTACACATATTGCAGCATCTTCCATTTCAAGCAACTTGCTGTATGGCTGTACGTGAGAGCAATACAATGCAAATGTTAAAACTTAAATCCACAGACTAATGTTAACGCAATGGTAAAGGTTTGTTTGCTTTGGTGTGTGTCAGGGAGAAGACTTGGATTTCTGGCTCTCCACTGCTCCACCTCCGTCCTCCATTACACAGACACAGGTAGGTCTGTTAGTAGGCCCCCCCAAAAAGCTTTTCCTTGTGGTTGAAAGTACAGTTACAAGCTCTGAAATGAACTCCAGTGTTAGTGCAAAGAGAGAAGGGAGATGAGGGCTCCAGCTCGTTCTGATGGTCCTACCAGGATCCCTTTGCTATAAGGCAGTGGAAATTAGTCCCGTCTAATTAACAGTTGCTCTGTAGGGTGAGGCTTCAAGCCCAACTACAGAGGGAGATCCGTGGGTTTGAAAAGCACCTGTAAATGCATGGAAATAAAGGGGTATGCTGAGTCAGCTACCTGCATTGTATACAGCATGTCGCTAACCCCTTCAGACTAACTTAATGAGCTGAGAGTGTCTGGAAACATGCAGATCAAGGAAACCTGGGTTTTGAAGGTGGGTTACATGCCTTCCTCACTGCATCCCATTCTTTAGGGATATTGCAGTGTTCATGGCATGTCTAGATCCCCCAGAGTTTAGCAGTAACAAAACAAAACAGTTTTCTTGTGTGTCTTGTCCCAAGTCCTAAACCCCTGAAACAAACACGTTAGCAGACCTTTAATAACAGCTCTAAGATAAAAAGCGTCCGACGAAGTGGCTATTCACCCACGAAAGCTTATGCTCCAATACATCCGTTAGTCTATAAGGTGCCACAGGACTCTTTGTTGCTTTTTACAGATCCAGACTAACACGGCTACCCCTCTGATAGCTCTAAGATAGTACAGCAATAATTGCTGCATTCTACCCAGGACTTAATTGTTTGCGTTATCTACATTCAGTTAGTGTCATAGCCCTTCTGATTGCTTCCTGTCCAGAGTGAGCCTGAGGGGAGCACTGTCCTAGCTGAACCTGAGGAGAATGAAGACGCAAAGAAGGAAGAGCAAGAAGAGGACAACGACGAAGGAAAGGTGAGTGGTTAAAGAATTGACCCCAAACGGTCGTGATCTCAACATAAGTACTGCCAGACTGGATCAAACCACTGCTCCAGTATCCTGCTACCAACAATGACCAGTACGACTGCTTCAGAGGAAGGTGTAAGTAGCTTTGCTGTAGACAGTGATAGGATAACTTGCCCCTAGGGATCTCTGAACCCCTAATAGGTAGAGGCTAGGTTATGCCTCGTAGCAAAGGGGCAATTAACTGACCATGTTCAACACTGAGCTTCTATCCATGGCCATATGTTCCAATGTAACAGATTCAGACCTCTGCTTGTAAAACACTGCCTTGGGTTTGAAGCATTTGCAACTTGGAGGCAGGCAGCAGTGACACACTGGGAACCCAGAACAGGATTATTACTGAGGTGTAGAGCAGGAGCCTAGAGTTGGAAGTATTACTACTAGGGAAACTCTTCGTTTTTAAGAGCACATTGCTGACGCTTGTTTCTGTTGCATGGTAGAAATCCTCCAAGCATAGGAAGAAAAAGCACAAGAAGGAGAAGGAGGAGAAATCCAAGGACAAAAAGAAATCCAAGAAGAAGCATCATCACGGTGAGGAAGAACCAGCAGAGTCAGTACAGAATGGAACGCTAGATGATGAACCGCTACCGGTGAGGAGCTGTGCAGCTCTGGCATCTTTAGGGTGGAGGGGGAGGTGTGTTTGCTACATTATACCAGAGCCGCACTTGTACCTATTTCCCCAGCATCTTAGCATGTCTTATAGACCCTCCCATCAAATGACCTTAAGGCAACTACAGAATTTGCTTCTATGGATAATTAATTAGGAGAGGATTTAGTGTATTTAGCTGTCTTCCTGCAAAGTGAGGAGGAGCCATCATGTGACCAGCCAGCTGTCCACAGAACGATGCCCATGCACTGTTCGAGCCGAATGTCCTTTCCTCCTCGGAGTTAGAGAATGTTTCAACTAAGCAAACGTTTCCCATTTGCTGCTTGGAGAACTCACTTCACATTGGAAATGGAGAGAAAAACTAGGCTTGAAAACCTTGGTGTTCAGGATTGCTCAGAGGCATGTGGATATGAAGCTGCGATTTCTAGGGCTGGTTGCCAACAATGACTGCATTAAGCACTCTTTTTGAGGGGCTTTTGCTGAGCTGGTTGAGTTAATCAGTGAGCCCATGGTAGGTGGCTTCCCTTTGGGCATGTCTCCTATTTCAACTACTATTTCTGCCTCTTCAAACATGATCCCTAGGAGCTCTTGATTTGCTTTGCCTCTCGGGGTAGGTCTACACTCACAGCAGCGTATAAAGTTCAGACATTGCACACCCAGACAGCACAGGTATAAATAACAGTGTAGACAGTGAGGCACTGCTTAGGTGAGTAGAATACATACACACCAGATCCCTGTATACCCTACGTGGCTCTCTAATGCCCAGACAGTGCCTCTCATGTCTACACTGCTATTTTTAGTGTCCCACTGCCACAGGGAAAGACTCTGACACAGCAGGCAGCAAGGAAAGGCTCCAGCAGCTCACTGCTGGCTCCCCTACCAGGCACCTTTCACTGTGACATTTAGCTATACACCCTGCATGCCACTGCAAGCCCAGACAAGGCCTCGGGCTTTGATTTAAGCCTATTCCCTTGTTCAAGGGAATCAATCAATTTCTTCGTATTGGGAGACCCTTAAATGTAAACAGAGGTTTCTGTGCTGCCTCCAATAGCTGGCTGCTGTTGACACTCGAACTTGAACTTAGATATTCTCGCACTCTGGCAGAGCTGTTACAGTTAAGTGCAAGCAAATGCCCCTCTGTTCAGAATTGTGCCTGGGAGGGAGGTCTGCTTGCTTTGTAGAGCTGAGTTCTCTTTCAGACACATGGCTTTTTATATAACTTCCTGCTTGTTTTTCAGCCTATGTCCAGTTACTGCCTTCTTGCTGAAAATTCATACGTTAAAATGGTGAGTAACTCAGTTGTTAGTGTCTCTCTAACTTCCCTCCCTCTTGCATTTTCTGAGCACTTTTGAGAAATAGCCCTGGGACAACGTACTGATGCAACGGTTTTGCATAAGCCGCATTTAACCAGAGAACCATCCCAATTCCAGTAGCTAGAAACTACCAGGCAGATGTCCATAGCAAGATCCATCCCTGGCCCTTTAGTTATCAGGACAAAAGTCTGGGTAAATCCTACTGCTTGAATGTCCTGCAGTGCAGTTAAATGAAGCCTCAAAGCTCACCAGCAGTAGTGATGTGTGTAATCCCCAAATTGTGTTCAATCCACTGCTGTCTGAAGCCTGTCCACGTGTACTGTCGGCAGCTTCTAAAGCTTCCCTGTGACTTCTTCATTCACAGACGTACGACATTCAAGGAAACCTCCAGAATGATAGTCAAGTCACTGTCTCCGTGATCTTTGAAAACAAGAGTACTAGCTTCCTGAAAAGCATGGAATTAAACGTCCTGGACTCTCTCAACGCTAAAATGCTGCGGCCAGAAGGGTCGTCGGTACATGATGGGATACCTGTGCCATTCCAGCTGCCCCCTGGTATGGCCAGACTACAGCTCTGTCTGTGGGGCTCAGTATGTCTAGTCCCACACTGCCCTCACGTGGGAAGAACTAACTGAGCTACTTGCTACTTTTCAGAAAGTTGCTTTGCCACTGTATCTGGTGGGGCTGCTTAGTCTGCATGCTAGGTAGCCCCTCAGATGGATTGGAGATGTACCCACTCTCCAGTAACTGTACTTACAGGTAGTGGTAGACTCTGCTACCTAGTAGCTAATACACAGGACTGGGAATCAGGCTACCTGTGTTCTTTTCCTGGCTCTGCCACAGGCTGATGTACTTTGGATGTCACCAGGGCTGCCCACCCCCAGCACGCAAAAATGACAATTGGCTTAAAAATGAAGATTTTTTTATATATCAGGGGGTAGCCGTGTTAGTCTGTATCTACAAAAACAACAAGGAGTCCGGTGGCACCTTAAAGACTAACAGATTTATTTGGGCATAAGCTTTTCGTGGGTAAAAACCTCACTTCTTCGGATGCATAGAGTGAAAGTTACTTCGCAACTGGTTCTCCACTTGCGAAGTAACTCCCTGCTCTCCATGTGTCAGTATAGAATGCCTGCATCTGTAACTTTCACTCTATGCATCTGAAGAAGTGAGGTTTTTAACTATGAAAGCTTATGCCCAAATAAATCTTAGTCTTTAAGGTGCCACCAGGCTCCTTGTGATTTTTTTATAGTACGGAGTTATTTGCTTTCTGGGTGCTGAACCTTTAGGTTGCACTGTGGTCACATTCTCAAGCTTTTCTCTGCAATCGTGAACGCTGAGATTCTCCCCTAATCCCCTGAATCCAGACCTTAAACTTACACCAAAGATTGCAGACGCATGATAAGATCACAGGGTTTGGCTGCTCTGAGACACTTAACTGCATTGGGCCTCAGTTTCACTTGTGGTAAATTGGGGGTTAATTCCCTCACAGGAGTATTGAGGCTTAGAGACACTACAGTGCTTTCAGATGGGTGAATGGAAAGCACTATTGAGGGGCAAAGGAGTAATACTGTTACATACTGTTAAAAAAAAATCCACTACATACACTTGCATGTTAACAGCTAAGCATGAGAAATAGGAACATCCCTCTAATATTTAATATTTATAAAGTGCTTTCACTGCAGAGTATTACATGTATGTAAGTAAAAGTGGCTTGTATAGGACAGTAAATTCTGCTTATTAACAGTTCCGGTTGCCAGCAAGAAGGTTGCTGTTAGCAGGCAGTTGCTAATCGGCAGAAGGCAGGCTTGCAAGGCAGCAGTAAGGGAAGGAAGCTGCTGCTCTGGGATGTACCTTCCCTAGGTGCAGCCCTGCAAACCTGCTTGTGGATAGGGTAGTTGCAGGCATGGGTGCTGCAGCCCAGATGCTGGGGCTTTCTATAGGGAGCAGGGATGCTGGGAGCGCATGGGGGCTGCACCATTCTTCTCCCTGCGTTCTCTGGTGGTCGGGGCTCAGCATGTCCTGGTGCTTCCTTCCCTGTGTGCTGTCTCCTGGCAGGGTACGGCCTGGAGAGTGCCGGGGAGAGGTCCCATGCAGCTCCAATGTCTGCAATGCAGTCCTGCTGTGGCCCTTCCACAACCTCCCCTCCCAGCCTGCAGCCCCTTACCTCCAGTGTGGTGCACGCTGCGGGCAGGTTTGCCAGGCTGCAGCCCCAGAAGGAAGCACTGGGAGGACCTGAGCACCAGCTGCAGGCAGGTTTACAGGGCTGCAGCCAGGGAGGGCCCATCCCAGCACTTCTTTCCCTGGCTGCAGCCTCACAAACATGCCAGCTGGTGATGCTTTTTTTTTTTTTTTTTTTTTAAGAAAGTTGCTTGTAAGTGGCATGCCATTACCGGTATCTGAATCCCGTTATAACACTGGCAGCAGTATGTTTCCATTAAGTGAAATCTACTATCTCTCTGTTGTGAAATACATATCCTGCCAGGAGGGGTCACTGGACAGATATCAGCTGATGGTGGTAGTTGGCTTTAGGCTGGTGTTTTCAGTGACCCAAAGGAGTTAGGTGCCCAATTCCTATTGATTTTCTGTGTGTTGGCTGCATAACCCCCTTAGGCTCCTTTGAAAATCCCAGTCTTGATCGGGGTCCAGAACCAGGCATTGGTTAAGCTCAGTGCCTATCTCCTGTGCTGCTGCATAACGCTAATGATTAAAATCTTAGCCACGTAATAAGAGACACAAATCCCTTTTTATGTCCTCACTCCACTCTCTCCTCTCTTCACACTAGGAATCTCTAACGAAGCCCAGTTTGTGTTTACTCTTCAGAGCATTGTTATGGCTCAGAAGCTAAAAGGAACGTTGTCCTTTATAGTGAAAGTAAGTGCGGCTTTAAACTCTCTACTCCCGCCTTCCTTTGGAACTGCATTGGGGAGCTTGACATGGCTAGAAGGCACTGCTTTAGGGCTTCTCTGGAGCGTCATTTCACCTCTGCTACACCAGCCCATTGTGCAACCTGGGAAGTATTTTACGTGATGTACAAAAAGCATCCTGAGTATAAAATGAGCATGTCCTGAAGTGTCACTCCTGGCAGTGTGTGACAGTTTTCAGATTGCACTGCTCGGTGTTAGCTAGCGGCTCACTGCAGGGAGACATCTGCCTGGGAAGGCGGGGAGGTCAGTCTCAATGTCACTGGCGAGCAGGAGATGACTTCAGCTTTCCCAGATCAGTTCTACACTGACACCTAGGCTCCATAGCTCTACGGGCTGGAAAAATGGATAGTAACTGGGTGTAATGCTGAGAGCAAGAGTGGAGCTGGCTAAGAGGTTTAAGTACCAAGCTCTGGCCTTTCAAAATCTGCTGTTTCTAGTCTAATTGCAACAAGTAGTCACATTAGTAAAGTATTTGAACATAAAGCTGCAGCGCCAAATCCAAGTAGACGGCCAACTCTGAGAGAGCCATTGTTGTTGTCTCAATTTTCGATTTTTATAAGCTTTGTTGCAAATCCACCCTTCTCCTAGGATGGGGAACAGGAAATGTTCGTTTGCTTCTCAGGCTGTTTCCCAAATTGTGAAACTCGATCACAGTGTGATAGGCCAAATTCAGTCTGTTCAGTCTTTATTTCAGCAGGACGTGGAGTTTAAAACTTGGCCAGATCCGTCTGGTTCACTGTGTTTAAACTGTCCTTTAACCCCTCTACATGCACAGACAAAAAATCCAAACTCATCTCTTAATACGCTGGGTGGCCAAAGTCAAATTCCCTAATCGTGGCAGTAACTCCACCCCTCAGTCCCCAGCTAGCCCTTCAGGCGTGAGCCTTAATGGGATGCTTAACCTGAGAGCCAGTCAGTGAAATCTCATCCAGGCCTCTGTGTGGTAGGTTGGGGTAGGCACCTTCTCTCGCTGCCTCCGGGCTCCCCTTCATCTCCTTTCCTTTGACCTGTTGCAGAACGATGAAGGTTCAACCCATGAAAAACTAGATTTCAAATTGCACTTCAGTTGCGCTTCATACTTGATCACAACGCCTTGCTATAGGTAAGTGCCACCCGAGGGGGCGCCAACATCCCCTGGGCACCATTGGCACCCACGTGAAGCTTTGGCTGTGGGCCAGCTTTGCAGATGTGCAGCATGTTCCTGACTTTCCCAGCCAGTGGTTGCTTCTATTTGTAGTTTTTCTGTTCTGAGGAAAATGTAACCTACTCCTTACTTAAAACATACGTCCTCCCATCCCCCTTTACCCTGACACAACATGAATCGTGGTGTGTGATGGGCTAGCAAAAGTAGGTCGCTGAATAAGCAGCGTATTTTTCTCCTTCTCCCTGTTTCAGAGATCATAGGGATACCCTGAGACAGCTGGAGGCTAGATCCCAGTTCCACTCCTAAACCGGAGTCTCCTGCTAGATCTTAATTGTATATGAGCTGCTGCACTATTAGACTCATTAAAGCCTGCATGGTGCTGTCACGAAAGAGCTTAGCATGGGCTTGTAGCCTAAGTGTATACCATGATCCCTCCTTCATGTTTTTGCAGTGATGCTTTCGCCAAGCTTCTGGAGTCTGGAGATCTGCACATGAGTTCTATAAAAGTAGATGGAATTAGCATTTCTTTCCAACATCTACTAGCAAAGATTTGTTTTTATCATCATTTTTCAGGTGAGTTCCTAACACAGAACCTGCTGCAAGGTTTCTTGTTCTGAAATTACTACTTAAGGGACTAGCTTGGCCTAGGGAAGGTAGATGCTCTTAAGCTCTAGATCATTGATTCAAATTCAGTCCAGGTGAAGCCAGTTTGGAGGAAGGAATCTTGGCCCAGTTTTAGTAGACAGGGGTCCTGTCCCAGAAGGAACTAATTAAATCCTGAACCATTCAAAATCAGCTCCCACTGGATCTGTATAAATAATTTGTCCGGTTCAGTGAGGCACATTGGGAGCCAGTGCTGCTGGTTCTGTGGAGAGAATACTTCAGCCTCCAGTGCTGTCAATCACCAGCACTAAATGTAATTGGAATGGGAAGAATTTAGCTTTATATCTTGGAGTACTTGCAAATTCTAAATGACTAGACTAAAGTGGAATGTCTTCACCACATCCTGGTGCCCAGCAGTTCTTCACCAGAGCGGCGTGGCTTTTAAAATGGCCAGTGTTTGTTAGGCTAAATTAACAGCTTTTGGATAAATATGCTCTTTGCTGCAAGAAGGTCAGTTTTGTGAAGTCACATCATAATTAAACTTAATATGTCAAAATAGCCCAAAAATTTGAACAAGCAAATTGACGGTTAAGGCATCCTTAACTCATGGGGCAGGTCGCTGTCAGCGGGATGGGCCCAGACAGCGGCTGTATTTACTCTTTTAGGAGAAGGTAGAAAAAGCTGTTAAATAAAAATGACTGCTTTCTTCTGTAGTTGTGGAACGAGTTGACTCTTGTGCATCAATGTACAGTCGTTCTATCCAAGGTCATCATGTCTGCCTACTGGTAAAAAAGGTGAGTGCTCCTTAAGGTTCTGCAATGGCGCAGTCAGGTGGAAACTAGCTTATCTGGGATCCTTTTTATTCCCCGTTCATAAAAATCGTACAGGGTGGGATTCAGGGTGGCTTCATTCAGCCAGCACAGCTGCTTGGGAGTGACCCCTGGTGAGCCCCCTCTGCCCTGTACCTCTGTTCATGCTGTCCTGTGACTGAATGAACAGGGGCCAGTGCCGTTGTGCAGAGCATACCTTATCACCAGAGATGAATTAAGGTTTCCTGGGGCCCTGGCCCTGGTACAGGGCAGAGGGGGCTCACAGGGGTCACTCCCCTTCTGCCTGCGGCCCTGCCCCCTGTTCCACCCAGGGTCCCCCCTCATTCTGCAGTCCCACAACCCCTTTTGCTCCTTTCCCCCTCCCCTCCCCTCCCCCCTCCGGTCCCAAGACCAGAGAAGCTCTGACCCTGCACCACATCCCTGGAGTGCAGCGGGGAGTGAGAGCTCCTCCAGTGCCAGGGCTGCAGCAGAGGTCTGGGTGCTGGGGCTTGCTTCTCCCTCCCTCCCTTCCTGCCCCGCGGCTTCTGCTGGGGATGGGGAAGGGGGGTTTCCCCTGTCCCGCGGCTTCTGATGGTGTCGGGGGGCGCTAGGGATTCCCACGCCTGGCGCTGCTGCAGCGGAGCAAGATCGGGGCACGGGGGCGTCCCCCAGTTGTGCAGGTCGCCTGGGCACAGGCCCCATTGGCTCAGTGGCTAATCAGCCACTGCCTGTTCACCCTCCCAAAGAACAGACCTAGGGCCTGCCTTGGCTCCCACTGGCTCCACTGGGAGTAGAATTGTGCCCTTACTAAAGAAGGGGCTTAACTGACTCACTCTTTTTTTTAAAAGGGAGAGAATTCAGTATCCGTTGACGGAAAATGTAATGATTCCACCCTGCTGAGCAACTTGCTGGATGAGATGAAAGAGACATTATCAAAGTGCTGAATAGTCTTTATAAATATTGCAACTACAAGAGATGCACTTAAAGAAGTGTAAGACAAACAGATCCAAGTGTTACGTTTCTCCCTCGTACGCATGTACTATCTCGGGGCACGTGCTTTTCAGTTAACTCCACCATTGTTTGCAGTTTAGACATTTTAAGGCTGTATGTTACCTTTTTTATTTGGAATCTTTTTACCAACTGTGATGTTAACCCTTTCCAGCCCAGTGAGATCCTGACATGTTTGGGGGGTTATTTATTCAGCAGTTCCCAGCAATCCAATACACCCTGCCTCCCATATGGAGCAGAATGTTATCAGTAGCATTGTTAACGTAGAAGGTTGCCTTGGCCCTTGTCTATGGAATATGTCTGCTTTAGTAGGTGTATATTTTTAGCAGAAGCTGGTGTTGGACCTGAAGGCAGCCACCTCCTACTCTCAAGCTCACTTGGTCCCGAATATCAACATCCTTGATATCGTAAGAGCTAATCAGTAGGCACCTGGTAAGAGTTTGGGACACTCCTTGGTTTCTGCTTATGGTAGCTGCCTTGGGCCTTACCTTCTGTTAACGACAGCTAAACCATGGGCTGAAAAGTGTTGACTCCTTAGTCCTCTCTGCTCCTGTTCATCCCCAAAACAAGGCCTATTAAACATCTCCCCATAAGTGATCTCTGCTGATGTGCTTTGTAAAGTGCACTGAAATTTCACATTCCTGAAAAGTTAGAATGTAGCAAAGAAACTGGAAATCCAAAGGTTTTTTGTTCCTGTTTTTTATTTTGTTTATAATGTGGCAGATGAGGTTGACCAGTAGCAGGTTGGAGAAATAGCCACCTAAAATACCTCCTGCTCCAAAACGTCTGTCCCCATGTTATCCATGTTGAGATATGACAATGTGTTTAATTGGTCCCTGGAGCATTGTGCTGGCCCTGCTTTCATGAAGGTAGATTTGGACATAGCCAGGTGCCAGCAGCCAAGGTATAATTGGGGCTGAGCGGGAGTGGATGGAGAACACTACACACTTGTGTTTGTGGTACGAGTTACTACAAGGGTATAAAGGAGGGTCTGATAAATTGACTCCATTCTGTGCTGTTGAGAGTTCACCTGGAATCTTTGACTGGAAAGGGAGTTTTCTGTCACTGAAGTACAAATGAGGACCATACTCCTAACTGGCATCACTTTCCAAAATCTCTCCTTTTTCAATTCCTTGTGCTGTTCTATTTCCAGCAGACTTGGAATGCACTAAACGGTTATTACTTTGAGATGTGGGTAAAGAACTGTCAATTGCTACTACCAAAAGGGCTCCAGTGGAGGAGATAGACATGGACAATGTCTGCACTTAAGTTTTTGGCAACTTCCCCCCTCCAACAAATGTCAGTATTGCACAGCAGACTGATAACAACCCTACAGCCTGGGGACAAAGGGTGAGATCAGAACTGATCCCGATCTTACCTTTTGTTAGACACATTGTGCCTCTTTACACTCTTCCCATGTTAGGGCGTTTTTCGAAAGGCTCTGCTGTGGTTTTATTGCTAGGACCAGCATCGTCTGCTGTCTGATTGCACTTGTGTACTGCCGGAATCCTTTCGCGGCAGGCTCCTGTGCTGGTGAAGTGGTCTGGTTTGGTATTGACACTCAACCTCCCTTGGTTAGCCAGTTTGTGTATTAGAAACTGAACATATTACAGTTGTCTTAAAGGATGATAACGTTCCTTAATTAGTGGGGGTGGGGGAATTAAAAAATTAATGGATGAAAACTGTCACTTTAGCATGTAGAGTCTTCTCTTAAAGAATCCTGTGCAGTGATTCTAGACCTTTGAAACTGTCTGATGTGTTATATTAAAGAATTTATTTGCTATCAACATTCCCTGACGAAGAAAGACCACAAGCTGCTGTAACAATTTTGTGTCAAGATGATCTAATAAAATTTCAAAACAAAAGTTAATTTTGATTTTTGTAATACCTTTCTAGTCTTACAGCCTTTTATTAAGAGTGGTGGATGAGGTTTTTATAAACCATTTTCAAGAGATCATTTTAGCTGTCACTGTAATTGCAGCCAGTTCTGGAGTGGAATACAGAAGCTTATTAATGCAACTGAAGTGGCAGGGAAACTATGCAGGCATTCGGGTAAAAAGTGATTTCCTGCTGTCCAGTGGCTTGATGCATTTTGATTAAATCGCCTTTGAGTTGTGTGTGTGAAACGTGATGATGTATAGAAGTATAACATAGCACTCCACTGATCGTTTCTGTTTAATTTCCCTTACACCTAATACATTCTAAGTATTCATTTAAAAAATCACAGCTCAGCAGTCTATCACTTTGGTGGGGGGGATTCTGTATTTGTGCCATCCAGTAGTCTTCCTGTTCACACGTGTGTTGTGCCAAGTCTCAGACATGCTGGCCTTTATCCCTTGGAGGTAGAAGAAACAAAAACCCATCAGCGCTTGGACTGGTCTGAAAAGCACAGCTAAGCCCATGTGATGAATGGAACTAGTGCAATCTCTTTGAGTACCCAGGAAAGGAGGCGGCAGTAGAGGAAACATCATTTTGAAGCAAAGAGCTGCAATCCGCTATCTGCAATGAAACTCAAGCTGGGAGAAAGATGGCCTGTTTACAGATGCTCCAGCTGGGAGCAAGGAAAAGCTGCTCTCAGATGGTTGGAGCCTTCCTAACCACAGTGCAGAAAGGCTTGTATATCTTTACTGTGGCTTCAGTTTTGAGGGCAGAGAAAACGGAACTCTGTTCCAACATGCCATAGGGCAGCAGGGAAGGGTTTGACCTAGTCTCGACTCAAGAAAAATTGCCATTTAATAAAACAGCCACAATTAACAGGTGAGGTGCATTGGCAGAGCTCGGGGCGGGGCAGCATGGAGAAGGCCTGCCCTGGCATCAGTCCCACGGTTAGAGGAGCACTGATGCCCCCTCTTGTGCATTTGCAACCAAGGGCAAATGGAAACAGCATGCTGAAGGAGAACATGAGTGTAGCTGGTGTGAGGATTATGACTTTTGCTAACCACTCTGCATTTTAAATCCAGCTTCTGCCTTTCAGACTTGGACACCTGCTGGCTCCAGCTCCACGTACTGGATAGTTTTAATTCACTTTTCCCTTAGGAAATGCCCTCTGTGTCCCCTCTTCTACTCATTTTTAGACTTCAACTCCTGCTAAGGCCCTACAAACAATGGCAAAACACATACAAACCATTACCTTCCAGGAGGCTGAACGAGGGACCCCAGTCATCGTCCTTGTCCCCCAGACGTCTGCAAAGTGCATCCTCCACTGTTCTGTGCAGGCCAATAACCTCCAGCAGTAGTGCAGATTGGAGAGCCCCTTCCTGTGGTGTCTACACTAGCGATTCTGCTAAACATGTATCCCCAAGCCACCCCCCATCTAGGGCCAACAGAGCCGGCCCTGGCTCCATCTCCTCTATCCCTGGTGAGCAGGTCCACACCATGGTTAGAATGCTGGCCAACACCGGCTCCTGTCTCTAGCAGTGCTGCTATTGGCCAGGGAGACCCGGAGGAAAAAGTCAACTGTAGCCGCAGACGCAGCTAGCCCCCAGCCCCTTAAAGCTATAAGAAATCCTCTATTTGCAAACTTACTTTTAAAGTTGAGCATTGCTGGGCTGTAGGGAAGGGAGAATAAAACATTCAAGATTAATAATTTTCTAGTAAAAAATGAAATGCTGCAGGGGCTGAAAGGGGCACGTGCGCTCGCTCGCTCTCAGTGGATGGAAATCCGCTAAACACAGTCCCTAGTAAAAGCAACAACTAGTCCATTTGTGAAGATTGTTTTCTACCTCCTTAAATCTAGAGGGTCGTGACTGCTCTCAGCAGGAAGTACTAGGGCCAAGACACTAGCTTTGGCCACAAAAGTGACTGCAAAGCCAGAGTTCCTACGGTGTGGGCAGCAGTGCAGCGTAGTGGCGGAGAGCTGCATTTACCTCAACGGCTCTGCTTGCCCGTCCTGGGACAGGAGTGCCATGTTCATTACACTAGGGGGAAGAAGCAGGGAGGAAAATCTGAAATAATTCAGTGGGGGTTGCATATAGTTCTCTGGCTTCACCATGGCACCTCAATACTCAAGTAGGCTTGTCTGTTCGCAGAGTTATTAAAAGTTGCATGAAACTGTACCCCCACTGCTTCCAAGGATGGTTGCAATGTGCTTCTGAGGGCAGGAGGCGGCCCATAGGGCAGGAGCAAGGTGGGAGGGAAATGATAATCTAGCTCTTCTATAGCCCCATCCCTCAGAAAAGATTCCCCTCAACACTGAGGCTCTTTTGCTGAGAGAGCAGGAAGCTGGCTACAGTTTATGCTCAAATTAACAAGTCCCCTTCCTGGTGCCTACTTACCTGGTGGATGTGCAATTGCTGAAAGACAAAGAGGCTGATTAGAGAGCTGGGTGGTAGCTGAGCACTGCTGTCAAAAACCAACCCCTGCCCCCAATCCTCTGAGCCAGAAAGCTAGCTTGCTTTCACCAGAATAGGATGGAGTCTAGTTATCCTGGGATTACAGATCAGTATGGTAGAGCCCACTGACCCCAGACAAGGTCAGAGCCCCATCATGCTGTACAGCGAGAGACAGTCCCTGCCCTGAAGAGTTTACAGACTAAACAGACCCTGGGTGGAAGGGGGAACTGCCCCAGCTGTCTCCGTGGCAGAGCTGGGAATCGCAGCCAGTGGCCTACCCTCTCGACCCTGCTGCTTCTGCACTGACCAGCCATACACAGCACAGTCGTCATATGAGTTAAGAAGCGGAGCAGTCACTGTAGGATTGAACGGCCTGGTCCTAATCCCACTCCCCAAAGCAATGGGAGGTGACTGTCAGAGCAGTGCATGGGGAATATAGCTGTGCAATGCCTAATAACCGCTCATTTCTCATCCATAGGCGTTAAAAGGGCTGAGCCCAGGAGAAAAGAACGGAAGGATCAGTCCTCTTCTAAGGAACTGGGTGTATCTCTGTGCTGGAGGAGCACTCAGCAGCCGAGGCCTGGCATGGGCCTGGAATGCTTCGTGGCAGCTGGCTCCCTAGGCTGTGTGAAAGGAATCTCTGCCCTTCAGGGAGGCCATTTGAAGAACTGGGTCCCTGAAGCCCAAACTGGAGCCGAACAGACACTCACTGGAAGCCTGGGATCCTTCTCAAGGCAACTAGCCACCTTGCTGATTGCCTGAGGAGAAAACATGAGATTAGAGGCCCTTCAGTTCAGAGGAAAGCATACAGAATTCATCCCTGAGCCAGGCTGCAAGGGCACTACCAGGTCCCCCATGAACAAGGGGTTAACTCCAGCTCAGTGCCTCTTCCCCCCCCCCCCCCCCCCCTGCACTGCCACAGGAAGGGCTGGAAGAGGGGTTGCAGCTCCCCATCCAGGCTCAGAGGGTTGAGCCCCTAAACGGGGGAGTTTCTCCTTCACTTGTGCCGAGTCTGCCATCGTGTTCAGAGCACTGCTCCTGGAAGACGCAGCCTTGGTCCCTGCAGCCCTGAATCAATGGCGGGTGGTTCCACCAGCTGACACTGATCAATGCAGGTAGAGACCAGCTACTACCCCCACGGGGCCTAAGGCCCAGCTCCTCAAAGCTGGATAGGCCCCTGACTCCCACTGATTTCTGAGCCAGAGAGACATGATTCACCCGAGGAGAGAACTGAACCAGGTCTTCAAAGTCCTAGGCTAACACCCTGACCGCCAGGCTAGGCCCAATTCAGCTCTCACTTAGCCTGGTGTAACTCAGTTGCAGTCAATGGAGTTACCCCTGATTTATAACGGTCAGTGAAAGGAGAATCTGACCCCAAGGAGAATCTGCAGGACAGATGCCTTCAGTGTCCCATTAGAAACCATCAGCCCAGGGGTCAGAGAACGGGCTGCAGCATTTCACGTCCCTGTTTCCCTCCAGCGAGTCACCAGCGTGGAAAGTATTAGAGGTAGATAGAAAATATCTGCTACTGGTCCTGGAGTCCTTCCAACTGGTAAGGAAAAAATGCCCCACTTACCGGTATATTTTGTTTCTGAAAAAGAAGAAACACGCACTGAAATAGGAATGTCAGGGATTTCCCCCAGCTGTTGAATGGTGGGTTCTCACCTCGCCCTCGCTCTGGGACTCAACCTTATAGACACGGTCTGAGCCGGCCCAGCATGGTGCCCACCTGAGCTCAGTGTGAAAGGGCTGGGCAGGACACAGACAACCCAATACTGCACTGATGGCTACCAAGTCAGGCCTCCAGTGGAGTTCCACTACAATAACCCCCGGAGCACAGAGCTCTGAACCTGGGCAAAGGTCTCCAGCAGCAAATGTCAAACTAACACTGTCATTCTCGTGCTAGAGAAGAGGAAATCCAGAGCCTACCACGCCAGTGCTACCTCCTACAGCTATTGCTACAGGGACAGAAGACACCAGCCCAGCATGTGCTGTGGGGAGGAAGCTCAGTGCTTTCCTAGGCATGGTGCTTTCAACATCTTTCCTCGCCTGCAAAAGTATCTGAACGGGGCTGCTGCCTCCCTGCTCCCATCTCAGAGCCACACCGGGTTTAAAGGTAACAACATCATTCCGTTTAGGGGCCCATCATTTTCTCCCCCTGTCCTCAAGCCATCAGTGCATGGCTCTGCTTTCCTGGCACGAGGGCAGCTAAGCAGCCAAAGCTACATCGCTGCACGCCGTGCAGATGCTGGAAACAGAAAGCAGAACAGCATCCCCACCCCCATCGACGCCCACCCTCTCTTAGATGAGGGACCAAAGAGGGTCAAAGTAGCTCTTAAATCTGGGGCCTCTCCCGCCCCCGTGCATTCCCCCCAAACTGCTGACCCCTGCTGGTTAGGGTTTTCATTCTCCACCACTTGCAATCTTTCAAGCAGGAGTGGATGTTTTTCTAAACTATCTACTCTAGTGCAAACAGGTCCCATTCCAGTTACTCGTGTGAGTAAGGGTTCCGGGATCAGAGCCTTGTATTGTATTTGGAAAGCTCATTTAAAAACCCTGTGTAATGAACTAAAAACCTAAACCAACACCATCCACAAGGCCTTGTCTTCACTAGGAAAATGTGTTTTTAACCTCTTTCTCCTAGTGTAGACACAGCCTTAGTGACAGATCCTGGAAAGCCGAACACCGAGCTGACACTTACATGTAATCAAAAAGGCCTTTCAAGGCTGTTTCCCATTCTTCTGATGACCTGTTGAAGAAAGGGAAGGTTTGAACACACCTGTGGATAGGTAGATGGTTAGAGGGGTGGGGTAAGGACTTTTTTTAGATGTTTCTCTTATAGTAGGGCCACCTGGTTAATCAACAGCCCTGTTAATAATCTATTCTCTTTAAAGAAGATGTATACTTCCTCTGCCCTCTCTTAGGCAGTTACCAATGTCCCTGGGTACAGTACAGCCACAGGGCTCAGCCGGAGCTGATGGGCAGTTCTCTCTCACACAAACACACACACACACACACACACACACACACTCCATAAAAAGACGTGCTCCCTACTCGCAGTTATATCCAAAGCAAGCTGGTCTGGAGACGTTACAATTCATGCAGGAGACAGCATCATATCTAAAGATTCCTGTAACATACAAGAGTGAAACTGACTGCGTGGGGAAGTCGCCTGTTAGACATATTGGCAGTAACTTCTGGTCGCTGCTGGAACAGTGGAGATTATAGGTCTGGGGTGAAATCCCAGCCCCCCGTGAAGCCCATGGGAGTTCTGCCATTAACTTTAATGGGACCTGGACTGATTTGGGCGGATTCACCGTCATGCTTTTTGTTTAGATCGGGGGTCTCAAAACAGGGACTGGAAGAGGTGTCTGGGGTCACGCCCACCCTGCTCTCCCCGCATGGCTAACTGGAAGGGGGGCTGCAAGGTGGAAAGAGCTGAGAACCACAGAGCTAAATCATTAACAATGAACCCCGCAACCCCCCCTGGCTTACCACAGTGACGTTCACACTCCAGTCTGCCTAGGGAACGCAGGGAGAGTTCATTAGGGTTAAAGAGCCCTCGTTTCAACTGATCGCCATTAACAAGAGACACTGTACTTATCTGGCCCTCATCACGGCAGCACCTGAGTGCCTCACACTCTTTGCTATATCCTTCCTACCCCCCGGGTGGAGCAGTGCTACTGTCCCTGTTGCACAGAAGGGAAACTGAGGCCCAGGAACTTCTCCAAGGTCACAAAGGAAGTTTGTGGCAGAGCAGAGAATTGAACCTGGGTCTCCGAAGTCCCCAGTTAGTGCTCTAACCACTTGGCACTGCTTCCTCAGTGCTCTCTGGTGTGAAAACCAGGACCTGCTACTCTGCCCATGATCTTACTTATCCCCTCCCCTCAAGCACTGTAACACCCTCATTTTCCCTGGCGTCTCAGTTCTCATGGTGTCATGCAGGCAATTCAAAGCGCAGCTCTGCTTCCCCTTAGCCCTACCACAAAGCTGGAGACCATCCCTGACCTACTCAGAAATCTCCCCTCGTCTGCCCAGGATGAGATCTCCCTTCTAGGCCCCAGGATCTTCTGCAGACTTGCTGAGTCCCGTCCTGCCTGACAGCTCCTCCGTCCCCAGCCCACTCGGCGATTCACAGATACTACATGCCATCCTGCCCCTTCCCCACCATGCTCCAGCTCTTGCTCTGAAATTGCCCTCACTGTCTGATAAAACCCCTCCCTTCCCACCAGGCCCTTTCCCTGACAGCCTCGTGTCAACACTCAGCAGCCCTTTGACCCCAGCCCCCTCCCTTCACAACACTCGTGAACCCTACAGTTTCCCCGTGTTCACCTTTGCACTCTTTTCCACTCCCTCTTTACTACAGCTACAGGTGCTACCAACAGAAACCAAAGCTGAGGGTGTGGCATGCAGAGGAAAGGGAAAAGGCTCACTTTCAATGATTGCTCTCTGCAGCAGCTGGATCTGGTTCTGAAAAATGGACTGCAGGAGTTGAGGGAGAATACCTTAAAAAGAGAGAGATGTAAGTTGTTTGGGACAGGGACTGTTATTTACTATGTTTGTATGGCACCTAATGCAGCAGGGCTCTGACCTGCTTAGCAGGTAGGTGCTGCCACAACATACCTGTTAAATCATACGCAGGGTCCTACCAAATTCATGGCCATGAAATACGCGTCACGGACTGTGAAATCTGGTCTCCCCCCGTGAAATCTGATCTTTTGTGTGCTTTTACCCTACACTATACAGATTTCACGGGGGAGACCAGCGTTTCTCAAATTGGGGGTCCCAAAAGGCAGTTGCAGGGGGATCGCAAGGTTATTTTAGGGAGGTTGCGTTATTGCCGCCCTTACTTCTGCGCTGCCTTCAGAGCTGGGCGGCTGGAGAGTGGAGGCTGTTGGCCAGGCGCCCAGCTCTGAAGGCGGCGCCCCGCCAGCAGCAGGGCAGAAGTAAGGGTGGCAATACCATACCATGCCACCCTTACTTCTCTGCTGCTGCCTTCAGAGCCGGGCAGCTGGAAAGTGGCGGCTGCTGAGGACCCAGCTCTCCAGGGAGCAGCGCAGAAGTAAGGACAATACCATACCAGGCCATCCTTACTTCTGCGCTGCTGCTGGCGGCGGCCCTGCCTTCAGAGCTAGGCTCCCGGCCAGCAGCCGCCGCTCTCCAGTTGCCCAGCTCTGAAGGCAGCGCCGCCGCCAGCAGCAGCGCAGAAGTAAGGGTAGCAGTACCGCAGGCCCCCCCCCAATAACCTTGTGACCCCTCCCCTCACATCTCCTTTTTGAGTCAGGACCCCTACAATTACAACACCATGAAATTTCAGATTTAAATAGCTGAAATCATGACATTGACCATTTTAAAAATCCTATGACCGTGAAATTGACCAAAATGGACCGTGAATTTGGTAGGGCCCTAATCGTAAGTGAGAGCTCCAGTGGCTCACATATTCCTGGCTATAATTCAACTTCGTTCCTGAATCAATACAGCCGACTCTAGCTGACTTTATTTCCCTTTAGTTATTCTGCCAGCTTTTTAGAGGTAATCAGAAAGCGCCTCTAGACAACAAGGGAGCACTCAGCTCAGTCTCGGGCCGTCATTTAAACCGATAACGTCTGGAACTCCCGACGTGCATGTCAACATCGGGACACGAAAAATATTACTGAATGAAAGTGGGCCTAAGAAATGTGGGTTCTCTCCCCAAAAGTGCAGGCTTTAACCGGAATTCGCAGTGCTACGGACTAGGGTTGCTTCTGTCAGATCATATGAGGAAAAAATATTCTACACTTGCTTTGTATCGTAAATTAGCACCCGATTCCGCAAACATTCATGCATATGCTTAACTTTATGCCTGTGAGTATTCCCATTGACTTCAGGGAGACTACTAGTGTGCTTAGAAGTTGAGTGCATACATGGTGGCAGAATCAGGGCCTCATTCCCCATCCATCCAGATCCTAAGCCAAGTACCTTGCATTTCTGCTACGCTTGTATCCTTGGCCCCTGAAAGAAAGCTGTGTCCTTCTCAGGAACGCTTACAAAGCTAGTGAAACAATGACAATGTTGGCAGAAATTTGCTTTGTTTTGTTTCAATTAATCTGTCGCTTTTAGTGATCCTGTTAGGTGAGAGAACGAAAGTGACCAATATTGTCTTATTGTTTCCTTGCGCTCCCCCATCTGTCTGCCTGTCAGCTCTTAGGGGCAGGGCTGTCTTTTTATTCTGTGTTTGTACAGCGCCTAGCACGCTGGGCCCAGGTCCATGAGTGTGGCGTCTATGTGCTACCACACTACAATCATAATAATACAAATAGAACTTCACTGCAGGCTAATATATAATTTACGGTAAATTACAATAATAATTTATTATATCTCCAGTAATCCCGGTATGGCAAATATTTCTGCATTGCCTTGGATCTGTATTAAAGGTGGCCTGCACAAACTGGGTTTGTGGCTCTTTATGATGAAGATGGGCAGCTTGAAAGTTTTAAAAATAAAAAAGGGGGGAAATCCTGCTTCCTCTTAACATTGGAAATGAAAGTTTTGTCATCTTGTTTTCCTAGAAGACTGTACAGATGTCTGGGGGACCAAGCTATGATATCAGAAATCATGCAGAAGTGAAACCTGATTAATTAGGGGGGAAGTGATTTTTATTCAGATGGTTTAAAACTTGTATTTTGTTGTTGCTAAAACCTATTTAAGGAATCTCTTGAGAAATAACTGGGGAAAAGGTGCCTTAAAGCTCCCACTACGCATCACCATGAGTCTTCTAGCAAATCCAGGGAAGACCAGATGTAGCATTCCTGATCTTTCCAGGGTGAAAAACCACACTTTAAAAAAAAACAAAAAACACTGTTTGGCTGTCTTTGGAGACCATCAATAAAAAATGGCATAAAACCATTTTTTTCATCCATTAACCCTCACACTGAAATGATCATCATTCGAGTTATAACACTAATGCTTATATTTGGTCAACAAAAAGACACCCGTGAAATTAAATACAGAACATGGCCCTGATCCCATGAGGTCTGTGGGAGTTTTGTATTTGACACCTCCCAAGATCAAGCCCCAACATCTATTTTTTTCCATTTTCATATATTTTCTCCCATTTATTTTCCATCCAGCTGCTGATAGTCATCACCACGTCCTGACTTAACGGCAAGCCCTGCAATGGAGACCCATTCCACTTCTTCACTAGGCAACAGACATCCCAGATCACCAACCCTTCTGTACGACACATCCCCTTTTTTGCAAGTCAACTAACTTACCTGGTTGGTACGTTTTCCCACTCAACAGGATGTCAAGTTTTTCATACACTTTGGCTGCAATTTCATGTAGCTTATCCAGAGCTGGGAATGTAGAACAGAAGTCAAGGAACGCCTTGAGGTCACTAGAAATATTGAACACTTAGGCACGATCAGTGAAATTTCTGTTCAAAGTGACCGTGGTGCAGGCTACAGAATCTAGGAACATTGTCTAAAAGCTCTTCATCTGAAACCCATTTCAATGCTGCGTTTGGGGCTTATGTGATTTGAACAGCCTTGTGTGAGTTCTCTGTACTGGAATCAGTTTCACTTCAAAACTACAGCAAGTTGGTTTTCAGACAAATCTTTCACTTTTCCAGCACTGTCAATCCCAAGTGTTCAAAAAATCTGGAGTGAGGCACCTAAAAATCATGAGATTTTTAAAAAATAATACATTTGCAGTTTTTTTAATTTGCCTTATTTTGTGAGCCTTTAGGGTACCTCCGGAACATATTTATACAACCACGAGGGGTAGGAACATACTTTAAAAAAACCACCAAAAGTGAAAGCTGAGATTCTCCCATACTCCTATGACTCCAGGAGCTGATGCTTTGAGCAAGAACAGCAAATATCGTGGCAGCTGGTAATACTGTTTTGATGAACATGGCATTGGCTGAATTAAAGATATCTAAGCCAGTCAGAATGCAAATGAAACGACGAACACAGAGACCATTACAGAAATGGTGATCAGGAATATTTTCATAGAATTACCACCTCTGGCTTAGAAAATGTGGGTTCACTTTGCCATGCATTTTTAACATGGCTCATTTTCACCTGGGAGATTATTTAGCAGCAGGAGGCCTTTATCTGGCTGTGGCATCACCGTATTCGATCAATATCATCTCTTATTTTAATTAAGATTCCAAAAAATAACCAACCTTTTCTGATTCCAAAGAAATGAAAATGACATTGGAGTGGTCCCTGGGAAGTAACGTTAAAAACTCCATTTAAAATAGAAATGCTCTGAATGCTACAATTCGTCAAGCTCAGAACCGTTTAACAGATTCCAAACTTTTAGTAAACGAGTTTCTCTTTGCAGAGCCAGGTAAAATTTCCACATGTAACTATTCCTGTTGGATCTGTGCTAATGAAGGGCAGGCACAATCAAAGGCTAAGGGGCAAGGTAAAACAGAAACAATCTTTTCTCTCAAGAGATGTTCATCTGCTCCTTGAATTAACTTCCAAGGTACCAGTAGTTGGAATAGGAAAGACGTGTCAGCATGATGGCAAATGAACTGAATGGGGCCTGGGGAGGAAGGGAAATGAGGTTAAAATGACATAAACATACATCAAAAAGTAGAAGTGCAAACCATAGGCCCTGATTGTCTTGTAATCTTCCGCTGCACAGAACGAACAGCCCCAAGAGTTCTGGGCTCAGATCCTCAAAGGCAGTAGTTATCAACCAGGGGTACGCACACCCCTGGGGGTACACAGAGGTCTTCCAGGGGGTACATCAACTCATCTAGTTATTTGCCTAGTTTTACAACAGGCTACTAGCATTAGCCAAACCAGCACAAACTAAAATTTCATGCAGACAATGACTTGTTTATACTGCTCTATGGACTATACATTGGATGTAAGTACAATAGTTATATTCCCATTGATTTATTTTGTAATTATATGGCAAAAATGAGAACATAATCTATTTCTCAATAATAGCGTCCTGTGACGCTTTTGTATTTTTATGTCTGATTTTGTAAGCAAGTAGTGTTTAAGTGAGGTGAAACTTGGGGGTACGCAAGACAAATGAGACTCCTGAAAGGGGTACAGTCGTCTGGAAAGGCTGAGAGCCACTGTTCAAAGGTATGTAGACTTCTAACTTCCATTACATCAATAGAAGCTAGGAACCTAAATACCTCTGAGGATCTGAGCCATGGAGCTTACATTTCTCAGTGCATAGATAGACTGGGACTGTACCCTGCATTTTCCTTATCATAGCTTCATGTGATGGCTACTCATCCTACCCTTCAACACACCTTGAATAACATAGATTATCTCCAAATAGCATAAATTCCTGCTAGATCTCACTAGTTTGGAGTACATTTTAAGGTCAGGATTTGTAAGTATTCCAGTCATGTAAGAAGGGGTTTTGTCACGTTTCAATGAGACATTTAAAATCCCACTTGGTTTGTTTAAAAATCTCCTTCATTTAAAGTCCCAGCAGCAGAACTTCAGAAGTTCACATCCCATGTAAAATGTTGACATGGTTTTGCACAACCTCAATTGTCAGTTCAGTTTTGGGGTTTGGTTTTTTATTTCTTCCTAAGGGACAGATACTGATCTTTTCCCATCCAGGATCTTTCAAAAGGGACAAGTTCTTTTTTAGAAAGTGTGGCCTATTGAGTAGATTGTGGTGCTAACTAATGGCCCACAGGCCATGCACGGCCCACCAGAGCATTTCATAAGGCCCGCAGCCTGCTTCAACACAATACGCTAACGGCTAATTCATTAGTGTTTTGTCATCATTTAGTTTATACAAATGTGTAAATAGACAATACTGTACATAGAAACAATCTATCTAAATACACACGAAACAAGCTGAACTTAACATATAAGTCAATACAGATGACTTTAAATCTTATTAATACACTTCTACCCCGATATAACGCTGTCCTCGAGAGCCAAAAAAATCTTACTGCGTTATAGGTGAAACCGCGTTATATCGAACTTGCTTTGATCCGCTGGAGTGCGCAGCCCCGCCCCCCCGGAGCGCTGCTTTACCGCGTTATATCCGAATTTGTGTTATATCGGGTCGCGTTATATCGGGGTAGAGGTGTATATGTAGAATCTGTTTGACCCACCCAAGGCTGTGCTTAGGTTCATGTGGCCCTCCTGTGTAATAAGGCTGGGCATCACTGGGGTACACCATTGGACTGGGACTTAAGAGACCTGGATTCAATTCCTAGCTCACCCCCTAGCCTTTTTAGCAGCAGTATCACATTGTTTACTCTTGTTCAATTTGTGATCCATTATAACCCCCGCATCCCTTTCAGCAGTATTAGGGTTACCATATTTCCTCATTAAAAAAAGAGGGCTCTCCACGGGGCCCTGGCCCCGCCCCAACTCCGCCCCTTCCCCAAAGTCCCCGCCCCAACTCCGCCCCCTCCCCTGAGCGCCCCGCATTCCCCCTCCTCCCTCCCAGCCGCGAAACAGCTGCCCCGAGCACTACCGGCTTCACGGTTTGCCGGGCAGCCTCCAGACCCTGCGCCCCCGGCTGGGCGCTTCCCCTCCCGGGCTCCGGCTGCGCTGGGGAAGCGCCCGGCCAGGGGCGCAGGGTCTGGAGGTCTGGGGGCTGCCCGGCAAACTGTGAAGCCGGTAGCGCTCGGGCAGCTCGGCTCTTCAGCTACACAGAGCTGAGGTGTCTGGGGGGAGCAGCAGCAGCCGCCGCGGGGGAATCCGCCTGCAGCTCGCAGCCTGCGGGAGCCGCACGGTAAGCAGGGGACTGGGGCAGGGATGCCGGCAAAGCTATTTTCCCGGACATGTTCGGCTTTTTGGCAAATCCCCCCGGACGGGGATTTGAGGACCAAAAAGCCGGACATGTCTGGGAAAAACTGGACGTATGGTAACCCTACCTAACTGCCCCTCAGGACTCCACCCCCTACCTAAGCCTCCCTGCTCCTTGTCCCCTGACTACCCCCTCCTGAGACCTTCCCCCCATCCTAACTGGCCCCCTAGGACCCTATCCCCTGACTGCCCCCTTCTGAGACCCTCCCCCCATCCTAACTGCCCCCCTAGGACCCTACCCCCTACCTGTCCCGACTGCTCAAAACCTTACACCCCCCCACCCCCAGACAGCCCCCCCCCGAACTCCCGACCCATCCAACCCTGCTCCCTGTCTCTTGACTGCCCCCTCCAGAACCTCCCTGCCCCTTCTCCGACCCCCTGGCCCCCTTACCGTGCCGCTCAGAACAGCGTGTCGGGCTCCACGCGCAGCCCGACACGCTGCTGCACTCCCCCATGGAGTGCATAGCCCGGTTCCCGCCCTCGCAGAGTGCTGCGGAGCGGCGCGCTGGGCAGGGGAGGAGCTCCAGACTGCCGGAGGCCCAAACGTCCGGCGATCTGCGAATGCAGGGAGAGAGGGAGGGAGTGATCTCAGCTGCAGGGGAAAGGAGGGGGAAGTGGAGGAGGGGCTCTCTCTGGCTGCCGGAGCCCAGTGCAAGTGGCACATCCGGCCGGCTGCCCTGTCAAGCCGCGCGCGCTCTGCATGGGGGGGGAAGTCCGGACATTTACAAATTCCCCCCGGACGCTATTTTTAACTCAGAAAAGCCGGACATGTCCAGGGGAATCCGGACGAATGGTAACCCTAAGCAGTATTATCACCTGGGCAGTTATTCTCCATTTTGTAGTTGTGCATTTGATTTTTCCTTCCTATTACTTCGCAATTGTCCTTACTGAATTTCATCTTGTTGAGTTCAGATCAATTCTCCAATTTGTCAGGCTTGTTTTGAATTCTAATCCTGCCCTCCAAAGTTCTAGGAACCCTCCCATCTTGTGTCATCCACAAATTTTAGAAGCATCTTCTCCACTCCATTATTCAAATCATTAATGAAAATACCGAATAGTACTGGACCAAGGACACACCTGTGGAACCCCACTAGATACATCCCTCCAGTTTGATCACTACTCTTTGAGCATGGTCCTTCAACCAGTGTGCACCACTTTATAGTAATTTCATCTAGAGTTCTAGACCACGTTTCCCTTATGAGAATGTCACTTGGGGCTGTGTTAAAAGCCTTACTAAAATCAAGATATACTGAACAATGGAAGGATTATAGGATTATCCTCCCCAGTGTTGCCATCTGGCATGAGACTTTGTCTTTTTCTTAAACCCCCAGCTTCTGGAGTCCTGGGATAGGAAGAGAATCGCAGCTTCTTTTTTCTTTCTTCTCATTTTTTTTAAACAGTAAGTTTCTAGCCTTTCTGGTTGGGGAGAAAATCTTGAAAACGTGACTCCCCCAACGGCAAATAAAAAGAACCTAGCTAGCATTTATTATTCTTCAAAAAAACCCTCAATTTTTATGCCAATCTCATAATTTTGGGGGTCTGAATTCTAATTTTGGAACACGTGGGAGTTGGCAATACTGTGCCCCTATGCAGTCAGATGGGGCCGCTCACCAATGGGAGGAGGGAGGCTGAGCAGTTGCCTATGGGAGATGTCCATAGGTACTGTAACTAGGGGTGCTGGGGGGTGCAGCTTGAAGTGGTTTCCATTATATACATGGTTTACAGTTTGGTTCAATGACTTTCAGCACCCCCACTATTCAAATTGTTCCAGCCCCCCTGGAGGTATCTAGAGGGTCTCTTTCCTCTCTATAGCAGTGGTTTTCAAACTTTTTTTCTCATGACCCAGTTGAAGAAAATTGTTGATGCCCGTGACCCAACGGAGCTGGGGATGAGGGGTTTGGGGTGTGGGAAGGGCTCAAGGCTGGGGCAAAGGGTTGGGGTGCAGGGGTGAGGGCTGCTGGGTGGGGATGGGAATGAGGGGGTTGGGGTGTGGGAGGGGGCTCTGGGCTGGGGCAGGGAGTTGGGGTGCATGAGGGGGTTAGGGCTCTGGGCTGGGGTGCAGGCTCTGGGGGGCTGGGAATAAGGGGTTTGGGGTGCAGGAGGAGGCTCTGGGTTTGGGGGGACTCAGGGCTGGGGCAGGGGATTGGGGCATGGGGTTGGGGCTTACCTCGGGCGGCTCCCAGTCAGCGGCACAGCAGGGGTGCTAAAGCAGGCTTCCTGTCTGTCCTGGCACCGCGGACCGTGCTGCGCCCCAGAAGCGGCCAGCAGCAGGTTCAGCTCCTCGGCGGAGGGAGCACAAGAGGTTTCGTGTGGCTCTCATCCACAGGCACCGCCCCCCCAGCTCCTGGCCAATGGGAGTGCAGAGCTCGGGGCAGGGGCAGCACACAGAACCCTGTGGCCCCCCTGCCTAGGAGCCGAACCAGCTGCTGGCCGCTTCCGGGGCACAGCGCAGTGTCAGAACAGGTAGGAACTAGCCTGCCTTAGCCAGGCAGCATCGCCGACGGGACTTTTAACAGCCTGGTTAGCGGTGCTGACCAGAGTTGCCGCGACCCAGTGCCTTCCATTCCGCGACCCCGTACTGGGTCGTGACCCGCAGTTTGAAAACCACTGCTCTAGTCTAGAGGATCTGAGAGGCACTTATTGATCTCAGTGCATAAAGCCAAGTGCCCACAGGAGGTTCCTATCTTGAGAGACTAGGCACGGGGCCTTTCTCACTGAAGGCCTAGGAGGGAAGGATAGAGTGACCAGATAGCAAGTGTGAAAAATCGGGACAGGGGGTGGGGAGTAATAGGAGCCTATATAAAAAAAGCCCCAAATATCGGGACTGTCCCTATAAAATCGGGACATCTGGTCACCCTACTAGACCCTCGCTTTCTCAGGGCGCCCGGAGGGCTTGCAAGGGCTGTGCTTAGGGGTGTCACTCCTGGATCCCAGGGTGGCTAAGAGGAACCTCCTCTCTCGGGGACCCCAAAGGGTGGGAAGATGGGGGAGGGCTCCTGGGGAGGCTCTCCTGGAATTGATCAGGGATTTGGGAGGAGGAGACCCCGAGGGACAGAGTGGGGGGATTGTGTCTGGGGGTGTCACTCGGGGGCTGGGGATGGGGGGGTGCCCTGGGGTCACTCGGGGGCAGGGCCTGGAGGGGAGCAGGACGGGCAGGGACCGGGGGGAGGGGTCCCAGGCGCAGGGGGTGTCCCGGCATCACTCGGGGACCCAGGGGGTGTGGCAGGCTCGGCCCCGGGGCGGCGGCGGTCGGGGTGGGGGTGTCCCGGGCGGTCCCGGGTCACTCACGGATCTCGGCGGGGATGCTGAGGCGCAGCCCCCGCACCGTGTCCCCGGCCCAGCCCCGCAGCAGCCGCCCCGCGGCCGGCACGTCCCCGAGCCCCCAGGACTTGCGGCTGAGGCGGGGCCGGTAGGAGGCGAAGCGGGCGGCGAAGGCGGGGTCACACTGCAGGCAGCCCCGGGCCGCGCCCAGCGCTAGCGCCGCCGCCAGCCACAGGCCGAGCAGCCGCCGGGCCGCCCCCATCGCAGCCCGGCCCGGCCCGGCCCGGCCGCGTTCCAGCCCCGCGGGGCGTCACAGAGAGCGGGGAACCCGCGGGGGGGCCAGGCCGGGACACTGATGGGGGCTCTGGAGGCCGGCGGGGGGCAGGGGGTGGTTTGGGGGTGAGGGGGTAACCGGGGGGCTAGGGGGTGGTTGGGGGAGAGGGGGGCTAGGGGGTGCCAGGGGGTTGGTTTTGGGGGAGAGGGGATAACTAAGGGGACGGGGGGTGGTTTGGGGGTGAGGGGGTAACCGGGGGGCTAGGGGGTGGTTTGGGGGTGAGGGGGTAACCGGGGGGCTAGGGGGTGGTTTGGGGGAGAGGGGGGCTAGGGGGTGCCAGCGGGTTGGTTTTGGGGGAGAGGGAATAACTAAGGGGACAGGGGGTGGTGAGGGGGTAACCGGGGGGCTAGGGGGTGGTTGGGGGAGAGGGGAGCTAGGGGGTGCCAGGGGGTTGGTTTTGGGGGAGAGGGGGTAACTAAGGGGACAGGGGGTGACCAAGGGGATGGGGTGGTTTGGGGGTGAAGGGGTAACTGGGGGGCTAGGGGTGGTTTGGGGGAGAGGGGGGCTAGGGGGTGCCAGGGGGTTGGTTTTGGGGGAGAGGGGGTAACTAAGGGGACAGGGGGTGGTTTGGGGGTGAGGGGGTAACCGGGGGGCTAGGGGTGGTTTGGGGGAGAGGGGGGCTAGGGGGTGCCAGGGGGTTGGTTTTGGGGGAGAGGCGGTAACCAAGAGGACAGGGGGTGACCAAGGGGATGGGGTGGTTTGGGGGTGAAGGGGGTAACTGGGGGGCTAGGGGTGGTTTGAGGGAGAGGGGGGCTAGGGGGTACCAGGGGGTTGGTTTTGGAGGAGAGGGGGTAACCAAGGGGACAGGTGGTTTGGGGGGAGAGTGAGTAACCAGGAGATAGGGAGTCCCTGTGGGGAATAGGCAGTGGCTGGGGGAGTTGGTTTGGTGGGGAGAGGGGTGGCTGAGGGGTTGGTTTGGGGCAGAAGGGGGAGCTGTGGGTTGTTTGGGAGAGAGGCAGTGCATGGGGGTGGTTTGGAGGAGAGCTAGCAGCTGGAGGGGGTTGGTTTGGAGGGATGACAAGTAGGTTTGCAGGGATAGGGGGTAACCTGGGGGGATTGGTTGAAGGGGGAAGGGGTGCCTAGGAAGTAACAATATCACCAGCCAACTCAACTTTGCCGTGGAAATGGGGACAGGAATTCACCCTAAGAATATAAAGTCTCGTGTTCATTGGTGACATTTATCTCTGCCGCAGTGCCTCCAAAAAACTTGATAGGGGCCAGGCATCGGCAATCCTGACTCTATCATCCATTGCCCAGGTGGGCTCTGTATCAGAGTTATGGACATGCCAGCAGATCGCATTAGGTGATTGATATTTGTTGCCTCTTTCTGGAGATTCATAAAACCACTGAAAGGCAGAGGAAGATGGAAAACCAAAGGCTGCTCTTGCATTTCTCTGTCCATTGGAAGCAGCAAAGGTCTCCTTTTTCCTGTGGGGCAGCCACCAGGCAGAGGACAAAATGTGTGGTTTATATTCTGAAAGACTGGATGGGAGAAAGAAGTGTAGTGGTGCATCCCACCACCTGCAATTTACCGTGCTGTGCTACAGCCAGCAAGACAGCCCTTAACTGAGGAAGATGGGGGTGAGCAGAATTTGACAGTTCTTTTCTCCCAGCAGCATATTCAGCTTTTTGAGTTAAATCAGTCATAAGCAAACAAAAGATAAAGGGTGAAATTCTGGCTCCAGTGAAGTCAATGGCAAAGCTCCTTTTGCCCAGTTGGGCCAGGATTTCACAAAAGAGTTTTAAACAGTCTGAATACATCATCCTAATTTTGGTTTAATTGCACAGCATCTCTTATGTCATATGTTCTTTGGTCTTCTGAAGAGTTTATCAGGAAAAGCAGAGGAGATAAGATCTGGATTTCTAGTGAAAGAAACAAGCAGAAAAAAACCCATGGTTTTTGGTACAGGGGGAATTTTTTCCCAGGTCTTTTTGACATGTCATAAAGCAACCCCAAGGGGCACAAACCCAGACGGTTGTTGGGTTTTTTTCATTTATAGGTCCACCTTCTCTGAGTCCAGACCCTGGAAACCTGTGCTATCTGGGCAGGAGAGGAGAAGAAACTCCATCACTCATGCACCCTGCACAATTTTTCTGTCTTTATTGTCATGAGTTGTTCAAGCTTAGATCCTGATTTTTGCCCCAGATCCCTAAATGGCCCCTTCAAGGATTGAACTCATAACCCTGGGTTTAGCAGGCCAATGCTCAAACCACTGAGCTATCCCTCCCATTTGCAGCGCTATTCGGAGCGGTGCAGTCTGGGCAACTATCCCACAGAGCATCTCTTCCTCTTCTGCCGCTAAGAGTTGTGGGAAGGTGGAGGGGGTCACATGGCATCCTGGCTCCTATCCCAATGCCCCGGGATGCATTGCTTCGCATACTAGCAATCACTGTGCTTCCGTCCGCATTTGGCACCATCTTTCAACAGTTTGTGTACTGTGCGCTCTGCCTCTTCAGTCTGCAGGAATGGATCCCGCACTGTTGACCAATATGCTGCTCACTCTCACTAACACGTCAGGAGTGGCAGTGGAGTTATTCCTTAAACTACAAAGGCAAGAGGAGTTTGACATTGATCTCGCCACGCGTAGTAGCTACGACACAAGATTGCTTGTGGCATTCACGGAGGTGCTGGCCACAGTGGAATGCCATTTTTGGGCTCGGGAAACAAGCACTGAGTGGTGGGATCACATCGACATGCACGTCTGGGATGACGAGCAGTGGCTGCAGAATTTTCGGATGAGGAAAGCCACATTCATGGGACTGTGTGATGAGCTCGCCCCAGTTCTGCAGTGCAAGGACACGAGAATGAGAGCTGCCCTGTTGGAGACGTGTGTGGCTATTGTACTGTGGAAGCTGGCTACTCCAGACTGCTACCGATCGGTCGCTACCCAGTTCGGAGTGGGAAAGTCGACCGTTGGACTCGTGTTGACGGAAGTGTGCAGGGCCGTTAATCGCATCCTGCTCCGAAAGACCGTGACTCTGGGCAACATCCGTGACATTGTGGCTGGCTTTGCACAAATGAGCTTCCCTAACTGCGGAGGGACGATGGATGGCACGTATATTCCAATTCTGGCACCAGACCACCTAGCCACCGAATACATTAATCACAAGGGGTATTTCTTATGGTTCTCCAGGCGCTTGTGGATCACCGTGGTTGTTTCACAGACCTTAATGCAGGCTGGTCCGGAAAGGCGCATGACACACTCATCTTTCGGAATACTGGCCTGTTCAGGAAGCTGCAAACAGGGACTTTCTTCCTGGACCAGAAGATCACCATAGGGGAAGTCGAAATGCCCATTGTGATCCTGGGAGACCCCGCCTACCCCTTAATGCTGTGGCCCATGAAGCCATACACGGGGCACCTTGACAGCAGCAAGGAGCGGTTCAATAACAGGTTGAGCAAGTACAGAATGACTGTTGAGTGTGCTTTTGGCCGTTTAAAGGCCCGCTGGCGCTGCCTATATTGGAGGCTGGATCTGGCCAATGACAATATTCCTATGCTTATAGCCACGTACTGTACACACCATAATATTTGTGAAGGGAAGGGTGAAAGCTTCACTCAGGGCTGGACCGCTGAGGCTCAGCTCCCAGAGGCTGAATTTGAACAGCCAGAGACCAGGGTTATTAGAGGGACGCAGCGAGGGGCCATAAGGATTAGGGATGCCTTGAGGCAGCAATTTGAAGCTGAAAGCCACTAATATTTATTGCTATGTTCGGAAGTGCAGTGCTTGTAATGCTAAGAGGTGATTGGTGCAGACAATTCACTATGAAGGTTCAAGAAAATTGCCTTTGCTTTGCAGGGTTCTGTTTGCTTTCCATTAATGGAATAAAGATTGCTTTCAAATCAAAATAATTCTTTTATTAAAAAACAACAACCGGAGGAGAGAGACAAACAAAAAAACACATCAGCACTGTGGGGGATTGGGGAAGGGAGGGCCCCAGGAGGAGGTGGGGTCCCGGGACAGTTAAAGATTTGTGTATGTCCAGGTATCAAATGTAACCTTGTCCTCTGGAGTACTGTACTTCAGCAGGGCTAAACTGCAGAGGGATGGGTGTTGAGTGCAGTGGGTACTGGGAGTCTGAAGGGCTGGACTGTGATGGGGCAGGAGTGGAATTCAGTGGGTACAGACTGGAGCCAGGAGGTTGATAAGAGTGTGTTGGCGGTGTCTGGGGGCCACATGGGAAAGAGTTGTGTGACAGCGGCTGCAAGGGAGGGCAGGCATGGAGCTGCTCGGTTTGCAGTGCTAGTAGCACCTGGAGCGTGTCTGCTTGGCGCTTCATAACGTTTAAGAGCCGCTCCGTGGCTTTGTTCTGGCGTGCCACGTTCTCCTTTCGGTCCCTCTTCTCACTGTCCCGCCATTCCTTCAATTCTTGTTTTTCGGCCGCAGAGTGCATCATGATATCACGCAGAAAGTCCTCTTTAGTTTTTCATGGCCGCTTTCTAATTCTGCGCAGCCGGCAATAACAAAGATGGAGGCTGGGCTCCCAAGATCATATCTGTGAAGCCAAAATGCAACATTTTACAGAAGCAGTATTGTTTGCAACACACAGACCACTGATTCAGTGATTTAAAACACAGCCACTATTCACATACCTGTCACTAACTGGCTGATCCCTGGTAAGCAGACATGAGCCACAAGACTCCCAAAATGGTAACCGCAGGGGCAGGGGAAATCAGTGTTCCAGGACCGTACTGTACACTGGTTCTGGGGAAAGCCAGCACTGTAGTGGGGGCATGATAATCATTACTGTTCCCATATTTTCCACAGGATGTGATCATTATGGAAGATATCTCGCTGTTGAGGGTGAGCAGGGAATCAAGAGCGGGTCTTCTCCAAGACTTCAGCTTCCGCCCTGGCCCTTATGCGGCTCACCTGTGTGCAGCAATGGTCCCCCCCCGCCCCCAGTCATGGCAGAGTGATGCAGGAAAGTTACCGTGTTCCGCTGCTCAGACTGGGCATATGGTGGTACGTGCATCATACAGACACAAGCCTGCTTTCTGCAACCCTCCTGCCCACAGGTGCCAACTTTCATTGGCGCCGGTGGGTGCTCGCACCCCCGGCCCCGCCCCCAACTCTGCCCCTATTGGATCCCTCCCCAAATCCCCGCCCCGGCCCCGCCTCTTCCCCGAGCACGCTGTGTTCCTCCCCCCCCCCCCCCCCCCCAGCGCTTGCTGCGCGAAACAGGTCTTTTGCGGCGCAAGCGCTGGGAGAGAGTGGGGAGAAGCAGGACGTGGCGGCGCCCTCAGGGGAGGAGGAGGAGGCGGAGGTGGGCGGGGGTGCGGTGAGCTGCCGGTGGGTGCAGAGCACCCACCAATTTTTCCCCGTGGGTGCTCCAGCCCCGGAGCACCCACGGAGTCAGTGTCTATGTTCCTGCCCCCAACAACTCACTTCAGTGATTCCCAAAATCAAAGCCACTTACCAGGGGCCTCCTCTCCTGTTTGCGCTTCACCAGGCTCTGACAGTTATGACTGGCTAGTCTCCTCCAGGGTAGAGAAGAGCTCCTGGCTGCATGCATCTCTGACCTCTGAGTCGTCCTCTGCCTCTGGGTCCCCCTCCCCCTCCTCGTCCAAGATCTCCTCCTCCTGGCTTGGTCCACTCTTGACTGGCACGTGAGCCACTGAAGTATCCACAGTGGCCTTCGCAGTGGAGGTAGGATCGCCACCGAGTATCGCGTCCAGCTCTTTGTAGAACTGGCAGCTCGTGGGCGCACCAGAGCAGCGGTTTGCCTCCCGTGCCTTGTGGTAGGCATTCCGCAGCTCCTTCACTTTGACCCTGCACTGCAGTGTGTCCTGGTCATGGCCCCTTTTTGTCATGCGTCATGAAATCTGTCCATATGTATCATGATTCCTATGGTTGGAGCGCAGCTGGGACTGGACAGCCTCCTCTCCCCAAATGCTGATGAGGTCCAGTAGCTCAGCATTGCTCCAAGCAGGGGAATGCCTGGTGTGTGGAGCAGGCATGGCCACCTGGAAAGATGCGCCGAGATCACTGAGCAAACAGGAAAGGGACTTTCAAAATTCCCAAGGAATTTAAGGGGTGGGGCTCACAGTTGGTCACCTGAGGGCAGGGCAGTAGAGTTCAAACGATGACCAGAGAGGCGAGAACAGGCATTGTGGGACACCTCCCGGGGCCAATTGCAGCGCTGTAATTGACCAGGCTGTCTACACTGGCACCACAGCACTGTAGCCCTGGCGCGGAAAGCTCTACGCCTCTCATCAGGGTGGGTTTTTTAGAGCACTGCATCTGCGCAGTTTCTGCGCACTAAGTGGCTTGGCAGTGTGTACACTTCGGGAGTTACACCGCAAAAAGCTGCTTTACTGCGCAGAAACTTGCCAGTGTAGACAAGGCCTAATTTAGATGTGGGCCTTATTGTGCTAAGCCCTGTCTGTAAGGGTGAGGGAGTTGGGAGTGCAGGTGGTGTTCTCTTCAGTCCTTCCAGTCAAGGGTAGGGTCCTCGGCAGAGACAGATGCATCCTGGAGGTGAATGCCTGGCTGCGAGGATGGTGTCACCAGGAGAGATTCGGCTTCCTTGACCACAGGATGCTGTTCCAGGAAGAAGGACTGCTAAGCAGAGATGGGGTCCACCTATCAAGGAAGGGGAAGAGCAGATTTGGATACAGACTGGCTAACCTAGTGAGGAGGGCTTTAAACTAGGTTCGACGGGGGCAGGTGACCAAAGCCCACAGGTAAGTCAAAAACATGGAGACCTGGGAGAAGGGTCGGAATGTGGGGGGAGCATGGGCTGTTACAGCAGAAATGAGAGACAAGACAGAACTGAGGGGGGGCGGGGAATCAAATCAGTATCTTAGATTACTGTATACTAATACGAGAAGTATGGGGAATAAGCAGGAAGAACTCAAAATGCTAGTAAATAAACACAACTATGACATAGTTGGCATCACGGAGACTTGGTGGGATAATACGCATGACTGGAATATTGATATAGAACAGGGGTGGGCAAACTTTTTGGGCCAAGGGCCACATCTGGGTGAGGAAATAGTATGCGGGGCCAGGGCAGGGGGTTGGGTGCGGGAGGGAGTGCGGGGTGTGGGAGGGGGTGCAGTGTGCAGGAAGGGGCTCAGGGCAAGGGATTGGGGCAGAGGAGGGGTGCAGGGTGTATGAGGGGGCTCAGGGCAGGGGGTTGGGGTGCAGGAGGGGTGTGGGGTGTATGAGAGGGATCAGGGCAGGGAGTTGGGGTGCGAGATGCAGGCAGGGGGCTTAGGGCAGGGAGTTGGGGGGCAGGGTACAGGAAGGTTTCGGGCTCCGGCCCCGCTTACCTCAAGCAGCTCCAGGGTGGCTGCGGCGCGCACTGGGGCCAGGACAGGCTCCCTGCCTGCCTGCCCTGTCCCTGTCCCTGCTTCGCTCCAGGAAGCGCTGCGGCCCCTGGGGGAGGAGGGGCAGACGGCTTTGCATGCGCTGCCCTTGCCGCGCCTCCAGGTACCTCCCCCGAAGCTCCCATTGGCCACGGTTCCCCATTCCCAGCCAATGGGAGCTGCAGGGGGCGGGGCCTGGAGGCAAAGGGCAACACATGGAGCCCTGTGCCCCCCCACCCGGGGGCCACAGGGACATGGTGCCGGCGGCGCTGTGGGCCGGATCCAAAGCCCTGAGGGTCCGGATCTGGCCCACGGGCCGTAGTTTGCCCACCCCGGTATAGAAGGATACAGCTTGCTCAGGAAGGACAGGTGGGGAAAAAGGGAGGAGGTGTTGCCTTATATATTAAAAATGTATACACTTGAACTGAGATTGAGATAGAATAAGAGACAGACTTGTTGAAAGTCTCTGGGTAAGGATAAAAGGGGTAAAAAACAAGGGTGATGTCATGGTAGGGGGTCTACTACAGACCACCAAACCAGGAAGACAAGGTGGATGAGGCTTTTTTTAAACAACTAACAAAATCATCCAAATCACAGGACTTGGTGGTGATGGGGGACTTCAACTACCCAGACATCTGTTGGGAAAATAATACAGCGGGGCACAGATTATCCAACAAGTTCTTGGACTGTATTGGAGACAATTTTTTAATTTCAGAAGGTGGAGAAAGCTACTGGAGGGAGGCTGTTCTAGTTTTGATTTTGACAGATAGGGAGGAACTGGTTGAGAATTTGAAAGTGGAAGGCAACTTGGGAGAAAGTGATCATGAAATGGTAGAGTTCATGATTCTAAGGAATGGTAGGAGAGGGAACAGCACAATGAAGACAATGGATTTCAAGGAGGCGACTTTAGCAAACTCAGGGAGTTGGTAGGTAAGATCCCATGGGAAGCAAGACTAAGGGGAAAAACAATTGAAGACAGTTGGCAGTTTTTCAGAGAGACATTATTAAGGGCACAAGAGCAAACTATCCCCCTGCGTAGGAAAGATAGGAAGTATGGCAAGAGACCACCCTGGCTTAACCAGATCTTCAGTGATCTAAAACTCAAAAAAAAGAGTCCTACAAAAAGTGGAAACTCGGTCAAATTAGAAAGGATGAATATAAACAAATAACACAAGTATGTAGGGACAAAATTAGAAAAGCCAAGGCACAAAACGAGATCACACTAGCTAGGGATATAAAAGGAAACAAGAAAACATTCTACAAATACATTAGAAGCAAGAGGAAGATCAAGGACAGAGTAGGCCTGTTACTCAATGAGGAGGAAAAGACAATAACAGAAAATGTGGAAATGGCAGATATGCTTAATGACTTCTTTGTTTCGGTTTTCACCAAGAAGGTTGGTGGAGATTGGACGTCTGATATAGTGAATGCCAGTGAAAATGAGGTAGGATCAAAGTCTAAAATAGGGAAAGAACAAGTCAAAAATTACTTAGACTAGTTAGATGTCTTCAAATCACCAGGGCCTGATGAAATGCATCCTAGAATACTCAAGGAGCTGACTGGGGAGATATCTGAGCCATTAGCAATTATCTTTGAAAAGTCATGGAAGACTCTGCACCCACCGGCAGCTCCCCGCCCCAGCTCACCTCCTCCTCCGCTCCGCCTCCTCCCCTGAGCGCACCGCATGCCCGCTTTTCCCCCCTAGCTCCCAGCACTTGTCGCCGCGAAACAGCTGTTTCGTGGCGGCAAGCACTAGGAGGGGGGGAGGAGGGGGAACACGTTGCGCTCTGGGGAAGAGGCAATGCCAGGGAAGGGATTTGGGGAGGGGTCCAATAGGGGCAGGGAGGAGGCGGAGTTGGGGTGGGGACTTTGGGGAAGGGGTTGGAATGGGGGCAGGGCCGGGGGTGGGGGCCGCTAACACCCACTGGCACCAGGAAAAATTGGCGCCTATGATAAGGACAAATGCAAAGTACTCCACTTAGGAAGGAACAATCAGTTGCACACATACAAAATGGGAAATGACGGCTTAGGAAGGAGTACTGCGGAAAGGTATCTGGGGGGTCATAGTGGATCACAAGCTAAATATGAATCAACAGTGTAACGCTGTTGCAAAAAAAGCAAACATCATTCTGGGATGTATTAGCAGGAGTATTGTAAGCAAGACACGAGAAGTAATTCTTCCGCTCTACTCTGTGCTGATTAGGCCTCAACTGGAGTATTGTGTCCAGTTCTGGGCGCCACATTTCAGGAAAGATGGGGACCAATTGGAGAAAATCCAGAGAAGAGCAACAAAAATGATTAAAGGTCTAGAAAACATGACCTGTGAGGGAAGATTGAAAAAATTGGGTTTGTTTAGTCTGGAGAAGAGAAGACTAAGAGGGGACATAACAGTTTTCAAGTACATAAAAGGTTGTTACAAGGAGGAGGGAGAAAAATGGTTCTTCTTAACCTCTGAGGATAGGACAAGAAGCAATGGGCTTAAATTGCAGCAAGGGAGGTTTAGGTTGGACATTAGGAAAAACTTCCTAACTGTCAGGGTGGTGAAGCACTGGAATAAATTGCCTAGGTTGTGGAATCTCCATCATTGGGGATTTTTAAGAGCAGGTTGGACAAACATGTGTCAGGGATGGTCTAGATAATACTTAGTCCTGCCTTGAGTGCAGGGGACTGGACTACATGACCTCTCGAGGTCCCTTCCACTTCTATGATTCTACATGTAGTGAGAGAGAGTCCCTGTCCTGAAAATCTTATAATCTAAATAAAGTGTGGGAGAAAAGATATAGATAGGGAACTAAGTTCCAAAGAGACTAAGCCCCAGATCCATAAAGGTATTCAGTCTTCTAACTTCCATTGAAATCAATGAAAGTTAAGTGCTTTAATATTTTTGCAGATCTGGGCTAAAGTCTCCTTTCCAGGGTGTTCTTTCCTGAGCCATTCTCAGAGGAGAATTCTTTTGCTTATTTTGTCTATGTGCACCATCTGCTGGCCATAAAATAAAATCGAAAAGATACCTCGCAAGAATGTTTGAAAGCCTGCATGTAAACTCCTAGGCTGCTAAGGTGGAAGCACACGTCACATGTCTCCGGAAGTATAATTTTCTCTGGACTGGACTTGCAAAGATGTCTGGGATTTGATGTCACAAGGTATTAATCAATGATCAGGCTGAGTCCAAGTCCTGTCACGTGTAGATTATGATGCAATCTCAACTCTTTTCACACAGACATTCATTCCCCACCTTACAGTGAAAGAGAAACTCAGCAACATTCACAGGGAAGATAACATCATCTGGCTGGAATCATTTAAAAAATACTGCGACTTGTTATATTGTATATAGTGCTGTTTATTCCTAGATATCAAAGTTCTTTACAAAACTGGGTTACTATCTCCATTTTATAGGTGGGGAAACTGAATGTAGAAAGGTTAAAATGATACCAAGTTCACACAGCTTGTTAGTGGCAGAGCAGCAATTGAGCCTAGGACTAGCCACTGGGACATGCTACTCCTTGGATGTCCTGGTAGAAGGTAGGTTTATGGTGTTACTGTACTTTGTTCAGAACCCAAAGTAGTTCCTAATCATGAAACAGAATCTCAGATGTACTGCTTTAACTAGACTGATATAGTTAAGTGGTACCATTTTTGTGAGTAGACAAGGTTTTAGAAGGACAGGGGCCTGGTCTGCATTTAGAAATTTTGCCAGCAATAGTTATTTCGGTTAAGAGTGTGAAAAAATCACACCGCTAACGGACATAGCTATGCCAACTAAAGCCCCAGTGTAGGCATAGTTATACTGGCAAAAAAGTCCGTTTGCTGGAATACTTTATTACATCTAGGGAACTGGTATAAGCAAAAGAACTCTTTTGCTGGTAGAAGCTGCATCTTCACTAGGCGAGTTTGTCAGTATAGTTATACTGGGGAATAGCTATATTGGCAAACCCTTCCTAGTGTAGACAAGAACATATTCAGATTTCAGTGACACTGGTGCAAATCCCAATGCACTGGAGTCATCAGGTTTACAGCTAAATTAGAACCTGGACCAGGATCTTCACTGAGTCCTTTGAGATTGTATATGATCTTCTGTGAAACAATGTTGAAAAATCTCCTAACATTTTACACACACCCCCCCTTCTCCTCCTGGATTAGCAGTGCAGTTAGGGATTTGGAATTAACATAGGAGCTGCTTGGATTCTTTCCTCCAGTTGCCACCTTGGTGAGTTTATCCGTGGGCCCAGGCACAGCAGTGACAGTGTCACGATGTTGCGTTGGTGCAGTGCCACCCGGCATGGCAAGGGTTTCATGCTACGTCGTCCTCAATCAGAACGGTGAGGCGATTGCACCTCTTTGCAATGCAGCAATGTTCTGTGACGTGATTTCACCCCCCAGGCAGGGTAACCATACGTCCCGTTTTGGCTGAGACAGTCCCTTTTTTAGGCCCTGTCCTGGACGTCCCGACTTTTTTGACAAAACTGGGCATTTGTCCTGTTTGCTCGTCATGCCAACTGATCATCAGTTGACAAGAGCAAAGGGGACAAATGTGGGGTGGGACCGTGGGACCCCTAACGGGGCGCGGAGGAATGTGCAGGGGAGGGGGGCAAGTTTCAATGCAAGCCCTGTGCTGGAGGAAGGGCTAGGGAGAGCAGCTCAGGCCTGCCGACCTGCCCCACATGCAGGGGAGAGAGGGGGACCTCGGGTGACCCCACGTGGGGGTGTGGGATGGCAGGGGTCTGGCTCTGGGGCCCGGGGGCAGGGGACCCTGGCGGGGCCCGGGGGCAGGGGACCCTGGCCTGGCCCAGTGTGGGTGGGAGGCAGGGAGGGCTTGGGTTGGCCCCACATGGGGGGAGGCCTCGGGCCAGCTCAGGGGTGTCACCCTACCCCAAAGGGACCCTCTGGCCATTACCCAGCTTGGCTGGGAGGGGGATCCGGGCACAGGGGGCTGCATGGGGGAAGGGGCGCAGATGGGGAGTGGGGGAGGACAGGCAAGGGGGACCCGCTCAGCGGCCCAGCAGAGGGGGCTGCCCGCCCGGGCTCCACGCCCCTGGAGCAGCAGTGGGCGGAGCCCGCGGGCGGGGAGGTGAGCGGCGCGTGTCCCGGCCCCTTTAAGAGGAAGTAGGTCCGGCGGGGCGCGGGGAGGCCGGCGGTGGAGTTGTGCGCGCCGCGGAGATCGCCGGAAAGTTACCGGAGCCGGAGTGAGAGCGCGGCACGTGACCCCTCCGCCGGGCACAGGTGGGGGGCGCTCGGCGGAGGGATAATGGGGGGCTGAGTGGAAGCGGGGAGTGGACATCTGAGCGGGGGGTCCTCCTGGGAGCTGAAAAGGGAAACCTGGCAGAGGGGGCTGATGGGGGGGCTGGGGAGAAGGGCCTGGAGGGGGTGATCTGGGGGGCTGGGGAGAGGGGGGTGATCTGGGGGCTGGGGAGAGGGGGCTGGGGAGAAGGGACTGGGGGGGTGATCTGGGGGGCTGGGGAGAGGGGACTGGGAGGGGGTGATCTGGGGGGCTGGGGAGAAGGGCCTGGAGGGGGTGATCTGGGGGGCTGGGGAGAGGGGGGTGATCTGGGGGGCTGGGGAGAGGGGGGTGATCTGGGGGGCTGGGGAGAGGGGGCTGGGGAGAAGGAACTGGGGGGTGATCTGGGGGGCTGGGGAGAGGGGGGTGATGAGGGGGCTGGGGAGAAGGGACTGGGGGGGGTGATCTGGGGGGCTGGGGAGAGGGGGCTGGGAGGGGGTGATCTGGGGGGCTGGGGAGAGGGGGCTGGGGAGAAGGAACTGGGGGTGATCTGGGGGGCTGGGGAGAAGGAACTGGGGGGGGTGATGGGAGGGCTGGGGAGAAGGGACTGGGAGGGGCGATGGGGGGCTGGGGAGAAGAGACTGGAAGGGGCCTGGAGGGAGGTTATGGGGGGCTGGGGAGAAGGGGCTGGGGGGGGGTGATGGGCTGGAAGGTAATGGGGGGTGAGAAGGTTGGAAAGGGGGACGCAGGGGAGTCCTGGTGGCTGGGGAAGGATTTAACTCCTCTGTGTGCAAAGCCCCCAGGGGGTCAGTGTGGCCCAAGATAGGTTGGGGTTGCTCTGCTGGGACTTCGTTAGTGGGGAGGGGGGAATAGCCAAGAGCTGCCAGTGTTTGAACTTTGAGCAACCTCCCCCCTCCTCCCCCCCGCCCCCCCTTGGGGAACAAGTATAGGCTCTGGCCCACAGGTCTGTCAGGAAAGGGAAGTGGGCGGGGTGGGCTGTATTACTGCCCTGTCTTGGGGAAGTGGGTGGGGGAGGGTGAATAATGCCCATCTGCACGCAGGTACCTGGAGACTAAGTAGCAGTAGGGGCAAGAAGAAAGCAGAGGGTAAATGCACTGAAGTTAGGTCTTCTCCCTGTTTGAGCCAATTGTGGCTGGAGGCATTGAGAGCCAACAGTATTTAAATGTACCCTAGGGGCTTCTGCCCGCACAGCTGTGTCAGTTAGGTGTCCAAAGAAGTGTGATCCGTCACCTACATAGCTGTGTGAGCAGAAGCCCCTAGTGTAGATGTGGTTACACCAGGAAAAGCAGTTTTGCCAGTATAAGCTGTGTCTACGATAGGAGTGCTTTGCCAGTATAGTGTACTGGTTTAGCTATACCAGTAAAGCACTCCTAGTGTACATGTGACCGGAAGTGATTGCTTCTGCTAACTTAGAGGCAGGTATTAACCACCTCCAAAGAAAATTTTTGCTGGATGTGGTATGGGATCTTTAGGCTAAAGGGTGTGTACCTCAAAGCTTGCGGGGCTGGAGAGGTGTCCTCCACTGTCCAGCAAAGAAATTTGGGACAAGGCACGCTCTTCGTCCTTCACCCCTATTCAAGAGAAAGGCAACAATGTTTTTGAAAAGCTTCATTCAGGGTGTGATGTCTTCTCTGCCAAGTTTCAGAGCAAGGGGGATTTTTATTGCAAGATAAAATTCCCCTGACCATCTGTTTTTCTTTATGATGGATCTAGTTGCTGCACCCGATCTTTCTTCTTCCGTGTGCAAGTTTCAGGCTCTATCTTGTTTATTAACCAGTTTCTTGGATACTAGTGTAAATACCATATTTTAGTAGATTAATAAAACAGAAAGCAAATACATCAGCCTACTTGGCTGTGAGGAGTTGCGCACCTTTAAAGTAATAAAAAAGTGCCAAGTCTAAATTCCTGCCAAATTGGTTTGGGATCTGCCTCCTTTGTACTTGGGTGGGGTTCCCATCCCAGCTGGTGATTCTTGGCTTGCACTGAAAAGCTGTGTCCAGATCCAGACATAATACCAGTAAGCAGATCTGAACAGGAAGCCATTCCATCGCACTTGGAAATCAGACCGTAAGTGACTGACTGCATGCCAGGGTTGGGAATAGAACTCGGAATCCTCACTCCCTGCTTGTGATGTCTGTCATAAACTTGTTCCCTGACTGGCTTGTGCTATCTAGTAGTACTGAAGTATCTTTTCCAGATGCTTTCTGGAGCCCATTTGGTTCCCTGACATTGCTTCCTCCATTCTGACCTAGAGCTTATCCCCCAATATTTAGAATAAATGCAAGAATGGATGTGGAGTACCACACAGAAACTTGTGTTTGCCTGGCTTGCTCCGTTTAAAAGAAATTTGTGCTGTGCTGATATAGCCACTATCTTGTAACTATAGAAAAACTTCTCCATTAATCAAGCCAGAGATTTCTATGGCAACAGTATACAGAGAAAAAAGTTCTTCCTGTTAGTGGTGGAAGCACACACTCCTGTCTATAGCTGTATCCATCTCTGCAATGATCCCAAGTTCTGTACTCCTGAAAATAACTCCCAGAAGTTCAAGAAGATTCATTTTCTCATAAGACAGTGATGCATTTTGTGATACTTGTGCCATAGATGCAGCTGTAATGGGTAATTAGTGAATTCATAACCAGTTTTGTTGGAGGTTTAGGAGATTATCTTAGAAATTCCTGATATCCAGCTAATGCTTTCACTAAAGAATGCATCTTAGGCTGGGTGTTTACCTTCAGTTCTCTAGATAACTCTGTCTCCAGGGGACATCTGTGGCTTTTGTTTTCAGTTGTGTGTGTCTGAACCTCCTGCTGGATCTGCTGCTGTGCTAAAAGAATCACCTTGTTCATGATGGAAATGATAACGGACTCTTGGTTGAATTTGATTTCTCTGAATGTGTCTGAGGTGGATTAGGGGCGTGTTGTGGGGACAACGTGCCTGTTAATCCATTAGAAAGAACAGACACAATGGAGACCATAAGAGCTCTTTCTGCTTTGCAAAGGGATGCATAGTTAAGTCTTCAGAGCCGCAGCAGAGGAGCACACAGTGGCAGACAACTTAAGTTGAGTGTAGCAGCATGATTTCCAAAACTCTGGCTTCTGAGCCTATGGACTGGAGATAAGAGGCCTGAGTCTCCACTGCCTTGCACCTTGTGCAGCTACTTATACCTGTGCAAAGCGTGTGTAAAAGGCAGCCAAACTGGAATAGTGGTTCCTTATACTTGCTTTGCAAAGATATACGTGACCGCAGTAGGTGCTGGATTCTCAGTTACCCTCAGGGCTTGTCTACAGTAAGGGCTTGTCTACACTGGCACTTTACAGCACTGCAACTTTCTTGCTCAGGGGTGTGAAAAAACACCCCCCCCCCCCCCCCCCGAGCGCAGCAAGTTTCAGCGCTGTAAAGCGCCAGTGTGGACAGTGCACCAGCGCTGGTAGCTACGCCCCTCGTGGAGGCAGGTTTTTTAGAGCACTCTGCCATGACTGCACAAGCCATGTTAAACCCTATACATTGGCAAACTTCCTTAATGTAGGCATGCCCTAAAGTCCTTTTACACCACTCTGGCAGCATAAAGAGGGCCCCGAGAATACCTCCTGTGCAGGTGGCCTCCCTGGCTGGAGTAGAGTTGGCATAAGGGCTCTACATCATCCCTGCATCTAGCCACTGATAGAGAGGGGTCGAGCGGGGCGTGTGTGGCTGCAGTGTGCTGCACTGTGGCTATTCCCCCCCCTAGGGCAGCACGGAAGCACAGCATGATCTAGCTGCCCCAAAACTGCTCTGACTTAATCAGAGTTGGGCAAGACCCATCTGGCTTTAGAATACATGGAGTGCAAGATGTCTGAAAGACACCTTTAATTCTTCTCTATTCCAAATGCATAGGGTGACCAGATGTCCCGGTTTTATAGGGACAATCCTGTTTTTTGGGACTTTCTTATATAGGCGCCTATTACCCCCCACCCCTGTCCCGATTTTTCATACTTGCTGTCTGATCACCCTACAAATGCAGGAATAAAATAAGTGGGAATTGGGCCCTAGATGTGAGGCAATGGAGCATCAGTCACAAAAATGTAGCTTCTCCCATAAGCAGAAAGCAACATGTGGTCTACTGTGGCCTTGTTTACACTAGGAAATTTCACAAAAAGTTTCCCGTTGGTGCTGCTGTTTTGGGGGACTTTTTTCATGTCAAACTGTGTGGTAGAAAAATCTTCTGATGTGGACAGCTCTTCACTGCTGCAAAGTCTGAGATCTCCTTAAGGCCTGTTACTTGTCACCAGGCAGATGAGAGAGGTTAATGCAGTGGTTTTCAACCTTTTTTCCATTTGCGGACCCCTAAAAAAATTTCAAATGGCAGTGGGGACCCCATTTGAAATCTTAGACATAGTCTGCATACTCCCAGGGGTCTGTGGACTACAGGTTGAAAACCACGGGGCTAATGCATATGATCACTGCCACACCTAGGTCTAAAGGGGAAGGAGAAGGGCTGGCTTCACAACTCTCTGTTATGGAGACGTGAACCCTACTGCTCTGGCATCAAAAGCATTCTATGAACACAGGAGAGAGTGCGCTGGGTGGGGCTCAAAGCCAGCCTTTCATTCTGAGCCTGGTGTGTGCTAAGGAAACCCTTGTAGAATTTCCCATAACCCTGGTTCCACCCCATTGACATTCACAATGTTTGAACTTGTAATATAGTCTGTCTCGCAACATAATCTGAAGCATTGTGTTGATTAGACCAGTTTAGCTTGAGAATTTTACACTGGAGAAGTGTCAGCCAAGTTAGTTAGAAGAAGAAGAAAATATATTAGGTAGATACTACTTTGCTGTTTCCTTAAAATACTATTTTGCAAGGACAGTGCAGAGTGGTTCATATTGCCAGGAATAAATGGGCTGCTCACAGCATGGACTTGTCGGAGTTTAAACTGACTTTTTTTTTTCTTGCCTCTTAAGTCCCTTCAGTCAGGGACTAAGCCAGGCTGAAAGAGATCAAGAGGCATTGTTGCTGCACAGAACTTTTTGAAAAACGGTGTCGTCATACCTTGACGAGGAAAAAAAAAACAATCATTCTTATGGTACAGGAAGTCACCTGCCTGCTGCAGCTTGCCCTAGAAATACATGTCTACACAGTGAAGCTAGAATAGCTTCTGGAGGCCTGAACCAGCTTGTCCGTTTTATTCAGCATCTATGAAGCTAGAAGCCAATCAGCTCTGCCTTCACAGGCAGTCATGTCCCAGTCACTTGCGTTACTGTGCACAGAGCATTCTTACACGTACAGGGAGTTATACCTCCCAAAAGCCTCAGCGAGGGACTTCTGTGTATATCTAAAGGAAGCAAAGGCCACTTTAAAAAAATCCTCTTTCTGCTTGGCTCTAAATAAATAACAATTGCAGCGTGAGCAATCATAACTTTGTGATTTTAGGGGGAGACTTTCAAAGGTACATTTTAAGTCCTTTTGTGCCTTTTGAAAAATCTTCCCCTAAAGGCACAAAATATAGTTCATCCTGTGGCACCTAGATCATCTTTGGTCACCAAATTGAACACCCGGGAGATTGAAATACTTTCTCTATCCACCACTGGAGGGGGACAGCCCGAGTGGTGGAAGTACAAGCTTCCCCTTATGCCAGGGGTGGGCAAACTTTTTGGCCCGAGAGCCACATCTGAGTATAGAAATTGTATGGCGGGCCATGAATGCTAATGAAATTGGGGTTGGGGTACAGGAGGGGGTGAGGGCTCTGGCTGGGGGTGTGGGCTCCAGGGTGGGGCCAGAAATGAGGATTTCGGAGGGTGGGAGGGGGATCAGGGCTGAGGCAGGGGATTGGGGAATGGGGGGGGTGAGGGCTCCAACTGGAGGTGCAAGCTCTGGGGTGGGGCTGAGGATGAGGGGTTTGGGATGCAGGAGGGTGCTTTGGGCTGGGACCGAGGGTTCGGAGGGCAGGAGGGGGATCAGGGCTGGGGCAGGGGGTTGGGGAATGGGGGGGCGGCTTGGGGTGCATGCCCTGAGTGGCGCTTACCTCAAGCAGCTCCCAGAAGCAGCAGCATGTCCCCCATCCAGCTCCTATGTGGAGGTGTAGCCAGGCGGCTCTGCTGCGCACTGCCCCATCCGCAGGCGCCGCTCCTGCAGCTCCCATTGGCCGTGGTCCCCAGCCAACGGGAGCTGCGGGGGCAACGCTTGGGGCAGGGGCAGCAGGCGGAGCCCCCTGGCTGCCCCTGTGCATAGGAACCAGAGGGGGGGACATGCCGCTGCTTCTAGGAGCGCCCCCTGACCCTGCTCCCTGGCTGGAGCGCCGGAGCGGGGCAAGCTCTAGACCCCGCTCCACAGCGGGAGCTCGAGGGCCGGATTAAAACGACTGGCAGGCTGGATCCGGCCCACGGGCCATAGTTTGCCCACCCCTGCCTTTAGCTGTGGCAAGAGGATAGTCCCCCTGACAGTCTAGTCCCCATGGACCTTTCAGTCTTTAACCTCTCTTCTGAGGGTACCAATTTGTGATGTGAACCCTGTTGTACTAATAACTGAGTTGAGACCTTACCCAGCTCATTTCACGTAGACCACTCAACATACATCAGATTGTAATTGCTTTGATTACTGTCAACCTTGTCTGGATTCAAGCCAGGAATTTAGAATTGAGTGGATGTGCTCTCTCATTACCGTCCCATGAACTATCTTGTCTCTTCTCCCCCATGTGTGATAGCTTAACGCCAAATTATTATTTGATGGGATTCCTACTGTCCGTTCATGCTAGATCTAAATGCTGATAAATTGCATTTATTCTTCTGATGTGGGTTTTCTGAAGCTGTTGCTCTTTGCTACAGTGTGCGGCTCTGCCGCAGGGCGTGTCAGTTATTAGAAGTCCTCCTAGCCCCTCTATGGGTTAATTTGTCAGGTCTGACTTTTTCCCCCTTCCCCTTGCTATTACCAAAACTAAATAGATTTTAAAAAATAGTTTGAATACATTGTTATTTGGTCGCCTTTCATGGGGGAGGAAAAACACAAATTAAAGCTCAGTATGATTATTTTATGCAATATGGTACTACTTCCTCTTGTGTTCAGCTGGATCAGTTCTGCATTCTTGTGGTTTAAAGGCATGAAAATGGACTGCCCTGATCTTGACCAAGGCTCTTCCTTGGAAACCCCAGAATAAGCATGTGGCTTGCATGAGTTCTTGCTTAGAAATGTCCAAGACATCGTTGCTCAGATTTAAATCGCTGTATTCACATTGCAAAGGGGGGGGGAGACAAGTAGTACATTCCTGAAACTTATTCTGGACTGATTATGAAAGGGCTATTTGTTTAATTCTTAGGACTGATGATTAGAGATCTGTTTTTCAAAATGGCTTCATTATATTTGTCATTAATGCCTCTCAGAAACCAGATCAATGAAAGGAAAACCTAGGAAGTTGTCCCATTGAACGAAGGCATAAACGCTGTCTTTTGTTAGACGTATGCATCCAGGCTGGGATCAGCAGGGGTTATACAGGTAGAAATTCTGCTGTGTGTTTTCAGCATCACTCTATTTCAAAAGCTCTCCAAAACTTTTATTTTTTAATGTACCTAGTGCTCTTTTGCTCTTCAGAGCAGATACTTTGGATTGTCTCCAGCAAGATACATGAGGAAACTGAAAGCAATAACGTTTGGGATGGTACAAGGCTACCAGTGAGACCCTCCCTAGCTCTTACATGCATTAGCAATGTGTCTGTAAACTGCTGTTAGTATCTTGATGCTGCCTTGGAAAGGAAAGACATGGTTTGTGTTAATGTCTTAAAGATTACTGCCTAATATAATATTAGGACAGTCTTTTTAAAAAGAATTTGGATATGCCACATGAATGTTTTTACTAAAATAGAAACAAAAGCAGACTAAGCAGTTTTATAGGAAAATGCTGGAGATCTCCAGTTAAAAGTAGCTGAATCCCTGCCAGACAGGAAATTAATCTAGGCAGAGATGTCGTTCAAGAAGAGCTGTGAATGGTCAGACTTCACAATTTTTACACGCTTTCTGCCTGGCAATTTTGACATTCCCACTGATCTGGTGTGCTCTTCGTTTTGTGACTGTTTCCTGCTGTGTGTTTGTGTGTTTCTTTCAAGTGCGTCCTTATGGTTATGCTAATTTTGCATGTGTGTACTTTTTGTTTTATTTTAAACCCATTCCAAAGAGCAGTTTAGGGACTTCCTCTCTGCTCAGCATACTCATACAGTGGAGAAATGAGAGGCAGATATCTTATCCCTTGAACAGACTATCACAGAAACCAGAGTCTTTGTGCAGAAAGTATTAATTGGGTTAAATTTTTAAAAAATGGCTGATGGGTGTATGTGCGTGGGTGTGTGAGAGAGAATGATGTTTTTAAAAAAAAAAGAAAAGAAAAAGATGCCTCAGTTCTTAAGTGCCGAACTACAATCTCCTTGGGTCAGTTTACTAGAAGTACTGAGCAGTGGCAGCTCTTATTGATGTATCTGGAGTTGAGTGCTCAGCGCCTCTGGAAAATCAAGCCCGGGGTTTGTCAAATTGGACGTCCAGTGACCCTGGCCACTCTTGGAAATGTTGGCCTTGCTGTCTAGTTTGGCATCTGACTAAAACTACCAGTGACCTTTTCAAGCTTCCTCTTGTTCTAACTTTAAAATATTTGAAAATCTCTCTCCTTCTACCAATTATTATTGTCTACCCTGAAATACCTTTTTCCCCTTTTTTTGAAATTGCCATGACACACTTTTGTGTATTTTTGTTCATTCACTACCATGATCAGTGCAGCTTTGCAAACAGTGTTTTGACTTCCTTCTGCCTCAGTCATCCCCAGGGCCGGCTCCAGGGTTTGGGCCGCCCCAAGCAGCCAAAACAAAACAAAACAAAAAAAAGAAATCGCGATCTGCGGCGGCAATTCGGTGGGAGGTCCTTCGCTCCCAGGCGGAGTGAGGGACCGTCCGCCGAATTGCCGCCGAATACCTGGACGTGCCGCCCATCTCTGGAGCGGCCGCCCCAAGCACCTGCTTGCAAGCTGGTGCCTGGAGCCAGCCCTGGTCATCCCTCTGGAAGAGCTGTGAAAAATCTGGTCTTGGTTTGCCTGGGTAGGAAATTTACCACAATGCTGTAGAATGATCAGAAGCATCCGTGTGTGGATCTTGTGTAAATGTTAAAATAAATCCTACAATATTATTGTTTCTTAGTACAGTGGAGTAGCTTCTGTAAAAGGAAACGTGTACCGTAAATGTATTACTCACCAGGATTTACTTGCAGGGTTTTCAAATGAGTAAGGCAGCAGGATGTGAGCTGCCTAAGCTGTCAGGTCACTTGGCAAGGAAGTGGCTGCATATGTTTCTGACCCCTCCCTATCTGCAACTCACAATCTAGCTGGCACTACAGAGACCACATGAAATACTTCTTTTAAATGAAGAAGCTTTAAACTTTGGCCTTTGGGAACACTGGTGTAAGGCTGTACAGCAGGCACAACAAACTATCCCAGGCCGTATAATTCGAGGAGCCAGGAAATGCAGAACCTGCTGGTTTTAATCTGTTGATTGCATTTATTCTGGGACTTGTTAAAACCCTAAAGTAAATCCTGTGTGGGGATGGTGTGAGGGTTGGAAATGGCACTGCATGTCACGCTGGACGGTGTTTCAGGAACTGAAGGAAATAAAGAATCTACGCAGAGAAGTCATCACGTAGGTTTCCTGAAAGAGGATTGTGGGGGAGAGGGAATAACTTCCCGCGTTTTCTTAGTGGTGGGGAGAGGTTGGCTAGAGATACCTCATTCCCTTTTTAAAATGGAAGAGGTATTTTTTACAGTGTAGTCTGTGTGTTCAGATGTGGGATGACTGTCATGGTGACAGTCCATAATACAAAATTACTCAAGATAGTTAAGACCCAGGCAGACTGTGAAGAGCTACAAAAGGATCTCACAAAACTGGGTGACTGGGCAACAAAATGGCAGATGAAATTTAATGTTGATAAATGCAAAGTAATGCACATTGGAAAGCATAATCCCAACTATACATATAAAATGATGGGATCTAAATTAGCTGTTACTACTGAAGAAAGAGATCTTGGAGTCATTTGGATAGTTCTCTGAAAACATCCACTCAATGTGCAGTGGCAGTCAAAAAAGCAAACAGAATGTTGGGAATAATTAAGAAAGGGATAGATAAAAGGACAGAAAATATCATGTTGCCTCTATATAAATCCATGGTACGCCCACATCTTGAATACTGCGTGCAGATGTGGTCGCCCCATCTCAAAAAAGATATATTGGAATTGGAAAAGGTTCTGAAAAGGGCAACAAAAATTATTAGGGATATGGAACGGCTTCCGTATGAGGAGAGATTAATAAGACTGGGACTTTTCAGCTTGGAAAAGAGACAGCTAAGGGGAGATATGATTGAGGTCTATAAAATCATGACTGGTATAGAGAAAGTAGATAAGGAAGTGTTGTTTACTACTTCTCATAACACAAGAACTAGGGGTCACCAAATGAAATTAATAGGCAGCAGGTTTAAAACAAATAAAAGGAAGTATTTCTTCACCCAGCGCACAGTCAACCTGTGGAACTCCTTGCCAGAGGATGTTGTGAAGGCCAAGACCATAACAGAGTTCAAAAAAGAACTAGATAAATTCCTGGAGGATAGGTCCATCAATGGCTATTAGCCAGGATGGGCAGGGATGGTGTCCCTAGTCTCTGTTTGCCAGAAGCTGGAATGAGCAACAGGGGATGAATCACTTGATGATTACCTGTTCATTCCCTCTGGGGCACCTGGCACTGGCCACTGTCGGAAGACAGGATACTGGACTAGATGGACCCTTGGTCGGACCATTCTTATGTTCTTAAATCAACAGCAAATGGTGACTGTTTGCCACACAAACACACTCTTGTCCAGTTTGGAGAAATGACAGGGAAAGAAGTAATGGAAAACTAGTGAAATATGCTTTGCATTTCTCTGTTGGAAACATATTTTAGAATAAGGCAGTACTGAAAGTTATCCTCATATCAATTTTACCCCCATGTAACTCCACTGACTTAAGTGAAGTGACTCCTGACTTCCACTGCATAAGTGAGAAGAAAATTGGGCCTAACATTTTTTAACAAGTGCTTTTCCTCATCCCTATGGCATCGAGTCTTTTAAATCTCTCCCCACACCTCCCCTTTCGCTATAAATATCTGGCTCTGAAAAAATAGAAGACATACAGATTCTGTGGCTGACCAAAGCAGCATCTGACATTGGTTGAAGATTATGTAATAGTTCTCAAAGTTTTGGGGAGATTCATTTTCTCCCATCGTTCATTGCTCGTTTGTTTTATAACTGTAACCCACCATCCTCATGGAGCTCATCTCGTATCCCTGGATATAAAGGCAGGACTATTCCTCCAGAGAGAGAAGTTAAAGCTTTGTTTTGTCCTCCATGGTGCAGGAAGTTGCTGTGTTACTAACATGCTCTTGTGAGACTAGTGGGGATACTCCTACTTGATAGCGGGTGGTGTGGACTTCTGGGTGGGAGTAACCTTTGGATGAAAAAGAAGCTGGGGAAAAAAGCAACACAAACCATACTTTCTGCTACTTGCCAATCATAGGTTCAGCTGAATTGCAAGTCACCCTCGCACAAATCCTATCCCCCTAGTGATCTTTCCTTTCTGTTCTGTGTTTTATTGCTGTTTGAGCTGTGACTTGTGTGGGGAGGGTGGAAGGAGAAAAAACTTATGATCACCGTTTTACATCATCTTTCAACTCATGTCAGATGCTGCTTTGGTCAGCCACAGAACCTGTATGTCTTACATTTTCCAGAGCCAGATATTGCCCATAGCTGCATTTTTCTTAACCAAGTTACACATAAAACCATAGCTGAATGCATTACATCCTGTTGTACTTTAGCTGAAGTTTCCATTTTGCAAATATCTTAAACTCTTAAGGCTGCTGCTAATTTTACTTAATGAGCAGCTGATCACAGCAGCAAGTTTATCAGGTAGTCTTACGAATCATGTGCAATAGGAAGAGGAAACTATTTGTGGAAAGAAAATTGCAGTGCTAATATAATGCAACATCCTTGAATGCTGTTCACCGTGCTCCCGTGCTAGCCTTAGAAATTATAGGGCCAGATCCCTAGTTGGTGTAAATTGGCGGATATGGTCAATGGAGGTATGCTGATTTATACCAGCTGAAGATCTGGCTGTATATTACTTGTTAAGTATGCTAGTGATTCCACAGAGAAAAGGAGGCACTTCTTCAAACTCTGGACACAGGAAAAGTGAGAGTTAAAACTTGGCTTATATATAAAAATATAAGCCAGGTGCACAGATGTCTTAAGAGATTGGAGGAGACCAAACCTTACTCTTCGGTCACTTGCTGTCATCCAGCCCAGGTTAGATTTGACCAAAAGTCATTGCCATCTTTTGACCGTTTGGCATTCCTGGTCCCTTTCCATTGGGCACGGCTGCATCACAAACCACCCCCACACTTGAACGCCTTGGCAGTCGTAGCAGGAAAGCCAAGAATTGCATGGGCCGTGGAGACTAATCGTCACTCTAAGCCCTGAGCTCCAGAGGTCAGGACTGAAATACAGGGAAGCTTGTCCAGCTTCTACCCATGCTGAGGTTTGCTTAGAGGGCTTCAGTTTCCAGGGAGGTGACTCCTGGAACTTTCACAAGTTTTACATCCCCTTTAAAAACCAAATCAAAACCTGAAACATAGATGGGCTTAGTTACCCAAGTAATGCTGCCTATTTAAAAAAAATAGTTGGGTTCTTTTTTTGCTAACTAGTTCCTCAGCTGTGAAAACTCCCTCTTTGTAGGTCTGGGTTGGCTTTTATGAATCACCTTGTGACAATTTCTCTTGGAAAATTCTTAGTGTCCACTCCACTGGCAAAGTGTGGGCAGGCCTTGAGAGTGCTTCTCCACAAGGTTTTGGTAGTGCATTTCAGTCCTCTCCTGCCATGCCCCCTGCTGTACTGGTAATGAGCAGAGACCTATGTGTGGCCTTTAACTACTTGCCAGCAAAAACGGGAAGTAAATAAAAAGGCCCATTACACGTAATACCAGCATAACTGAGTGTCTTGACTGAAGTCAATGGGATTACTATGGCGTAAAGACAAGGTAAATGAGAGCAGAGTCAGAACAGTCAAAGGCCTCTTTTTTGTGTTTGGCTGGAGCCCGGAACCAAAGGAGTATGCAGTCAATACTCATGCAGTACTACAGCTTTCCTTTGAGACTCCAAAGTGAGGAAATAGTGCATGCTATCATTTATCTGGAGCTGATTTCCTCCTGGAAGTGGCTTCAGACCGTGAACCTGCCCTTTACATTGTTAGGTTTTTTGGCCTTTGTTTTGGATATGTTACAGAAGAATATGTGAGATCCAGAGTGCATCTAGGTTGAATGGGCACAGCCCCTTGTGTTTCCGCTGCATAGAAGAAGTGAAGCATTTTGTTGCAGGATGTGGTGAGGGTATGACTCGGCTCTTGCTAACCATAGCTACTGTCTCGCTGCATTTTGCTGTCAGCGTCCCCTCTTGTTATGACTTTCAAAAATTTTCTCTGTGTGATCAAATGCATCTTAAACTTATTTTTTCCCCTATCTCCTTGGCCCTTCACTGTTGGTCTTAAATTAGTCAAGCAAATATCAGTAGCTTCAGGGGCTCATGCAAATATCTCTCAGTATTGGTTTGTGCAGGGTACACATTCCCCAAGGCAAAATTTGGTCAAAAGCGCAGAGCTTCGCTTGGGTTCATCTCCGAACTGGCCCAGGCTCACTTCATCATGAGTGAATCTCTCAATGAACCTGGCTGGAATTTTGAGTTGGTCCCAACTCAAAAATGTGAGTGGATGGGTGGAGGTGGGCACCCCGCCCTTTCCTCTCTCGTTGGAGTGACTTTGTGAACATGTGGCATGGCTCCAGAACTGAACTTCATGGATGTTGGATTGCTGGCAATATGGGTTGTTAGCCATGGGGGTCTCATGTATTTTTGTAGTGTGGAACACGTCTTAATAGCGTCTCGGGGCCATTTCTCCTCCCATTGCACAACCGTAAAAACCTCTGGCAATGATGGGCATTGCTTACATGGGAAAGTAACATTAGGAAAGTGTTTGATGTGTTCTTCATTCTCCTTAATGCAGTGTAGCAGATGCTCCAGCACCATATAAGCAGCCAGCTCTCCTCGGATGACTAATGTCTCCAAGAACCACTGTGGAGCTACGCAATGCTTCTGTTGCAGGCTGACTTAAAATGGCCTGTCTTTGTTGGGCTGGTCAGCACTTTCCTCATTACAACACCAAAAATCACGTGTCTGTTTCTCAAGAGGAATCCTGTCATTCAGGGTCAGATTCTGATACCCTAGCTCACGTAGAGAGTAGTCCCAGTGATTTTTAATGAGACCGCTTCTGGAGTAAGTTACTCCCCGATGTCTTTAAGGGTGTTAGAGAATCTAGCCTTTGTTGAGGATCCAGCCTGAAACCAACCTCCTTGCTATGAGTCCATGGACACAGCTGTTGTGGGTAATATTTTGCTCATTTCTGCCTAGTAGCAAAATAATGCTGTGCCAGTTTCTGAATGCTTTCTTAAAACAATGTAGCTACCTTGGTACCATGGTGGTGTCTTATAGTAGTAATAATAACAGTAATAATCTGCTTCTTCACCCACAATAACTTGGCAAACTGGGTATAAACCTTCAGTCACTTAATGTTTTGTGTAGAAGTAATTGACCTGGATCTGCAACACTTTCCCTACAGTGACAGAGGCTGAATGAGGAACCTCTTTGAGAACTTGACCCTCACTCTTCTACCTTTTACAGTTCTCTTAAAGAAACCTAGTCCTAAGAGGAAAGGGTAGGGAAAACGAAGCATATTTGGCTTTCGTTTCAGTTCTGTGAGTTTGAGGTGTATGTCCAAACCTTCCCACTAAGGCATTCAAACAAATTCACTCCTTCTGAACAAAGTCTCTTGTTGAAAAAGCTGCCCATCTAACTACTGTAAATTCTCTGTGTTGCAGATCAGAAGGTACTTGGAGAACCAGAGGAGCTCAGAGATATTTCTGTGAAGATAGAGGCCATTACGACCTTGGCATTGGAAACTGTCCAGCCGCTGTGTGTGTCTAGCTGTCGTCACTGAAGACTTGTGAAAGAGAGGGGGGGGAAAAAGAAAAATGTCCAACCCTTTAAAGCAAGTGTTCAATAAGGACAAAACCTTTCGGCCCAAACGCAAGTTTGAGCCTGGGACTCAGCGGTTTGAGCTGCACAAGAGGGCTCAAGCCTCTCTCAATGCAGGGCTGGACTTGAAGCTGGCCGTCCAGCTGCCATCTGGTGAGGAACAGAATGACTGGGTGGCGGTGCACGTGGTGGACTTCTTCAATCGCATCAATCTGATCTACGGCACCATCAGTGACTATTGCACGGAACAGTCCTGTCCGATCATGTCTGGGGGACCCAAGTACGAGTACAGATGGCAGGATGAGCACAAGTACCGGAAACCCACTGCCCTGTCTGCTCCCAAGTACTTGAACCTCTTGATGGACTGGATTGAGGTGCAGATCAACAATGAGGACATTTTCCCCACCAATGTTGGTAAGTTCAGGTCTGATTTGTGGGGAAATTAATTGGACTGACACAAGATCAATTGATTTAAATCAGGGCAATTTACATCACCAAATGGAAAACCTTGAGTTAAATGATCGGTGTTAAGGAACTTTTCCATTGGTACTTCCTTTATTTTCTAAAGAGAGGTGCATTCTCATTGGTTGATATAACCATTAAAACATGTCCATTTACAACTAAATAGAGCCTTTACACTAGATTTGGAACGTCTTTTTGCTACCTAGGAGGGTACACTATAACTATATATTTATTTAAGCATTTATATAGCTTAATGTTTTCAGATTCTTATTAATTGTATACAGTTTTAGTATGTTAGAAAATGGTGAATGATATATTGTTTATCTACAAGATAATCAACTTATTGGTGACGATTTGTGTCAAGCTGCACTAGGATGATAATGGTGTTGCCCGCCCTAAAGGGCTCGAGGGGACAACAATGGTCCGTCGCCCGGTGTGCTTGGCACCAATAAAGACACCGAGGGGAGAAAGCAAGCCAAGTTTATTTCAGAGCTCTGAAATGGCACTAGGAGACCAGCATGTCTCAAATCCAGTGCAACAAATACAAACAAAGTTTACCTTTTATACTTCAAACTGTTTCCATACATCTCTTTGTCTGGCTGTTTCCCCTACCCCTCCCTTCCAGACAACTGTTACAATAAACTCTACATAAGCTTGTGAGAAAACTTTCCCAGTCTTTGCGATCTTGAGTTAGACATCTGCAAGCTAACTACCCCTCCTTTCCCTCCTCCTTATCTCTATTATTTCTGCTAGTGTGAGTGAAACTGCAACCATCTGCTAGAAACGCTGACCAATACATTTCTGCTTCAGCCTGCTTCAGAGCATGTAAGCAGTTAGCATAGAAGTAGGTGAGAGTTCACAAGATGGGGTTTGGGGGTTCAGGTAGGCCCAGAGCAAAAGAGTTTCATCGACACTTTTGGCCTTCCACTCCCCTGAGTTACCTGGTAGCTATGCCTAGTGGACCCCAACAATGGGAATTTAATTAAACACACAAAATGGCATAGACTATTTATTTTTATTAAACAAAACTACCTTAAATGTTTTGGATACATGAATTTTAGTGTTTTTTCATGAGCCGGAGAGGAAGTTTCCATGCTGGGTGGAGTCATAAATATTAATAATTTGAGAACTGAGCTCAGGTAGGGAGAAGCTATAAAATAGGAGTATGAGACCATCCAGGTAGGCTCAGTGGATGATCCTGATGAGATACACATAGTGTCTCCTGGAGTCAGAAGCTGGGTCCCAACCCCTGTGATGACTTTGCCAGTCCCTTGCACCCAGTGGCACAGGCCCTGGGTCCTCCACAGGCTCAAGCTCTTAATACAGCACATGACCTGTTGTGCCATGTTGATCAAACGACCCCCAAAGTTTTCCCCATCTTCTTTCTTTATATAGAAAAGCAGCTTTTAACTCGGAGTTTGTGATAGAGGCTCATGGATTCAACATATTGGATTTTTTTATTTAAATGTTTTAAGAGATGATAATAAGTTTAGGCCTGAACATATTTTCTGTTGAATTCAGATTTCATTTTAAACAAGTTTATTTTTTAAAAAGAAAAACGTATTCGAATTTAAATAACAAAATAAAAAATATCCAATTTCTTTTTCGGAAAAATCGACTTTTATCCACCAGTACAGACTCTTGCCCTTTCTATTCCCCTGTTCCTTTTCCAGTAGGCACTTGTTTATGACAGTGGTTTTCAGCCTGTGCTTCGCGGACCTCTGGGCGGATCTGCACACTCTAAGATTTCCAAAGGGGTCTTCACCTCCATTTGAATTTTTTTAGGGGTCTGCAAATGAGAAAAGGTTGAAAACCACTAGTTTATGGCATTGGATATCACTGCTGCACAGATCCTTGAGATGGTAGGTGAACTGCTTCCTCTAGTACTGACTGGCAACTTTTGGGGATTGGTCCTGCTTTGAGCAGGGGGTTGGACTAGATGACCTCCTGAGGTCCCTTCCAACCCTGAGATTCTATGAAAGTGACCGCTGATTTTGGATACCTTCGTGCCCAGCCTGAGACACGGTCGGGCCTAACTGTTTTCTTTTTTGTTAAAGAAGTGCCAAGTACCCGCAGTTACCATAGATTTCGGTTAGAGTGGTGGATGCTTAGTACTTCTGGAAAATTAGGCCTAAATTGTTTCAGGCGAGGCACTCCAAATCAGAGGGTGCTCTTGGAAAACTCAAACGGCACATCAGAGATTATGTGGCTGCTGTGAGAACGGGAGGAGTCACTCTGCTCTGCAGAGGTTGGGCTGCTGGACTTGATCTCTCATTCTGAACAGTAGTTTAGGACCGGTGCCTGTGCAACACCTGGATTTAGCGCATGTGATTGTGCCTCCATGGCTAGTCTCGATGGTAATGGCCTGCAACTTACTACTAAAAGTTTATTCTTTAGTTCAGGTAGCAGGGGCTTGTATTTTTGTTGCTGAAGGTTCTGGGTTGGCTCCCTCAAGGTCGACTTTGTGAATGGGGTTCATGGCTCTTGGAAAATCTTACTCATTCTGCCAAAGTATTTTTAGTACTGTCAGGTTGAGATAACAGAATTTAAAAATTCATCCATTCTGACTGACACCTGGTTGAGAAGGTGGAGGCGGTGGTTGACCGAGGAAAACAGCTTGCAAAATTTATCACTGTCCCATCTAGTGAAGGAAGAGGTCCAAGACTTGCAGAAGGGGTTTGCAATCTTGGGCTATGTGGACCCCTGAGTGCTCTTGGATTCCTTAGTAGCTTATAGCTCTCTTCCCCCACATTTGTGATTAACTAGAGTTGTGACCTTGCCCTCTCATGTAGACTGTGCTGCAGTAATCCAGGTTTGCCTGCCGTACTTCAGGACCATTCAGAAGCACAGCACAGAATGTGGTGGCCCATCAGTTTAGTGGAGCAGATCTGAGTGATGAGCACATCATGTCCATGCTCTGTGAACTACACTTGCCCCAACCCCCTGCCCCTGGCTGCAGTTCAAGGTGTTGATTCCAATTCATACCTGGCCTGGGACTTGATCACCTGGGGGATTCTTCTCTCTCCTTATGGACCATTGCAACAACTGAGATGTTTTTGACAACAGACCCAAGCCTTTGGGATTGGTCATGCAGGGTGTTTTCAGCCTAGGGCTCCAAGCAGTGATGCTTTTTGCTCCCTAGAGCAGCCCATCAGTGCCTGCACTTACTGACTTCATACTCTGGTGCAAGACACACCTTATTGTCTGCGCTCTGCTTTGCCTGTAGATGTGTGGCTGGTTGGGTGGTTCAGGAGTTTTGTGATCAGAATGATGTGCCTCTTATTTTATTTCCAGATCTGACCTCTTTCAACCTCCCGTTGCTTGAAAACGAAGGCCAGAGGGCCTGATTCTCATTTGTACTAAGAAGGCTCCTTGACACCACTCTGGCAGCGTCAAGAGGCCGTAGAGTGTGTGTAATGGTAACCTATGTCCCTCTTATGCTGCCAAAGGAGTGTAACGAGGCCTTGGTGTAAACAATTTTGGAGCCCCAAATGTCCAAACTTGGGTGCCCAAAAATAGGCTCATGAAGCTATATTTGTGCATCTAAACGAGTGGGCTGACTTTCAGCAGTGTTGACTGCCCACGGTTCCCCTTGTAGTCCATGAGAATTGCAGATGCTCTGCTCCTAAATTTAGCCTTTCAAGTGTTGGCCTAATGCTTTATACCCATGGAGATCTGAGACTCTAGCGTCTCTCTGGTATGGTATAAAGCTTTTGTCTCCGTCTCTTGCAGCTTGTGAAATACTGGACCTTTTTGAAACCTCTCTCAGCAGTGCTTTTTCTTCGCTCTAGTCTGGGCCTGAATACAGGGCATCTTGGACAAGTGTGATTCAGCCCTTGCTCCTTGAGTTAGCACTGCTGCAGCAGAGGCTTGCTCAGCTTTTGGAGTAGGGTCAGTCTTCTGCTGCTCTGAATGACCCCAGGTGGTCTTTCAAGCAAAGCCCTAAGGCAGTGGTTTTCAAACTGCAGGTCGCGACCCAGTGCTGGGTCGTGGAATGGAAGGCACTGGGTCGCAGCGGCTCTGGTCAACACCACCGACCGGGCTGTTAAAAGTCCCGTCGGTAGTGCTGCCTGGCTAAGGCAGGCTAGTCCCTACCTGTTTGGACACCGCACTGCGCCCCAGGCAGCAGGTCCGGCTCCTAGGCGGGGGGGCCATAGGGCTCTGCGCGCAGCCTCCGCCCCAAGCGCTGGTTCCGCTCTCCCATTCGCCAGGAACCAGCCAATGGGAGCTGGAGGGGTGGTGCCTGCGGGCGGGAGCCGCTTGTGAGCCTCCACCTAGGAGCCGGACCTGCTGCTGGCCGCTTCCGGGGCGCTCCACGGTGTCAGAACAGGTAGGAACTGACCTGCCGTAGTCGGGCAGCACCACCAACGGGACTTCTAACGCCGGGGCTGCTGACTGGGAGACGCCCGAGGTAAGCCTGTGCCCCAACTTTTCGCCCCAATCCCCTGATCCAGCCCTGAGCCTCCCCCAAACCTGGAGCTCCCTCCTACACCCCAAACCCCTCATCCCTAGCCCCACCCCAGAGCCTGCACCCCAACCCCCTGCCCCAGCCCAGAGCCTCCTCCCACAACCTGAACCCCCTTATTCCCCGCCCCACCCCGCAGCCTCCAGCCTCTCCCACACCCCAAACCCCTCATCCCCAGCTTCCTTGGGTTGCGGGCATAAAAACATTTCTTCAACTGGGTCGCCAGAAAAAAAGTTTGAAAACCACTGCCCTAAGGCAACTCCATTCAGCTTGGGGATAGTCTGGGTGATGCAAGGTCTGGGCTGGGGGTGGGGGGGTGGGGAAGCAAGCAGTGGACACTGGAGGAGAGGGGATGTTGCACAAGGAAGGAACAATAGTAGTCCCGTAACCCTTTGTCCTAGTTCCTGATTTGATAATGAAACCTGTTTGTCCTGTCTGGACAGGCAGCACAGGTCAAGGTTCTGCCCAATGAAGCAGAACCAGATGACAGCTGCCTGGGTGTTTGTGTGGGAGACCAACTAACAAATGGGATAGGGGAGAAGGAGCTGGTTATCCACTTGAGAGCCCACCGGATCCCATCCACTCCTGCACTACTTCAGTGTATATAGAGAATGCCAAGATAGTCATCCTTATCAAAGCGCTAATGAAAAGGCTCAATCTGATTGTGTGCAGAAAGTGTCCACCATTACTCAGACCCCATCTGCACACACAGAACAACAATACTTAAATGTGGTGACACTGGGGGAGAGATTAAGACAGTAAACCACCCCCAACCTACAACAGTACCTGTATCAGTTGCCAAAATCCTTGCTGTGTGTTCATCTGGGTAACCACAGGAAGTTCTGGGGTGTGGTCCCTTTATTTACGGTTCTTCAGCAAGGACCTCTTTTGGACTGAGTGATTGCTGGAACATCTGTTTCATTTGGCGGGGGGGGGAAGCTTACATCATCAAAGGAGTTCTCTGTCTTGTTTAGAGTTTTCTAGCTATGCTTATAATACCAGATTCGCTAACTGAACACAGACTGAAAATTAATTTCATGCAGAGCTCTTGGGAGCAGGGGAAGAAGGGTATTTAACGAATACCCTTCACCTCTTACCTCCTCCTTGTATGTGGATAAGCAAGTAGACTTTAAACTCAAGTTGTTTTGTAATTACTAGAAAGAGCAGCTTATCAAACTCTACTGTAAATGTAGCTGTTCGAATGAAAGACACACAAACAAAATGTCGAATGTGAACAGGGGCCTATAAATGACTGAGCGTAGTATTATCTTAATTTTAACTCCTATTAACCTGAAGGATCCCAAAGGGTTTGTCAAATTTACTAAACTATATATAGGAGCCACTTCTCCCAGGATGCAGCCACTTCTAGAGTGGAGCATGGTGGTCTAATGTCTTGCCTAATTTTTGTAAAAATGTCCCAACAGGAACTGAAGGAAACCATATCAAATTGAAACTGCAGATGGAAATCTATATGTGCACTAATCCAGTTTGTATTCAGGTCTCTCAGACAGTAGCATCAATTAATACAGGACCCAATAGCATAGGTTAATAGCATTAACTTTGGAAAAACTGGTCCAAAACTTAGAAAGGAGGGAATGCAGTCTGTGAATTACTCCAGAGAAAACTGTTCTTGCATCACTTCAGTACACACTGGACTGTTTCTTTTTATGCTTTAGGAAGACTGCATGGCACCATAGTCCTGGGGAAAGTGCATTTCAATAAATCATGGTGCTCGTATGTTCTTCTTGCAGGTACTCCGTTCCCCAAGAACTTCCTTCAGGTAGTGAAGAAGATTCTGTCCAGGCTCTTCCGGGTCTTTGTTCACGTCTACATCCACCATTTTGACAGGATCACCCATATGGGGTCAGAGGCCCACGTGAACACCTGCTACAAGCACTTTTACTATTTTGTGAAAGAGTTCAATCTAATAGACACCAAGGAGCTAGAACCTCTGGTGAGTGAATTTGGCTGGATTATAGCTATGAATGGCCACAGAGTGGTGCGTCTCAAACAGAACTCTGGGATCCGGACTCCCAGTCCCTGTCCACTGAATCCCAAAGCCAAACATTGGATTCAGTTTGAGAGATTCTGAGCGCCGAAGAGGGTGACTGAAATCCCGTCGTACCTATTCCGTTCCCCCTCCCTTTACAGCTCACAAACCTGTTCTTACCCTGCCCGCTTTTATTCTGGCCCAGATCCCATGGTACCTCATGCAGCTGAGCACGGCCATTACACCCACAGAGAGGGAAGCTGCCACGTTTGTAGATTCTGCCTGGTAACCGCCTTGTGCTTCAGGCTGCCATCTTATCTATTCCCCCACCGCCACCACTCCCCATTGGCTGGTCAAGGGCTGAGTCACATGCATCTGCTGTTCCTCAGTCCGGGAGCTGTGCACCCCTGCTAGCAAAGCTGCAATTGAATTCCAAGGATCTACCCTGATGCCTTATCACTGTGTAGCCAGCACATCGCTGTGCATGACCCAGAAAGGCAGCGGGGTAGGATGCTGGTCACAGAGTCATGAGCCCTTGGTCCTAGTCCCAGTTGTCCGTGACTAGCTGTGGGACTTGGAGTGCGTGTGCGCTCAGGCTAAATCACCTCCTCTGTCCCTTCCCTGTCCTTTATTTCCCCTTCTGTAAAATGAGCACAGCGATGCTCACCAACTTCATAAAGAGCGTGGAGGATGCAAAGTGCCGTAGAAGTGCTAGGTGTTTGCATTAGTCTGGAATGGTGGGTGATGGTTATTCTCTAGCTGTATGCAGCCAGACCGATTTTTATCGGATGGGGCAGCTGGGGAGGCCTCCTGCCTGTCAGTGAATAGGAATATGGGGGCAGAGGTTAAAGGTGACACTGAATTTCTTCCCCACGTGAGTGTTCAAACTGGAATACTTCTTTTTTTTTTTTTTTTTTAATTAACGATGCTATGGAAACAACATTCCAAACTTTGAGACGTTCCTACTGAAATGTCTCTTGCCTGGGAATTGTGCTTCTTACCACTAACTTCCCTGTCTCTTGTGTGTCCTTTGATAGAAGGAAATGACCTCCCGGATGTGCCACTGAGCTCTGGACCTTCCTGCCCTCACCCAGGCCAAGCCTCCTCAGGACTGCTGAACCCCATCACTGCACCGGAGATGCCGCTCAAGGGACGATCAGAGACATTTCATAGAAATATATTTTTATTGAGCTTTCAACTTAAAATGGAGACTGCAGAAATATTTTTTTAAAGATGCCTTAGATAACTAGTTTTTATGGTAATTTCTGTAATTGTTTGCCACTAGATGGAAATGCATCATTTTTCGTCAGTTTTTTTTAGAGGGGGGGAATGAGCATTATGAGAAAACCACCTGATGTTTCATCTCACTGGCCGCCTTGTTGGCTGGCCCTAACTAAGCCCAGTCCGACCGTAGACTTTGTTGCTTCAAGTGTTTTTTCAGGTGGCCTTGCTTTCAACCTAGCCAGGGCGTGGAGTTGGTCTTGAGACCGTAGCAGTGCATGGCACTGGCTGTACTGGCTGTGGGGAAGCAAGGCTCCCCTGCATCCTGAAGGTAGGGTAGGAAGTGCTTTGTTAGGGCTGAGAATTAACTATAACTGAAATGTGCAGATAGACGTGGCTCCTTGCACACTTCTCCAGCCCTTGTGTCTAACTGCCTTTCACTCCATGATTAGGCCTTTCTCTCTGAAAATGTTTTCTGTTCCTTTCTCTGACTTCTCAGCTAGACCACACCTTTCACTGCTTGGGGAAATCGATGCTAATCTCACTCCGTTTATTCCTCTGCTAAGCTTTTGAGGTCATTGCTCATGAACGCCTGCTTCCTAGTTCTAAAGCAGGAGAATACGAAGGTTTCCACCTTTCAAAGCACATTGTGTCAAGGGCAGAGTTGCTATATTAGGGTGCTCTCTATGCTGGGGCACGAATATACCTGGATAGATTTCACCGGACTTTCCTGTTACCACTTCTAGCGGTCTTTCTCCACCTAGTTGTAGGTTCTATTGATGGGAGGGCAGAGCTTAAGGGGGAAGAAGGAGTTAAAATACTTCTGCTTCTCCTACTGAAAGGAGATATGAGGGGTGAGGCCACGGAAGGCTGCTGGAACAGAAGCTAGCGGAGTTTTTTCCAGGCACACCAACTTTTAGCCTGTCCAAGGGCTGCTTGGGCAACTTTCTTGAAGCCCAAAGTCTAGAGCTAATCTGATTAAAATGAAGCAAAGTGAGGTCACCCTTTCCTGTAAGGAGGCCTCCAGGTCCCAGAGTGCAGTTCTCCATCTTGAGCCAAGCAAAGACTGCTAGTTGGGGGGGAGTGTTACGTATTGGATAGGTGAGTGACTGCATTTGGCCCATGGACTGCGAGTTGCTGCAGAACTGCGTGAGATGTATCTCCACCCGGCGATGGAAGCCCTCTGTCTGTTTCAGCTTGAGTATCAAAGAGAAGCCAAGTTCTGCCACTCCAGAGACCAAATCACTTGTTTAGTCCCCCCCCACTATCCCCAGACAAATTGTAGTGCTAGTGAGGCTGTGGGATCTTTGCAGATGTCGCACTGTCCTGGACTTCATTTACTGGCCCTGGCTTGGCCCTCTTTAACTTCTGTAAGTGTCCTACGCCCTCCACCTTCTCTTCCTGAACATCATTTCCCACTCCCTTTCTTCCGGCCGTCTACCTTAATAGACAAAGTCTCTAGTGCAGAGCCACAGTCCGCTGGCTTGCGTACTGCCTGGGGGAGTTTAACTTCGGCCTGTAACTTCCTAATGCAGAGACTTCAGAACGCTGATTTCTCTGTGTGATAAAGGAGGGACTGCCTTGGATTTGGGGTGAAGGGTGGGAGGTGGGTGGGCGGGAAAATAAGTTTTTTTTTTTTTTTTTTGTGAGCAGGGACCAAGTTGCTACCATTAGCCACTTTCCTCTAAGGAAACAGTCCTGTGGTCTGAGTCTTTGTACTTATGTGAGTCACGTCTCGTGCTACGTCCTGGACACTGTTTCTAACACATACCACTATCATTCTGTGAAACAGACACAATAAATTATGTTGTATTTATGTGTTGGGTGCTGGTTGCTAACAGCTTCTCCCTGTTAGAAGTTCTTTGTACAGACTACCAAAAAAAAAAAAGTGTTGTATCAAGAAATAATCTTGAAATGTTACCAGAGTGAGCACAGTGTAGGTGGGTAGGGTGGCTGCTGTTTTCTAGAGCTTCTAAAAAGCATCACTTGGCCCCTGTTACTATCTGAGCACCTCGCCCTTATTAATGTATTTGCCCTCCCTGCCAGGGAGGCAGCGCGATCATCCCTGTTATACAGATGGGCAACTGAGACTAAGTGACTTGCCCAAGATCACACAAGGAATTATGGGTTGGAGGAAGGAATCGAACACAGGTCTTGAAAGTACTAGCCTAATGCCCTAACCACTGGGCCATCCTTCCTCTGGTCTAATAGTCCTGGGAAAATGGGTGGCCCAAACAGCTACTTAGGACTGCATTATCAACCTGCCAGGAGTCTGAGGGGCTGCACCCAACTTATGCAGATATATTTCCTATTTTGGCAGGGGCGGGGAGCGCCTGGCCATTTAAAACTTGCTTGTGCTTCTGTCTCCCTAGTTCATGGGCTCTCAAACGGGAGGGCATGAACAAGTGTCAGTGCATCACACCACATTTCATAGGGGGTGTGGGGGTTGGCTCCCAATACTCCTTTCTGTCATACAATGGGGGGGGTGTCACTGAGTGGAACAGACTGAGCTACTGGTGTGGATGGATGACTAGAGACCCCCACAGTTCAGCATTATGGTCCTGCAGCAGTCAAAGGAAAACGAGTAAATACAGCTCAGACTGGCCCTTGGACTGTACCTAGCTCCTTCACCCACCCAGTCCCAGCTTCAGGTCTCTGGGGCCTGGCTTTTCAGAGGTGCTGAAGACCCACACCTTCAATGAGTCAGTCGGAGCTGTGAAAAATCAGGGATTTGATCCTACAGGGGCCTCAGCACCTTTATCAACTTCTGTGGGAGTTGGCCCTCGAGCGCACCTCTTCAGTATTTAGTCTATTGGAGAGGGGATCTCAGAGAACCATCCGCTATGTGCTAGAGGACAAGGGCTTCCTTTGTCACAGGGATATAATCAAATCCTTGCTCGTCTAAGACAACGTCTATCTACCAGTCAAACCAGTTGGAAATAGAAATTTGGTTGTAAATAGAGGTTGCCCTGCTCGTGCACAGGGGGAAATGGTGCAGTACTGCTCTTAAAACGGAACTGGATGTTCTGCCAGAGTGCACAAGTGAAGTCTCTACACAGCCTTCTACGCGGGTCACTCTAGGCATGTGTGAGTTTGAAAACTCCCAAAACTGAGTTAATGTCTTGCATGAAGTTCTGGCTGATTGTGCCTGTGAGTTGCCTCTAGAGGGTGCTGCTTTCCCGCAGTATTGTAACAGATGAGATCTAGCTTGTGTATGTGGCCTAGGCCAGTGGTTTTCAAACTTTTTTTCTGCTTAGGGTGACCAGATGCCCCGATTTTATAGGGACAGTCCTGATTTTGGGGTCTTTCTCTTATATAGGCTCCTATTACCCCCCACCCCACCCCACCCCTGTCCAGATTTTTCACATTTGCTGTCTGGTCATCCTATTTCTGGCGACGCAGTTGAAGAAAATTATTGATGCCCGTGACCTAGTGGAGCTGGGGATGAGGGGCTTGGAGTGTGGGAGGGGATCAGGGCTGGGGTGTGGGGGTGAGGGCTGTGGGGCCAGAAATAAGGGGTTCAGGGTGTCGGAGGGGGCTCTGGGCTGGGGCAGGGGGTTGGGGTGTGGGAGGGGGGTTGGGGCTCTGGGTTGGGGCCAGGGATGAGGGGTTTGGGGCACGAGGTTGGGGCTTATCTCGGGTGGCTCCCGGTCAGCAGTGCAGTGGGGTTGCTAAGCCAGGCTTCCTGCCTGTCCTGGCACCGCGGACCATGCTGCACCCCAGAAGCAGACAGCAGGAGGTCCGGCTCCTAGGTGGAGGTGCACAAGCAGCTCCATGTGGCTTTTGCCCACAGGCACCACCCCCCAGCTCCCATTGGCTGGTTCCTGGCCAATGGGAGTGCGGAGCTGGTGCTTGTGGCAGGGGCAGCGTGTGGAGCTCCGTGGCCTCCTCACCATGGAGCCGGACCTGCTGCTGGCCGCTTCCGGGGCACAGCGCAGTGTCAGAACGGGTAGGGACTAGCCTGCCTTAGCCAGGCAGCATCGCCAACGGGACTTTTAACAGCCCGGTCGGCGGTGCTGACCAGAGCCGGTGTGACCCACTGCCTTCTATTCCGCGACCCAGTAGTTGGTCATGACCCGCAATTTGAAAGCCACTGCTCTAGTCTCGCCAAGCAACCCTACAATAACACACCAGCATGCATGACCTGACCAACCCTACAATCACACACCAGCTTGCACCACTCTAGTCTCACCAAGCAACCCCACACACACGACCAACCCCAACCCCGGGGGAATTCGCTCAGTGCCGGGGCAGCATTGAACTGGCAGGGGCATCCCTAACCACTCACTCACCATCACTGCCCCAGCATCTGGGCAGGGCTGGGGCAGGGGCGGCAGGGCAGATAGCCAGAATGCTTTGTCCTCAGGTTGCTCCCTAGCCCATAGGCAGTCTGGGGGAGGCTGCTGAAATTTGTGTTGGTGGCTGGTCCAGCCCCAGGCGTCTGGGAGGTGCAAAGGTGACACACGCTCCTCACCTCTCAGGAAGTGCAACCCAGAGCCACGCCAAATACGAGGCGTCAATCTGGGCCGTGTTTGCCTCTTGCCTGGCTGACACAAACGAGGCTACAGCCCGGCCTGGTCTCTGTTACGCCCCCGTCCAGACAAGCCTAGAAGCACGGACAGCCCTGGAGTTACTACAGCTCCACAGAGTCTGCCTGAGAACAGTGTTGATACTCCTCGGTCCTGGGAGGCTGGGAACATCACGCTCGGCCGGACGGTGTGCTGAGGGACAGCAGGACAGACACGAGCCGATGGTATTGACGTTCTGGGCTAATGGCCCAACAGGGTTTTGATTTTCTTTCCCGGGTCGCAGGAGAGAGAAATAAATCTACCCAGAGAGAAACAAACCCGGCAGCTACTGTAGAAGCCCTAAGGTTGGACAAAACAACAAACTGGCCAGGGCATGACCCTGCTGACTCCTCCGCCGTCGCCCCCCAGCTCTGCGGGCAGATCCCTGACAAGCCCTGATTAGCCTCTGATCACTCACCACTTTGTTCCCGGTGTCACGTAGCAAACACTGAAATATCAGCGGTGCTGGCGCTGGATCTCTGGCATTCGGCTTCCGCAGTGGACAGACAGAGAGCCCCTGCGTTCCTAGCCAGACGAGTAAGCGGGCTGGAGCTGTGAGCTGATGGGCTAACCAGCAGTAGCTGGTCACATCCCTCCCGTGGCTGTGTAGAAGGGCTTGACGGAGAGGAAGCTGGTTAGGGTTCTAGCGAGGGCTTTGAGAGACTCAGGTTCAGTCCCCTGTTCTGCCACGGACTCCCTGTGAGACACTTAGGTGCAGAGCCTCAAAGGGATTTAGGTGCCTAGCTCCATTCATGCCAATGGGAGTTAGGTGCCTACATCCCTTTGAGAACTTGGGGCTTAGCTTCTCTGTGCCTCAGTTCCCCATCTGTGAAATAGCCCTGCCCTGTGCTCAGACCCTACAGCAAGGGGGGGCGCAGATACATCCCTAGCATAGAACAGATGATGGATTTATAACCAGCGTCACTCTCTTGCTTACTCTGGTGGTGCATGATCGGTCCTAAATGCCCTGGGCCAGGAGTCAATTTGCAGCAGGCTTTTCCTGGGTTAAGCAAGAGGAAAAAATACCAGGGACCCCACTTGCTACCGTGATGTTGATTATTTGTATTACCATGATGCCAAAAGCCCACAGCCAAGCTTGGGGCTCCATGGTGCTAATATGTCATGGCACGTACAGCACCTAGCGCCCTGGGGGACTCAACCTCGGATGGGGCTCGGCCCCACTGGAATACAAGCAGTAATAATAATCAGACCCCAAATGTATCCTCCAAGGCAGCACCCCCAGAGGATGCATCTATCCATCCCCACACACTATCTATCTAACTATCTATCCCTGTACACATCCCTCAGTCTATCCATCCCCATACACCTATACCTAGCTCTCTACCAAAGAATTTAGAACCCCAAATTTCCAACTCAAGAGCCTTAATTCCACTTGCAAACTATCTGCAAGGTGTGCAAAGGTGTGCCCTGTATGTGGGGATGGGGAATCAACGAGGCATTTGGGGGAGTAAGCAGGGTGATAGTGGGCATAATCATTCATGACCAACCAGGAAAGGGTGGGCAATTAATGACTGCAGCCCCCCCATCCCTGCCAACATAATAGCAGAGGGCTCCAAAGTGAGTCACTTTTCACCCTTTTTGTTTGATCACTGAGATAAAATATAACAGAGTCTCTCTCCCAAGCGCAGCCTTCACCCCGCCCCGTGCTGCCCCAGGACAGTGCTAATTGCCAGGCAGAGGCAGCCTGGTGACACAGGGTCTTTCTGTGCATGCGTCAGGGGTTCACTCTGCTGAGCTGCTCCCCCCGGTGTGGCTCCAAACCCAAGCAGCCCATTTGCTGTGGCCTGCATGGGGCGGTTCTGATCGCAATGACACCAGTGCAAATGAGTTGTTGGCTCGGCTGAAGTCACTGGGTCGCACTAGGGCCAAAGCAGAGCCCCCCCCCCCCCCCGGGTCCCCCAGGGCATGAGTCCAAAGGACGGGCAGGGGTGGCTCGGACGGAGGACCACAGCCCTCCTGGTTTCATTCTTGGCATTAAACATGGCTGGGGAGATGGGGGAAGTGACCCATTGCAGCGAGGACAGGAAAGTGCATGGAGGAGGCTACAGCCTCCGCTCACCCACAGGGGCACAGGGATCCCCCCCCCAACACACACACAGCTGCATGCCCTGCCAGTATTGTGTGGTGCTGAGCCAGGGTGGGGCAGGTTGCTCCCGCTAGGAGGGAGGGGAACTGTTGCGGGCACCAGAAGCACATGCTGAGCACAGGGCTTGCTTAGGCATGTCCCACACGTCTGGGCTGGGGCCGCACAGATCCTTGTCTCCCTGGGAGAGGGAGGTCAGGGGAGAGGGCAGAGGTGGAAGGGGAAGCAACAATAAACAAAGGTCACGGCGCCAGGCGAGGAGAAAGGTCCACAAAGGAAGGGGGGCGGTTAGAGAGGTGCCCAAGCTAAGCTCAGCTAGCTGGATCCTCAGGAGAAAGGCTTTAGCAGGGAGAGGGGAGCAGAAATCTCCTGCTCCCAGCTGGCTTCGTTCGAGTCCTGCAGCATCCAAGGATCCCCTAGCGCTTTACAGCTCCCAGCACTGAAATGCAGCCACCTCTAGGGCAGAGCGCACAAGCCGCGCAGCAACACCCTCCCGTGTTTTGGTTCACAAGGGCACGATGCGCCGGCTGCCTATTCCAGGAGCGTCCCATTACCAAGGGGGGACGTGGATGGGAAAGTCGCCCTGCTTCTTGGGATAACAACACGCAACTGCAGAGACCCCAAGCCACACTCGGTGGGGGTAGAGGCTTCCTCTGCCCCGTACAGATCCCTCTGTCTATCCATCCCCAGACACATCTATCTATCTATCTATCTATCTATCTATCTATCTATCTATCTATCTATCCCCATACACCATCTATCTATCTATCTATCTATCTATCCCCATCCACCCCATCTATCTATCTATCTATCTATCTATCTATCCCCATACAGCCCCTCTATCTATCTATCTATCTATCTATCTATCTATCTATCTATCTATCTATCTATCTATCTATCCCCATCCACCCTATCTATCTATCTATCTATCTATCTATCTATCTATCTATCTATCTATCTATCTATCCCCATACACCATCTATCTATCTATCTATCTATCTATCTATCTATCTATCTATCTATCTATCTATCTATCTATCCCCATCCACCCCATCTATCTATCTATCTATCTATCTATCTATCTATCTATCTATCTATCTATCTATCTATCTATCTATCTATCTATCCCCATACAGCCCCTCTATCTATCTATCTATCTATCTATCCCCATCCACCCCCTCTATCTATCTATCCCCATCCACCCCCTCTATCTATCTATCTATCTATCTATCTATCTATCTATCTATCTATCTATCCCTGTACTCCAGGAAGCTCCCCTCGGGCCCGGGTAGAAACCCCAGGAGTTATTTTTGGCCAGAACAGCAGTAACGCACCATCCCCAGCTGCAGACTCCCCCCTCCCCACATGGTGTAGGATTGCTGGGGGCTGGCGGGGGGCAGGTGACAGAGTCCTGGGGAGCCCTGAGGGGCCCTAAGTCTCTGTTCTGCTTCACAGAGATCCCCCCTGCTCCCCGCAATGACAGAATGAGGCGGATGAAACACAAGGCAACCTCTAGCTCCCTAGGAGGGGACCCCGCACAGCAGAAGCACGTGCCCCATGGCTGCAGCCCCCCCTGTATAACAGATCGAGCGTCTGTGTCTGCGAAACAGCTTGGATTTGAAGATACCCCATAATCATCTTGTTACAGCTTTGTTGCAGTGTAGTGGTTATAACAGATGGGGCTGGGAGGGTGTGTGGGCAGTGGAATCAGGAGTCACCAGGGCCGGCTCCAGCGTTTTTGCCACCCCAAGCGGCGGGCGGGGGGGGGGGGGGAGGGAAAGCCGTGATCAGCGGCACTTCGGCGGCAGCTCTACCGCCGCCGCTTCATTCTTCGGCGGCAATTCGGCGGCCGGTCCTTCCCTCCGCGAGGGACTGAGGGACCCGCCGCCGAAGAGCCGGACGTGCCGCCCCCTTCCATGGGCCACCCCAAGCACCTGCTTGCTGCGCCGGTGCCTGGAGCCAGCCCTGGGCAGGACTCCTGGGTTCTTTGCCCAGCTCTGGGAGGGTGTGGGGTCTAGTGGTTGGAGTGGGGGGGATTGGGAGGCAGGACTCCTGGGTTCTTTGCCCAGCTCTGGGAGGGTGTGGGGTCTAGTGGTTAAAGCAGGGGGGACCGGTAGGCAGGACTCCTGGGTTCTTTGCCCAGCTCTGGGAGGGTGTGGGGTCTAATGGTTAGAGCAGGTGGGACCGGGAGGCAGGACTCCTGGGTTCTTTGCCCAGCTCTGGGAGGGTGTGGGGTCTAGTGGTTAGAGCAGGTGGGACCGGGAGGCAGGACTCCTGGGTTCTTTGCCCAGCTCTGGGAGGGTGTGGGGTCTAATGGTTAGAGCAGGTGGGACCGGGAGGCAGGACTCCTGGGTTCTTTGCCCAGCTCTGGGAGGGTGTGGGGTCTAGTGGTTAGAGCAGGTGGGACCGGGAGGCAGGACTCCTGGATTCAGCGCCAGCTCAGTCATTAGCTCATTGTGTCACCTTGGACAAGTCACTTCTCTGCCTGTGTACAAAGGGGCTGGTGCCTCTCCCTCCCTCCCGAAGTGCTTTGCAGCGTGACAAACAGATTGGGTGTGACCCGTCTGTGCAGTGCCAGCTCTGACTACTGGGTGTCCAGGCACAGTCACTCGCCTTTCGCCGAGGGAGGCTGGGTTGGGCTCTCCCGAGTGGCTATGACGCTGCGCCTAGAGGGGCCAGTGGAGCCCCCCCAGGGCTGGGCATGCTGCCTCTGGAGCGAAATTGAGCCTGAGGTGGTAGTGTGAGGTGCCACCCCCCCACTGTCCTCGTGCGTCCACTGCGATGCGCATCCCCCAGCCTCTCATCAGCCTGCTGGGAAGGGGTCGCCCAGAGCCCTGAGGACCGTGCACCTCCTGGGTAATCCAGCCTCAATGGGTGGGAGTAACTTTCCTTCCTGGGGGGGTGGGTTTGCTCCAGTCTGACCCAGGGGCCTTCAGTTTTAGGCAGCAGCTGGTGGGCCCCTTTTCAAAGCTGCTTCTGCAGCATTTTGGTCAGTGACTCCCGAAGGCAGCCAGGCCCCGAGGCTCCTAACTCCCATTGGTTTCAAGTTCAGCCCTTTGTGGAGCTGGGCCTCAGCCACTATGGGCATCGGGAGCCGTGGCAGCCATCTGGGGCCACGGGAAAGATACTGCTTTGAGGCCCCTGCCCTGAGGAAGAGAAGAGTCCACGTCCGTGTGCGCTGGCTGCACCAAGGCGCTGGGGCGTGGGGACAGGGGCGTTTCGGGGGAAAGGAAGGCGACTCCGATTAGTAATAGGGCCGGCCGGCCAAAAAACAAGAATTCTGCGTTGCAAAAAATAATAATAATACAAAAAATCAAGGTTTTGATATTTGTTTCCATTCCAACTGGGAAAGAAAGCCAAACCTCCTGAAACAGCCCCTGAAATAGCCTAGCGTCTAGGGTTAGGTCACTCACCTGGAGACGGGCAGGGCTTAACACTGTCTGAAAAAAGTGAGGGCCCGTCTATCATAATCTGGGGGGAGCAGCAGCTTTGGTAAGCCAGTGCTTAAAGTGCAGGCCCGCTTGTTTCTAGGGCCAGGTCTGCAGCTCCTCACGCTTTAACCACCGGACATGAGAGACCCAGGTTCAAGTCTATGGCAAATCAGGGACTTGATCCTGCGTCTTCCACGTTGTAAGTGAGAGTCCTAATGATCGGGCTGCTGCCGGCACAGAGGGCCTGAGGGGGCAACAGCGGGGTTCGTTGCCCGGTGTGCTTCGCGCCAATGAACACACCAGGGTGGAGAAGCAGACAAAGTTTATTCAAGAGCTCTGAATAGGCACTAGGAGACCAGCATGTCTCAAATCAAGCGCGCTGATACAAGCAGTTTTTCCCTTTTTATTCTTTTCTTTCTCCCCCCCTTCCCTACCTCCCCCTTTTCCTCCCTCTGTAGCAGTTACATTAAACGACCTTGGCTGTGTAGCTTGTTCGCAATGTTCCCTTCTGCAAGTTATCTTGTCCTTTAGCTAGAAGCATGTAGCTTCCCCTTATCACTACCGCTTTCCAGCTGCTGGCCTGTGAGGTTAGTAAAGTTTAACATGGAGGGGCTTTGGTTCACTTTGACCTAGAGCGGGGGGGCTTCATCGACTCTCGTGGTCTTCCACCCCCCCGAGTTACCTAGGGTGATGCCTAGTGACACCAACAAGGCTATTGCAAATCAGCGTTTTCTGATGAAAAAATCCCAAAGTTCCCGACTAGTGCTAATTGGTAATGATGTTGTAACACACTAGCGACCACTTAGCAATGCATGGTTGTCACTACGCTGCACACTATAGTTGCCTGGAACTTCAAGGCAACAGCAAAGACACCCTCCTTGTCCAAAAGCCCAGTCCCTGATCCCTGGTGCTAAAGGAGAATCTCCATTAGCAGTATAGGGCATATGACACACAGTCAGGACTCTTAGGTTCCAATCCTGTGCATGACCTCGGGAACTCTTCACCGCTCATGGCCTCGGTTTCCCTCTTGGTAGAACAGGGCTATTGATCTTTCAGCTCTGAGGATTTGATTGACAAAGTAGACCTGTTGTTCAGACTATTGTTGCCGGGTCTACTGGTGGTGGGAGGGATAATTGAGACAACTGGACAAACCCCTTTTCCTAGGAAAACGCCTGGGGACCTTTAATGTCCGGACAGTGGGAGCATTTCCAGTTGGCAGCGACTGAGCCTTTCATTTCTGTTAATCTTGGGGCCTGTCCCCTCCCCAGAAACCTACCCCATGAGCTAAAGAACTTGATTGTGATACCCCCGTGCAGCAAGGAGTCACAAGCGCGTGCTGCAGAATGCACGGCGCACACAATAGGAGTCATTGCTCAGAACAGGTGCCTACACGACCTGGGTAATTATCCCCAGTGCTACCTGAATAGCGGCACTTGTCCAACGGCGAGCCAGGGCGTCACGCTGACGTTGCTGGGAGAAGCTTCTCTGGCGTGCTTCCCCACGGCTCGGAGAACCAGTTGCCCCACTGGGTTGCCAGCGTTCAGCAGTGCGCCGATGAGCTTGTTAATCATCAAATTTAAAACAGCTGCTGCCCTCTGACCCTGCCTAGGTTTGAACCGCACAGCAGCAGCCGGGCTCCAGCCATCGCACACCCCACCCAGCTTCCTGGGCCGGGAGGTCAGTGTGATTAATAGCGGCCCTGCCAGCCAGTGCAGCCCGGGCGGGATGCACCTACCGGCGTCAGCAGCTCTCCTCCGAAACTGACTGAAGGCCTGGGGATAGCGAGAGCGGCCCCTCGGACTCTCCTGTCTGAGGATGGAGCCGGGGCTCATTTCTCATAGGAGGCTCCGTTACCCTGGGGCTTCCCCCACCGTAGCCACCCAGCTCAGCTTTTGTAGGGGGAGGGGGCAAAACAAGGTTATTCTTGGCGGACCAGCAACCCTCTCAGTCCCAGTGGATCTGGGCCTCAGTGCTTCCTCCCCCCATCAAATCCCTTTCAGTTTGGCCCACCCCCCTTCTTTCTTGCACAGGGGACTCGGGCAGCAGCCAGGCCTCGGGGTCCTCTATCAGATTTCCCAGGAATCGAGGGCTCGCAGAGATCCGGTGTTCTACCACGTTGTTCACACAAGCCCCGTGACCTCCTGGCCCTGCTGGGTTAGAACGAAAGCCAAGCCCTGTTGAGCAAACGTGTTTGCAGAGTCAGGAATCTTCCCTCCTGCTTCTCAGCGGCCTGCAGCAAGGGGGAAACCCGAGCCCAGCCTGCGCAAGGCTCGGTACCTGTTGCATCCTGCACGTACAAGGGCTGATGAAAGCTCAGCAGGCACTTGCCCTGATGAGTCAGCAGCGAGACAGATAACAGGAAGATGGGTGGAATGTGGACAGCGGGGCCAGGGGAGGAGGGAGAGAGAAAACGAGGGGTCGGAGCGGATCAGCTTTCACGTTTCCCAGAACTTAGCTCTTCCTGGCTGGGGCAGCTGCCTCTTGGTTCAAATGCAACCGCTTGGGTTTGGAAAATGAGGGGGAGCTCCTGCGTGGGAAGTTTTGTGCTGCACGGCCCCAAGAGAGTGAGGCACAGGCTGCTCCAGGAGGGTAACACGGGATCTTTGCCCTGCAGTGCAAGAGACCTGGCTTTGATTCACCGCGGGGGCCCTTTCCTGGGCTACTAGAACCGCAGAGTGCTGGAGAGGAGCCAGAGGCGACTCTAGCTTTTTTGCCGCCCCCAGCACGGCAGGCAGGCTGCCTTCGGCGGCTTGCCTGCGGGAAGTCCGCCGGTCCCGTGGCTTCGGCGTACCCGCCGCCGAATTGCCGCCGAATCCGCGGGACCGGCAGACCTCCCGCAGGCATGCCGCCGAAGGCTGCCTGACTGCTGCCCTCGCAGTGACCGGCACCCCCCCCCCCCCCCCCCAGTGGCTTGCCGTCCCAGGCACATGCTTGGAGCGCTGGTGCCTGGAGCCGCCGCTGAGAGGAACTGTGCTCAGAGCGGGGGTGTAATCTCCAGCTCCTGGCACCCACACCCCCTAACTCTGACCCAGCCCCTTGGACTCCCTGCCCCATGCACATGCCTTGGAGTGCAGGCAGGAATGTGCTTGGGCCAGCCATGGCGACCTGGCTATTTTCAGCTCAGAGAGCTCATGCTAGGATAGCGCCTCAGACTGGAAATGACACCTGCAGCGTCAGGGTGCGTCAACCCTGGAGCTCTGATGCTTTAACCAAGGCTTGACCCAGGCACCCCCAGAGCTAAACACTGTCGCTCCCTCGCCTGGGGGGTGTCAGAGACTCAGCTCCTATGTGGGCTGGGCAGCGGGGGACCGGTAACACACACTCACCAGTGGGCTGTACTCATCAGTTCTCATCAGTTGCCAGGGGTCTCTTTATGCAGGTGCTATTGCCCTGATCCTGGATCAGCATTCACAGGGGAGCTGTGTGATCCCACAAGGCAACCCGGACTTATAGCAGCGTCTATGGGTAAGGAGCAGACTTCATAGCCCCAGCCAGTTCCCTTTGGCCAGCCAGATGGTGGCTGGGACATGTGACCTCCAGGTCCTAGCCAGGAGTCAAGAGACCTGGGTTCTATTCCTGTCTCCGCCCCTGAGCCGCTGTGTCACCTTGGGCAAGTCACTCCTCCTCTCTGTGCCTCAGTTTCCGCCTCCCACCCTCTGCCTGTCTTGCCTATTAGGATTGTAAGTACTTTGGGGCAGGGATTGTCTCCCACACTGTGTGTGTGGAACGCCCAGTACAGTGGGGCCCTGAGGTGCTACCATAATACACATATTGAACAATAATTTGTGCCTCAGTTTCTCCAACGGGGAAATGGAGACAACGTCGCCTGACCAGATGGGGCATGTAGCGGGGCAGTTACCCCGCTCCTAGGGGAAAAGGTTAAAGGCAGCTGAGATAGGCTGATTGGAAGAGGCAACCACAGCTGTGGCCACACCCAATCAGGCCACAGCTGGCCTTGATATAAGGGCTAAGGGAGGAGCTGGGTCAGTCTCACTCCAGTCTTGGAGAGGGAAGGTCCTAGCTCCCTGAAGGAGTGCAGGGACCTAAAGCAGAGCGGTGCTGGGGAAGGGCAGGCAGGGCTGGGGAGCTCTGGCTGGGTGAGTCCCCAGGCTGAGGTCTTGCTGAAGGCCAAAGGAGGTACTGGGGCTGCAGGGAGACAGCAGGGCCTAGAAAGGCAGCAGGTCCAACCCCCTTGCCAATGCTGAGTGGCCATTACAGACTGTAGTTTGTCCCGGAGAATGGGGGGCTAGATGATGACTGGCAGTAGCCACTGAGGCAAGGTGGGTTTAGAGGGTTGGAGGTTCCCCTGGGAGGGGAGACCCAGAGTTTGGGGGCACTGCTGTGGGGCAGCACCTCAGGGTAAGGCGGTGAGTCAGTGATCTGCTACAGGGCACCAAGGGGGTTAACCAATGGCTGTAAAACATGGAGAGAATAACTGCATTCAGGGCAGATAAACCTCCCCCGGCCCCGTCACTGATCTGTAGCGTTCCCTGCACAGAGCTCCTACCTGGTGGAGCTTGGGTCGGACGCCCCCGGCCAAGGGACGTGACTAAGAGCTGCCACAGTGCGTGCAGCTGGGCCAGCTCTGTTTGGCTCGGCCTTCGCGCTTGGCCACGCCAGTCTGGGGAGTTAATTACAGCCCTTCTCTGTGCCTGCAAGGGTCAGACCCTCCCACAGCGCAAGGCATCCACCAGCACTTGCTGGAGGCAGCTTCGCTGAAAGCGGCTTAGACCCAGAATCTCCCAGCAGCAGCTGTTGCAAACTCGGCACACGTCACAACCCTTCCCCCGCAGGCACCTTACCCGGCTCTGGGCTGCTTCTACCGAATGGGCCCGATCCTCCTCTCTTACCCCCGCGGGAGTCAGCCTGCGCCTCAGCCAATGGCACTGAGCAAACGATGCAGCGGCTGCGTTCGCAAGCGGAAAGTCAGCCAGGTGCATCTGCATTGGGACTATGGCATATTTGTCCCCCCCACCCAGCATCCCCGATCTCACCACCTGGCTCCCCCACGCCTTGGTTGCCACTCCCAGAGGATAATGCTGAGCCAGCCAGGCCCGAGTTAAAGGCCTCATCCCCACCCATGTGGCTACGATTCCGGTGAGGTATGCAAAGCTTTGGCTGCTCTGGGGGGCTCCCCTGCTGGACAGCTCCCCTGGGGCAGGAGGGGGATACAAGTCAGATTCACTCCATCATTATGGGTGGGATTTTCCAAAGTGCTTAAGGGAGTTAGGAGCAAAAATCCCTTTGAAAGGCAATGGCTCTTCTGTTCCTATCTCCCTTAACCGCTTGGGAAAATCCCAGCCTGTGATATGACTGTGAGCCCTTCCCAGAGCAGCCACAGAGAGCCTGCCCTGGCCACAGCCATCTCACTTCCCCCAGGCTGATGTTTCAGCAGCCTCCTCTCCCGGCTGCCTCCCCTGGCCCTGGCTGCGCTGCCACCTGACGCAGGGAGGCTCCAGAGCGGGGATTCCAGCCCAGAGGGCCCATTGTGTCCCCCGCGGTGAGCTGGGGGAATTCTGGCCTGTGGTGACAGCAGCTGAGTCAGACAGAGAGGAGGACGGTTTGCGCTTGGGTTACATCAGCTTCTGTGTTTGCTGGGTTATGCCTCCGGATTGCGCCCTGCCCTGGAGTCCCCACATCCTCTCCCTCCCCCTGCCTGTCCCTTCTGTCCTGGAAACGTAACCGCCCAGCGTCCCCTCCCTGCCCTCTCTGCCACTGGCGTTTGGCTCTCCCAAAGCAGAGCCTGTTGGTTACCTCTGAACATCCCTGAGCTCTTATCTCCTGGAGATCTGACACCAGGAGCTTGGCGGGAAAGGGGACTCCATGGAAAATCCTCCTATTATGGGAAGCCAGGAAACCTGGAATTCCCCTTTACGTGGAGGCGCGGCCAAGAGAGACAGACACCTGGGCTTGTTTCCAGGTCCCTTTTAAATAGCCGGCATAGAGCAGAGTACTTAACCCCTTGCCTCGCTGTTGTGGGCAATGTCTGGGAGCCAGGGGGTTGTTTCAACACATTGGACTTGAACAGGGGGTGTAAGTTGCACCCTGAGCAGTAAGTGAGCGGTTCTGGGAGTCTGCGCTGGTCAGGGGTGGCTTCAGGCACCAGCGCAGCAAGCGCGTGCCTGGGGCGTCAAGCCGCGGGGGGCGGCCTGCCGGTCGCTGTGAGGGCGGCAGTCAGGCGGGCGGCCTTCGGCGGCATGCCTGTGGGAGGTCCGCCGGTCCCGCGGTTTCAGCGGCAATTCGGCGGCGGGTACGCCAAAGCCGCGGGACCAGCAGATCACCCACAGAAATGCCGCCGAATCCGCGTGACCGCGGACCGCCCGCAGGCATGCCGCCAAAGGCCGCCTGACTGCCGTGCTTGGGGCGGCAAAAAACATAGAGCCGCCCCTGGCCCTGGTGTAACATACACCCTGAGTGGGGTCAGCGTCCGCTCCCTCCAGACTCGCTGGGACCCCTCTTGACGTGGTGCAGTGACATCCGTGGGGCTGCTCCCAAGGTCGCAGGCTCGAGGCCTCAGCCAGGCAGAGCCTCTTGATTCATTACACGTTCGCCCAGCGCCCACCGCGCTGGGGTTTCTGGGCAGTACAGCGATTAGAGGGTAGTTAGCAACATGCAGCGCAGAGGCTGGGCAGAACTGACTGGTTACTAGAAATACCAGCTGTGCTTCTGCTTTCCTGTTCTGAGGAGCACCGCCCTGGGCCGGGAGCCCTGCCTGGGGAATCTCCCACACAGACCAGGGCGAGGAAGCCAAGTCCCTGAAGCTCCAGAAGAGAAACTTGGCAAACCTGACTTCCTCCTGTGGCCGAGGGCAGGTTCTTCCCCGCATGCTTTTGGGAGAGGCCCCTGTGGCTCCCAGCATCTTTAGCAGGCGCAGCCTTGTGCCCCGCACTGAGCGCACCCTGCAGTCTCCACCGCGGGCAGGAGAGGGGCGCAGAAGGGAAGTGGCTGCTCCCCTCAAAGACGCCGTGTCTCCACTCTCAACACTGCACCAGGGCTGCTGTAGCACTTAGAGAAGCCACTACCTCCGCGGACGGGAGAAACCCTCCCATCAGCAGAGCGCTGGCTACGCTGGGCGTTCGGTCGCTGTACCCGCGGCACTCGGCGGTGGTGGATTTCCCGCCCCGCTGAGCAACGTCGTTACGCCGACATAGGTTTGTAGGGCAGACCAGGGCTAAGCAACCTCCCCCCACCCAGCCCCAGGAGAACCATTACTGCGGGTATTGAGTAGTGTCTGCCAGGGAGCCTGGCCGGGAGCGATTCACTGGCTGGTGCATCTCCTCACTGTCAGGGCTGGTGTAGCAGTAGCAGGGTCCCCCCCGCCCCCGGATGACCACTCCACCCCTGCAGGGGCCTTCTGGTGACTCAGCTTTAAAGTGCCCAGGCCCCCTGGGTACGTCTACACCAGTGGCTCTCAACTTTTTTATTGGTGACTCCTTTCACATAGCAAGCCTCTGAGTGTGACCCCCCCCTAATAAATTAAAAACACTTTTTAATATATTTAACACCATTATAAATGCTGGAGGCAAAGGGGGGGTTGGGGTGTAGGCTGACAGCTCGCGACCCCCCATCTAATAACCTCGCGACCCCCAGTTTGAGAACCCCTGGTCTACACTGCAAAGAGAAACCTGCGGCGCCGAGTCTCGGAGTCTGGGTCAGCTGACGCAGGGCTGAAAATACCAGTGTAGACATTCCCGCTTGGGCCGGAGCCTGGGCTCCAGCAGCCTCCCCGCCTTGCTGGGTTACAGAGCCCGGGCTCCAGCCCGAGTCCGAAAGGCCACACTGCTCCTTTCAGCCCCGCAGCGCGAGCCCCAGAGAGGTGAGCAGGCTCTGAGACACAGCCCCCCTGGGTTGTTGTTTGTAGTGTGGCCCCCCCTTATAGTGTCCCCCCCCCTTCAAGGGGGGCAGAAAATCCATCAACAAATCTGCTGAGGAGCTTGAGTCAGGTCTTCAGCCCTGGACGCTGGGCCTGGGTCCTTGCATCCCTTGTCTCCGGCCCTTCAACCGCCCGTGAGCCTGTGCCGGGGATTTCACGCCAGCTTACCTGGTGGCTGGGAGGGGCAGCCTGGCCCTCCCTTTCCTGTGGATTCCAGTCCAGGGTCCCCGAAGGGAGCAGTCACGGGCTGCTGCTTCCCTGGACGTCTTCCTACCTTGCCCAGGCTCTGCCCAGGCCTTTCCAGCTCTGGCAGTGAGCAGCACCCCTAGGGCTTCCCCCTCGAGATCCACTGCCTGTCCTTGGATCACAGGGACTCAGTCCAAGCTTGTGGCTTCCCTGTGTCGCTCCTGGCTGCTGTCAGCATTCCCAGCTCAGGAGAGGACTCCTAAGGCCGACTCTGCCCCTTCCTTCCCCTCCCCGGAGCTTTCTGCCTCAGTCACTGTGCCTTAAACCTTTCATCCAGCTCAGTCTCTCTCCTCCGTAATGCCCTGTAGCTGCCAGCGGGTCTCCTTATTGAGCTCTCCAGCTTCCCGTGACTTTTCAGTGCCCTGGTGGGGTATAGACCCCATCCCAGAGCCCCCGTCATGGACCAGGGCCCCCCTGTGCGAGGCGCTGGAAAAACGCAGAACAGAGAGGCCATCCCTGCCCCCTGGACCTTATAATCTAAGTAGACCCCAGATAGATACAGACAGGTGCGGGGGATACAAGGAAAACAATGGGACACTATTGGTCAGCATGACGAGCCGCCGTCTCAGCACAGCGGCTGACTAACTGGTGTCAAGTGTTTTGTAGACATCACGGCACAGGAGAGTTTTGAGGAGGGATTTGAAGGTGGATAGAATCATAGAACTGGAAGGGACCTCGAGAGGCCGTCTAGTCGAGTCCCCTGCACTCAAGGCAGGACTAAGTATTATCTAGACCATCCCTGACAGGTGTTTGTCTAACCTGCTCTTAAAAATCACTATTGATAGAGATTCTACAACCTTCCTAGGCAATTTATTCCAGTGCTTAATCACCCTGACAGTTAGGAAGTTTTTCCTAATGTCCAACCTAAACCTCCCTTGCTGCAATTTAAGCCCATTGCTTCTTGTCCTGTCTTCAGAGGTTAAGAAGAACAATTTTTCTCCCTTCTCCTTGTAACAACTTTTATGTACTTGAAAACTGTTATGTCCCCTCTCAGTCTTCTCTTCTCCAGACTAAACAAACCCAATTTTTTCAATCTTCCCTCATAGGTCATGTTTTCTAGACCTTTTATCATTTTTTTCGCTCTTCTCTGGATTTTCTCCAATTTGTCCACATCTTTCCTGAAATGTGGCGCCCAGAACTGGACACAATATTCCAGTTGAGGCCTAATCAGCGCGGAGTAGAGCGGAAGAATTACTTCTCGTGACTTGCTTACAACACTCCTGCTAATACATCCCAGAATAATGTTTGCTTTTTTTGCAACAGCGTTACACTGTTGACTCATATTTAGCTTGTGATCCACTATGACCCCCAAGATCCCTTTCCGCAGTACTCCTTCCTAGGCAGTCATTTCCCATTTTGTATGTGTGCAACTGATTGTTCCTTCCTAAGTGGAAAACTTTGCATTTGTCCTTATTTAATTTCATCCTATTTACTTCAGACCATTTCTCCAGTTTATCCAGATCATTTTGAATTTTAATTCTATCGTCCAAAGCACTTGCAACCCCTCCCAGCTTGGTATCGTCCACAAACTTTATTAAGTGTACTCTCTCTGCCATTATCTAAATCACTGATGAAGATATTGAACAGAACCAGACCCAGAACTGATCCCTGTGGGACCCCACTCGTTATGCCCTTCCAGCATGACTGTGAACCACTGATAACTACTCTCTGGGAACGATTTTCCAACCAGTTATGCACCCACCTTATAGTAGCTCCATCTAGGTTGTATTTCCCTAGTTTGTTTATGAGAAGATCATGCGAGACAGTATCAAAAGCCTTACTAAAATCAAGATATACCATATCTACGGCTTCCCCCCATCTACAAGTCTTGTTACCCCGTCAAAGAAAGCTGTCAGGTTGGTTTGACACGAATTGTTCTTGACAAATCCATGCTGACTGTTATTTATCACCTTATTATCTTCTAGGTGTTTGCAAATTGATTGCTTAATTATTTGCTCCATTATCTTTCTGGGTACAGAAGTTAAGCTGACTGGTCTGTAATTCCCCGGGTTGTCCTTATTTCCCTTTTTATAGATGGGCACTAGATTTGCCCTTTTCCAGTCTTCCGGAATGTCTCCCATCTTCCGTGACTTTTCAAAGATAATTGCTAATGGCTCAGATATCTCCCCAGTCTGCTCCTTGAGTATTCTAGGATCTATTTCATCAGACCCTGGTGATTTGAAGACATCTAACTAGTCTAAGTAATTTTTGACTTGTTCTTTCCCTATTTTAGATTCAGATCCTACCTCATTTTCACTGGCATTCACTATGTCAGACGTCCAATTGCCACCAACCTTCTTGGTGAAAACCGAAACAAAGAAGTCATTAAGCACATCTGCCATTTCCACATTTTTTGTTATTGTCTTTCCCTCCTCATTGAGTAATGGGCCTACTCTGTCCTTGGTCATCTTCTTGCTTCTAATGTATTTGTAGAATGTTTGCTTGTTTCCTTTTATGTCCCTAGCTAGTTTGATCTCGTTTTGTGCCTTGGCTTTTCTAATTTTGTCCCTACATCCTTGTGTTATTTGTTTATATTCATCCTTTCTAATTTGACCGAGTTTCCACTTTTTGTAGGACTCTTTTTTGAGTTTTAGATCATTGAAGATCTCCTGGTTAAGCCAGGGTGGTCTCTTGCCATACTTCCGATCTTTCCTACACAGTGAGATAATGATTCTTCCTCCCCCCCCCCACCCCGTGCTAAGCATCCGCTCACAGGCCAGAGCTGTCCAGTGGAACTGGAGTCCAGTGGAACTGTGACAGACTCTGGAATGCAACTGGGGCCAGGCTAATCCCAGCCCGACTCTGACCTCTCAGCATGCTCAGCAAAGATCTCTCCCCTACAACTCTGCCTGCCGCAACTGCAGCCCTGCTTGCTCATGAAGCAACGGTGTTGGTAAGGGCTAATCTGGAGGACACTTCCCAACCATTTGTCCCTAGTGAGGAACATTAACCCAGTGCTCAGTCTTGGGCAGGGTGGAAGGCGGATGTATTGACTCTGGCCCAGACCGGACCAGGGCGGTTCAGCTCCCCGTGGGTGGGTAAGCAAGGAAGCTGGGATTGGGAAATCTAAACAGGAGAGGGGACGTCCTGCAGCCGGCCAAGTGAAACTGAAACTCACTGCAGAAGGAACTGTGCTTGTTGTAGTTTGAGGGCGGGGAGGGGGGATTTCTACATCTGCTGCGGGGAGGATGTATTATACAGTGCATGGAATCAAGGTTTAAAGGGGAAACGCACCTAGGTTCGGTCAGGGCAGCAGCAGCGTGAAGTAGCTGGGAGGCCTGGCTTTAAAGGGCTCTGTTTAGATCCCGCAGGAACCTGAGTCCAGGGGTTACGTATCCAGCTCCCCTAACGTGCAGTAGTCTGCAATGCAAAACGAGGCGTGTGCCATGACCAAGGCAGCCGGTCTGCTAAGAGATCAGGTGCTGAGGCAAGGTGACTGCAGGTTGGGACGAGGGTTACCACCTTTGAAATGCAATAAAAGTCCCGTTTCCCCCCTCCCCCATGCCAAGGCAAGCCTACCACAAGGCAACTCCACAACCCCCCATTCAACAGCCACTGATAGTATCTAGAAAGAGAACACATATAGATCAGATTGATAACATCACACGGCTCCTCTCCCGTGACTCAAACCCTCTCTCACGCATGCAGGATGCTTGCATGATGATGTATTTTCAGCAGTTTTGATCTGTTATCGCTTAAACTGCAGAAGTGGGAACACTGCAGCCTCTTTGGCTGGACACAGACACTTTTAACATGAGCTATGACAGTCTATTGGGATAATAATGCAAATCTTTAGACACATGGCAAAACAAAAAAAAAAACAACCCTGGCAGATTAAATTATTTTTCTGGAACTCCGTAAGAAACCTGGCCAGGCCAGTCAAATACCAGCCAGGTGGTAACCCTTGGGACTGAGGGACATCAGCAGAGTTGTGTGGAGGGGGAGTGGGTCAGGAGGACTAAGGGGGCTGCAGGTCAGGATTGAAGTGCATTGGCAAAGTGGTTGCAAGCCGGGGGCAGCAGATAGCAGGGGGTGCTGGAGACAGGGTGAGTAGAGGCTTTGCCCATGCACGGAGGCATGGAGAGTAAGGGGTTAACTGATGCCGCTCCAAAATCATCGCAGGCATTGGCTAGCAGCAGCTCATCAATCTCCCCCTTCAATCTAATCCCCAGCTCCCCGTCTCATGTTAACTCAGCGAGTGCCTGTGTGCACCAGGCCTGATGCAGCAGCAGCCGTGTGAGTCCCTCGTGGAGCTCTGATTTCCCGCTCGGAGGCTTCGCGTCCGGTCTGGAGGAGGTTGCGGAGGGGGATAAAGACACTGCCCGTGTCCTGGCTGAGCGAACTGGGGGCTCCAGGGCCGTCCAGCTGGTATCTTGCACCAGCACTAAATTCACATTGACAGGCTAAGGTAACAAAAAGCAATCCCACCCTATTGTTTGCTCCCCTGTCTCCCAAGAGATTGGAGGGAGGGGAGAGGTTGATGGCCCTATCACACAAACACCCTGTTTAAAATAACCCTATAACCTTCCCTTTCCCCACCCCAAACCCTCATTGCAGCATCCGGCCACATTACAGCTCCAGGGCTCAGCCCCCCCATCCTTGTAACTTTATTTCCCAGCAGGGTATCTATGGGATAACTCTGAGATCGCATGGCGAGGCCCAGACCAGAGCTGGCCCAGGGTGGAGCTGCGGGGATGGGATCTCTTGCAGCGGTGGTGGTGGAATTCCCTCCAAGTGCCTGTGACCCAATTTCCTGGAAAGCGCAGAGCACTTTGGTTTGGTTTGAGTTGTACAGTATTTAACCCAAATGCAGGGGGGGTTGCATCAGCTCATTGAAAGTCACAACAGCAGAGGCAGGGCTGTTTGCAGAGCTGCGCGTTGTTTGAGTTCTGGTCTCTTGCCCCACGGGAGTTTTGTTTCTTATGGAGGGGGAGGAGAAAGTTTCCCTTGTTCTTAGCCTATTGCCATTGTAAAGCATGTCTTATCTCATGGGCACTAGCCAAACCCACCTCGTGCTTCACTGAAGGTCCATCAGAGTGTATGGCTGGGGTGTGTCTATTTGTGCCACCGGCTTTGCTACAAACAATTCTTAAAGGGACCCTGCAGGAGAGCACAGTTAGATGGGTGCTCTGTTTACCTTGCTTTGCTATGGCTAAAGAAGGCCTGAAAGAGCTGCAGCTTAGGTTTGTTCGGCTTAGGCCTTAGACCAGTGGCTCTCACCTCTTCCCTACCATGACCCCATGTTACAACAGCCGGAGTTTTAGGGCCTCCCCCAACACAGCCGTAAAGGAAGGGCAGGTGATCGCTATCCCAAAAGCCACTTACTTGAACAATCCAGAAACTCAAACTTTGTTTCTTGCTGGGGCTGGTGCAAATCTCCTTGGAGCCCACAGTGACATGGATTGGGCCCCTTAGCGGACGGCATGAGGCGTGTCAAATCTTTAGCAACAATATTTTTTCTCCCAACTGTTTGTTGGCCATTTGAATTAAATACCCACACGAACACCCTCCCCTGCAAGCAAACCCGTTAAGAAGTCAGGGTAAAAATCCCCACCCCTCTCAATTCATCAGCTTTCACTTGCCTGGTGCTTTGATGTCATAACTTTATTGATAATAATCCTAGCTCTTATACATCGCTTTGCAACAGCAGATCCAAAGTGCTGGACAAAGGAGGTCAGTATCATTAGCTCCATTGTACAGCTGGGGAAACTGAGGCACAGGGTGAGGAAGTGACTTGCCCAAGGTTATCCGGCGAGGCAGTGGCAGAGCTGAGTCTAGAGTTACCTGTAAGAATCTCTCCGGGAAAAGGAGTGTAGACAAGAGCTGAATTTCTAATATAAAAGCAAACAGGACAAAACTTAGCTTCCCCCTCCCCTTTTGCATCATAAAGCAGCACAAAAGAAGTCCAAGGGCACTGTTGTTTTCCACGGCTGCTCACCTCTGCTGCACGAGGCCCCCTGCTGTGTTTTGCTTCTGGCTGCGGCAGAAAGTCTGCCAGCGCGGGGCGGGCGTTAACTCGTGAACTCTGTTCTCAGAACTCTGCTGCCATCACTGATGATTTAAGCAGCATTGAAACAATTTGCTGACATCCTGTCCCTGTGCTCCATTAACAGAAAACAAAGGGAGGGAGGAGGGGGGAAATAAGTATGGATTGGCCAACAGAAATGAGCTGGGAAAGACATTTTCGTCTGACGCGTCGCATACAATGGGAGGTAAACTCAGCAATGTACCCGGAGGCTTTAAAACGAGCAAAACCCACATCTTTTGCGTCAAAGCCGAGGGATGGGCTAATGGCCAGAACACAGCACTAGGAGCCAGGAAAAAACAGCGTGGTGGTTGTTATTAATTATGTGTTTTGCCATAGAGCCTAGAAGCCCCAGTCACGGGCCAGGACCCCAGCGTGTCAGGTGCTGTACAAACACAGAACAAAAAGGCAGTGCCTGCCCTAAGACGCTTACACTCTTAAAACATGAGACAACAGATGGATACAGATGGATGGGGGAGGACAAGGGAATAATGAAACAGTCTTAGTTGGCGGGACAGGCAGTGGTCTCGGCCTACCAGCTCCGTGCCTGGGGCTTTCCACCCTTCGTACTCCCCGGCAAGTACTTCAGGAGGTGAGGGCAGCCTTCCTGCCCACTGCTTGGGTTTACCTCAACCGGGTCCTGCGGGAGCATGCTCCCCGCCCACCCTGCACCCTGGGCCTGCCGGACCTTTTCATGGGGCCCCTGCCCCATGAGTCCCCCCGGCCATCCCACCCGTACACCACGAGCTGCACGACTTGCAGCCGGTTCGTTTCCGGACCGCCCCAAGGAAACATTTGTACACGCTTGTGCTCTTCATCCTTCATTTCCTATTGCCACCTCTTGAGGGTGAGGGACCCCGGTGGCCCAGCCTATATCCCACCCTTGTCCCAAGGCCCGCTGGGGATATTAGTTGGCGGCTCCTCCACGGAGCCGTGAGCACGGGCGTGTTCTTGGCACAGTTCACCCTTGTCCCTGATGCCTGCCCCTTTCGCGGCGTGAGGGAGACCCTGGCACACGTGTACCTGGAGTGCACCAGGTTGCAGCCCCTATTCCAGCTCCTGGACATCCTTTTATGTTTCTGGCTGCACTTTTCCCCTCACCTTTTCCTATACTCGCACCCTATCTCTGGCCCCACAAAGTCACGAGACCTCCTTGTCCACCTCCTCCTAGCGCTGGCCAAAGTGGCCGTCTACACGACCGGGGAGAGGAGGTTGGCTGAGGGGGTTTTCTGCAACTGTGGGGCCTATTTCTGATCCTGCCTTCGCTCACATATCCGGGCAGAGTTCCTCCGGGTGGCGTCCGCTGGCTCCCTAGACACCTTCGAAGAGCAGTGGGCGCTGTCTGGGGTTCTCTGCTCTGTGTCCCCGTCAGGTTTCCTTTGTTTGACCCTTTGACCTGCACACCTGTCCCCATTACATTTTTGGTTGTCCCTGTGACGTTGCACTCCTTATGTTTTATGGAAATATGTTTATAAGTGTGAATATGATGTAACTGGAATATGCTTTATGCAAAAGGTCTCTTTTAAGGTATTGACACGGACCTGGTAATGTTGCATGGGAGTTTTACTAGTTTGCTGTCTGCATTGATACTAGATGGTGGTGGGATATCAGGGTGTGACTTCACTGGAGGGATGATACTTGTAACCTGAGCCCAGGAGGGGGTTGGGGCCAGGTGACACCTTCTGCCTGGGAAACTGGACGAAGGCTGAAGGAGGAGCCGGGGTGTATGGCTGGGTGAGACGGCTGGAGAGGGTTTCAGTTTGGAGCTTTATATAGAGTAAAATGGATTTATTTGGGGTTTGGATCCCATTGGGAGCTGGGTGTCTGGGTGCTGGAGACAGGAGTACTTGCTGAGCTGTTTTCAGTTAAGTCTGCAGCTTTGGGGAGGTGGTTCAGACCCTGGGTCTGTGTTGCAGCAGGCTGGTGTGTCTGGCTCAACAAGGCAGGGTTCTGCAGTCCCAAGCTGGCTGGGAAAACGGGCTCGGAGGTAGTCTCAGCACATCAGGTGACAGCCCCAAGGGGGTTTCTGTAACCCAACCCATCACAGTCCCCCGTAATTATTGGAGTTCCTGGACCTCGTGGAGCTGAGGGAGGGTCCTTTAGCACTTCCCGGAACCCAAAATGAGCAGCCTCGCTGTTGTCAGGTGGCCAAGGAGAGTGGAAGGAGGTTTTTGATGGCGGATAAGGAGGCAGCTCTGTGGCCGTGTATGGGCAGCGCTTCCCAAGCCTGGGGAGCCGCCTGGGAAAAGCACAAAGGGGCTTGTTTGGAAATGGAACAAGTGGGCAATGGCAGCTGGCCTCGTGGGCTGACAGAGGCAGGAGTGGGTAGCTCGCTAGCGAATGATGGTGGGGATAAGCTGCGAAGAGCAGCTTATGGTTGGTATGCTGGAGCCGGGAGAGCCCGGGGAGGGATGCAAAGAGGGGAGGGATGTGGTCCAGGCGATGGGCTCGGGGAATAAGTTTTGCAGCAGCATTTTGGCTGGACATGCGCCGGGCAAGAGGGCGTTTGTGAAGGCCAGAGGGATGAACGGGGCAATAATCGAGACAGTGAGAGCCTGGCCGAGAATTGTAGGTGCATGGATGGACAGGGAAGGCTGGAGCCTAGACGTGCCCTGCAGAAAGACTCTGCAAGAAACAGCCTGGCTGTGAGGACCTAGAGAGGGGTCTGTGGGGGTGTGAGCCAGCGGTTCTCAACCAGGGGTCCAAGGCCCCCTGGGGGGCCGCGAGCAGGTTTCAGGGAGTCCACCAAAAGCCGCAGGAGTTTTTCAGGGCTGGCATTAGAGTTGCTGGGGCCCAGGGGAAAAAGCTGAAGTCTGAGCCCCCCTGTGCAGGGCTGAAACTGAAGCCCGAGCAACTTAGCTTCCTGGAACCCCCTGTGGCGTAGGGCCTCGGGCATTTGCCCTGGTTGCTGCCCCCTAACGCCAGCCCTCCTGGCTTTTAATCTACTGGGTATGCAGAACATAAGAATGGCCCTATTGGGTCAGACCAGAGGTTCATCTAGCCCATTCTGACAGTGGCCAGTGCCAGGTGCCCCAGAGGGAATGAACAGACCAGGTAATCATCAAGTGATCCATCCCCTGTCGCCCCTTCCCAGCTTCTGGCAAACAGAGGCTAAGGACACCATCCCTGCCCATCCCGGCTAATAGCCATTGATGGACCTATCCTCCAGGAATTTATCTAGTTCTTTTTTGAACCCTGTTATGGTCTTGGCCTTCACAACATACTCTGGCAAGGAGTTCCACAGGTTGACTGTGCATTGTGTGAAGAAACATTTTCTTTTATTTGTTTTAAACCTAATGCCTATTAATTTCATTTGGTGACCCCTAGTTCTTGTGTTATGAGAAGTAGTAAACAACACTTCCTTATCTACTTTCTCTATACCTGTCATGATTTTATAGACCTCAATCATATCTCCCCTTAGCTGTCTCTTTTCCAAGCTGAAAAGTCCCAGTCTTATTTAATCTCTCCTCAGAAAAACAGTCGTTGTGGTCCAGGTGGACCTTGGCGTTTTTATAGCATGTTGGGGGGGGGGGGAGGGGCGGGCTCAGAAAGAACCCGCAGGATGGGCGTGAGTCCAGTGATCAAGAAAGGGTGGGGGAGAGGGTTTGGGGGAAAGATTAAGAGCTCTGTTGAGGCTGAGCTAACAGCTAGACATCCACAAGGAGCTGAGAGAGCCAGGCTGAGATTTTGGCTTGGACAGGAGACAGGGCTGTAGCAGAGAGGTAGATCTGAGAGTCATCAGCCTAGAGGTGGTAGCTGGAATTGTGCTTGTGGATGCAGTTACCCAGAGACAAGGTGGAGAGGGAGGCGAGCAGCGGAAAAGGGACACACCGCCCTGTAGCACCCCCACAGAAAGTTGGAGGGGGCCGAGGAAGATCCTCCAAAGGATGCAGTGAGTGAGAAAGGAGGAGATCCTGGAGAGGACCGTCACAGGACAGAGCCAAGGGAGACAAGACTTCAAGGAGAAGAGCATGGTCGACTGAGTCACAGGAGGCTGAGGATGGAGGACGGCTTCTGAGATCTGGCTAAAAAGAGGTCATCCGTTTCAGTGGAGCGCAAGGGATGGAATCGGAGGAGAGGAACCCCAGAGAGAAGTGAGCGAATACGGCATCTACAATGGCTACAAAGCCACGTGAAGTCAAGGGTGACTATTTTTAAGATGGGAGAGACTAAAGTCTGCTTGCATTGTGAGGGGGAAAGCGCCAGAGGAGAGGGAGCGGCTAAGGAGAAGAGCAAGGCAAGGGATGAGACTGGGGGGTGGCAGGAGATCAGGAGATGGGATCACTGGGGCAAACGGAGGAGTTGGGGAGAAGACCAGGTATGTCTGCATCTGGGACGGGGCAAAGGACAGAGTTGTGGGAGGGGGAAGCGCCAGAGGAGAGGGAGCGGCTAAGGAGAAGAGCAAGGCAAGGGATGAGACTGAGGGGGCAGGAGATGGGATCACTGGGGCAAACGGAGGAGTTGGGGAGAAGACCAGGGACGTCTGCATCTGGGACGGGGCAAAGGACAGAGTTGTGGGAGGGGGAAGTTCATGTTGTATTTTGTCGGTTTTCTCTTGGAAGAAATGGGTGAGATCCTGTGCCCAGAGCAGTGGAGGGTTTGAGGAGTGAGTCAAAGGTGGCGAAAGGCGGCTGGGATTGAGGATGTGGGGTTCAAGTCAGCTGGAGTTGATTTGTTGAGATGGGAGAACGGAAGGAGGAGGGTTAATTTGTAGTGGAGGAAGTCAGCCTGGAGTGCTTAGAGATTCCTTTGGGTACCTGCCCATGACTTGCCTGGCCTCCATTAGAACGTTGCACCGGCAAAAGTTCTGCCGACACTACGATTTTGATGGCGTGTAGTCACACTTGGCCGCTTGTGCCCACGTGTGGTGTCCATGCTGTATCCGCTTGTGTTGTCAGAAGCGCGGTACACTGTGGATAGGCATTCCAGGGTCCTCCATCCTGCCAGCCATCACGCTGCCTTGTGGGAAACTGGGACTGCACACTGGGAGGCCGACACACCTCTCGTGAAATCTTAGTACTGCTGCCAAGTATTGTTAGCCCTATTTTACAGCTGGGGAAACTGAGGCATGGAGGTTCTAGTGAGTCAGTGGCAGCACTGGGAATAGGACCCTGCGCAGCCCCCTCCTAACACTGATAATCCAGTGAAACACATGCCCTGGATGACCCCTTACACCTCCCCGCTCCGTTTCTTTCTCAGAACTAGCTACGCTCTCTGCCTTTTTCTCAGAAAGTGAACCTGAGCTGCGAACGGAGGCTCGGATTGGCTGGAGTCACAGGCCAGCAGCTTGGGCTCTCCATACATGGGAACGGAGGGAGCATGCCACGGTGCCAGGCCAACTCCCACGGCATCTCGCCTGCCAGAGGTACCCCAAAATAGACAGGGGCTTACCTGTCAAAATAAATCAACCTCCCAAGCCAGCTGGCTCCCTGCCGCACAAGGGCCATTTCAGGTTGGCATTGCACAGAACCCAGCAACCAGCCGCCTTCTGAAGCCACTCCAGCTTCATTCCAAATGGGGGTGTGTGGCTCCGAACCCCTCCATGCCTGCATCAGCCATCCTGGAACAGCGTACTGCAAAACCGTCAATGGTGCCAGTAGGTAAGGAAGCAGAATTAAGAGCCGGGACACCTGGGTTCTATTCCTGACTCTGCCACTGATTCACTTTGGATAAATCATGTAGCTTCCCTCTCCCTCAGTTTCTGCATCTGTAAGGAGCCGCGATCTACTCCGTAAAGCAGGCTGAGATCCTGGAGCATGTTAGTACTTAGAACGTCAGGCCTTTGGGGCAGGACTATCTTTTTGTTCTGGGTCTGTACAGCGCCTCGCACAGTGGGTTCTGGTCCATGACTGGGCCTCGCGGGTGCTACCACAATGCAAATGATAACAATTACCGCTTCACTGCAACCTTTTTATCTCACACTGCAGTTCGATTGTATGCTAGACTAGGAACATCCCACATGACTCGCTATACATTTGAAACAAGCTGCCAGTCTCTGTCCAGACATATTCTAGCAGAGCTGTTGATGAAATTGCAGAAATACAGAGAAAGAGAGACTGTGCTTTTGGGCCTTATTTTCCCCTGCAATAACATGCACCCCCAGAAATAAAGGTGGATTTAAGAACCCGCAGAAATCCTGCAGTAAGGGCAATGTATGGAGGCTCTACAGGTTGCCATTAGTTTCTTACTGTGTTTGCTAGTGGCAGGTAATCACAGGGGTGGGGCCGTGCTTTGCACACCCAGGAGAAGGGAGCTCAATCTCTATCTTTTCCCCTTAATCCCTCGCAGTGTGGGTGATCCACCCACCCTGCCGTGCTGCCATCAGTCAGTCCACACCAGTACCCTGGCAGGGGCGATGTGTGACTTGGAGCAGGATGTCCCAGGTCAGTGAGCAGTGCTGCCGTCAATGTGCTCTTGCTGGAGGGGACAAGATTTTCTTACAATAATTGTTAACGGACTTACAGTCCCGTTAAGTCCCACCACCTCCCCAGCAAGAGAGAGGGGCCAGTTGGAGCTGGCTTATCTTTATCTGCTTGATGGAAACAGGCAGTCGTCAAAACCTCTCCCCCCCCACCCAGCGGGACTCACTCAGGGCCTCTCACTTCTGCATCAGCTGATGCCTAGCGACCTGCTCCTTGGCTTTACCATGCTTCCAGGAAGCAGCCTCCGCCTTGCCCAGCAGCAGCACATGCGCAACGCTATTATTATTGATTTGTATCGTCGTAGCACCTACGAGCCCCAGTCACGGACCAGGACCTTATGGCGCTAGGTGCTGTACAAACACAGACCAAAGAGAGACCTTGTCCCAACGAGCTTATGATCCAAGTCATGCACAAACCGAAATGGGGCCCAGCAGTCAGGCCCACCTAGGTACGTTCTTATGCTGCGCCCTCCCCTTCGGACACTTGGCTAAGTACTAGTCATTATAGATTCTCCAATGCCAGCCGTTTGCTGATCAGCTGGTGCCGCTGCAAATAGCTTTTCCGGTGGCGCTTGGCGCATAGGAGCTTTGAAACCTGGTGCTAAAGGGAAGGGACAATTGAAAGTCACCCCGAGACCAGTGAGTGCCGGAGGGCTTTGCTGCAACGATTCTGGGCCCAGTCCCACATCACTGAAGTCAGTGGGAGTTTTACCACTCAGGGCTTGACTTCCAGAACCCCTGAGCACGAGTCCAGCTGAAGTCGATGGGATACAGGCACTCAGCAGCTCTGGAAGCCCTCCGGCAGCAGGAGCCGGCGCTGTCTTCTGATTAGAAGGGATCAGTCTGGAGAAGGGGTTGCTAAACGGTCAGCGGTGCTCGGATACCACAGCAGCTAGTGCAGCGTTGGGCGCCAGTTCCTCTGTCCACGCTTGTAGCGTCATGCACGGCCCAGACCTTAAAACAGGACCATGTGTCGTCTTGTGATAGACGTTACAGATGACGAGCTGCTATCACACTCAGCCAACAACTATAGAGAAATATTTCCCTATTAACATAAGGCACGGCTGTTCCCCTTGTGACATTCTCAAACACTGATAAGGGCTATGCTTGGCAAGGCCCTTTGGCTACACAGCAAATGACCTTACCTGCTCCGAATACCTGGCTGACAGATGTCAGGTATAGTTTTCTTAAATAGTTAGGAGGCATGAAGGCTAATAAAGCTGTCTTTGTATGCGCAGCTTGACCAGCCTGGCCCATGTGACAGAGTTCTGCTGATTGTGCTTTGCAAATATTGTTTTTAAGATCAACTAAACATAAAGTTAGGGACTAGATGCCTCTATCAGTGAATGGGAGGAGAAGCAGTCAGCATCTATGGGAATGTAAACATGCAGGGAACGGGAATTACTGTTACACTAGTGCAGCTGGGAGGAGGGACAGCTCAGTGGTTTGAGCATTGGCCTGCTAAGCTCAGGGTTGAGAGTTCAATCCTTGAGGGGGCCACTTAGGGATCTGGGGCAAAATCAGTACTTGGTCCTGCTAGTGAAGGCAGGGGGCTGGACTCAATGACCTTTCAGGGTCCCTTCCAGTTCTATGAGATAGGTATATCTCCATATATTAGATTCACTTCTCCATTGAATGCATCTTGCCGTTGCTAATTGAAGGCATTTAGCATATACAGACAATTGATCAAGGGAAGGACATCTCCAGGTCACCTTTAAATCCATTGCTGCGTCTTGGGCAGCGCTAGCCCATGCACATTTCAGTCCAGGGGCCTGCTGAGCTCACTGCTCCCTGGCAGAAGAGTTGAAGTTGGCAAAACTTGAGCTCCGAGGGAACTGTGCACAGGACCGGCTCCAGGGTTTTTGCCGCCCCAAGCAGAAGAAAGAAAAAGAAAAAAAAAGCCGCGATCTTCGGCGGTTGGTCCTTCCCGCCGAGAGGGAGTGAGGGACCCGCTGCGGAAGAGCCGGACGTGCCGCCCCCTTCCATGTGCCGCCCCAAGCACCAGCTTGCTTGGCTGGTGCCTGGAGCCGGCCCTGACTGTGCAACAGCCATTGGAAAGCCACGTTCAGTGGAGCGGAGATGAAGGGTGGCTGTCTACAAATGGAGCTAGAGGAGCAAGGAGGCCCTGGTGCTGTATGTTTGTGGAGTCACCCCTTGCCTGGGCAGCCTCCCAAGCTGAGGCCATATCATGCTGGTCTATATCCCAGTAGCATCCAGGGGTTCCCATTCGTAGATTCCAAGGCTGGAAGGGACCACTGTGATCATCCATTCTGACCTCCTGCATAATACAGGCCACAGAACCGCCCCACTATAATTCCTAGAGCAGATCTATTGTGCTAAGCACTTGACAAACACAGAATAAAATGACCGGAGGGCACAAGCTTAATCAGGCACCAAAAGACACTGAATTCTAAATAGCATCCCTGGGATTTAAAGTTCTGCCTGGGGTTTACCGACCTTTCAGGGTCTAACCAGGCTGACATGGTCCAGGCAATTAGTTCTTGCAGACTGTTAGGCTCCTGGGCTCTTAAGAAGGTAAAATCAGTCTGATACGCAGTCAGGTACTTCAGTAGCAAGACTGGCTGGAGAGGAGTCATTGAGTTAGGGTAAGATTGGGCCAGTGCTTAGCATCAGGTCTCACTGAAATCAAGTGGGAGTTGAGGGTGCCCTTGATCAGGCCCCTGCTGAGTTAGGAGCATAGGATCAGACGTGGTTCGTCTGGTCCAGGATCCCATCTCTGAGTGGCCAACACCAGATGCTTCAGTTAGGTCAGAATTAGGGAGAAAGACGCCATTCTCTGAAGTAGCTCTTTGCCCGGAGAAGTGCTGGATTCTGAAATGTCTCCGAATATCTGACACTGGAAGGCTGCGCACTGCCTGCATCAGCCTCTTGCCAGCAGAATTGGATGCAGGAACTGTGCCTAGGCCAGTGGTTTTCAAACTGCGGGTCGTGATCCAGTACTGGGTCGCGGAATGCAAGGTGCTGGGTCGCGGCAGCTCGGGTCAGCACCGCCGACTTGGCCGATAAAAGTCCCGTTGGCAGTGCTGCCCGGCTAAGGCAGGCTGGTTCCTACCTGTTCTGACACCACGCTGTGCCCCGGAAGCGGCCAGCAGCAGATCCGGCTCCTAGGTGGGGGGGGCCACGGGGCTCCGTGTGCTCTCCCCGCCCCGAGCACTGCCTTCAGCCAATGGGCCACTGCCTAGGAGCCAGACCTGCTGTTGGCCGCTTCTCGGGCGCAGCGCGGTCCGCGGTGCCAGGACAGGCAGGAAGCCTGCCTTAGCACCGCCACTGACTGGGAGCTGCCGGAGGTAAACCCGTACCCCAACCCCTCATCCCCAGCCCCACTCCAGAGCCTGCACCCACATCCCAGAGCCCTGACCCCCTCCTGTACCCCAACCCCCTGCCCCAGCCCAGAGTCACCCCAAACCCCTCATCCCTGGCCCCACCCCAGAGCCTGCACCCCCAGGAGCCCTGACCTCCTCCTGCACCCCAACCCCCTGCCCCAGCTCTGAGCCCCCTCTGACACCCTGAACCCCTCATTCCCGGCCCCACCCCAGAGCCCTCATCCCAGCACCCCAACCCTCTGCCCCAGCCCTGATCCCCTCCCACACCCCAAACCCCTCATCCCCAGCCCGGGTTACGGGCATCAACAATTTTCTTCAACTGGGGCGCCAGAAAAAACGTTTGAAAACCCCTGGACTAGGGCAAACCTGGGCTTTGCTGGCATCGACTCCTGAGCCAGAGACTCCAGGTGATGAGAGAGACTTGGGGAAAGGGCTGGGGACAGGCAGGAAAGTGACTCTGCACAGCCGGCCCCTGCTCGCCCCGTCTCTGAGCGTCCCAGAGCTGCTGCCACCGACACACCCAGGCCCACACTCCTGGTAGCAGTGGCAGTAGCTAGTGGAGAGGAAACGCCCCCAGGAATGGCAGGACAGTGACCAGTTCTTCCATGCAGAGGGAGAGTGGAGAGACCGAAAGAAGCAGCAGGAGCAATAAGTGGGGAGGGAGGATCCGAGCTCCCTTACCTGCAGCATCCCGGGGCAGATTGACTTTCCTGGGACAAGGTGAGGGGCAGGGAGGGAAAGCCAGTTCCTGCCTCTGCCTAGTTCCCACACTGCTGGGGGAATGTGCTGCCTTGGGGACAGTGTCTGGGGGGGATCCCCCAAAGCGGCCCCTTTGGTACAGGGGGGCTGCTTGTTGGTTTGGGGGAGGGTTGAGTTTTTTTTCGGGGCCGGGGGGGGGGGGGGGGATTGTGTGTTTGCTTGCTGCTGGCTTTGGCTGCCTGCCTGGCCCTGGCCACGCAGTATGCCACGGTGCCCTCCCCTTCCTGCCTACTGGTACAGGGGGGTTGGTTGTTGGTTTGATGGGTACACGGGGGGTTTGAGGGGGTTACTGAGAGCAGCAAGCTGGCAGGACCAGGCTGGAGCAGCAGCTGTCTGCAATTTGCCTGCTCTTGCCTGGCTGCTGGTTCTGCACTGATTGCTTGTGGGGGGTTTTTGCGTGGCTGCCCTCTGCCCCACCGCCATGGTGTTTCCTACACGCCCCGGCTAACAAAAAACCCCAAGCATTGTCATCCGCACATCATGACGAATCTGGGATTCAAGTCCCGGCCGCAAACACAAGCAGCCTGAAGTGATAGGGATACAGTGACGATGAGGGGTGGGTGGTGCTGGTGGTGGTGGCAGAGGTTGCGGAAAAGCGAGAGCAATCTCATCGCCAGTCTCTTAAAGGGCTGGGGGGGGGTTTCTCTGTAAATCCTTCAGATGCACTCCAAATGTTTTGTTTGATACATCTATCTTTATAGTTTTCCACCAAAGTGTTGTTGAAGAAACCCCCCCTACATATTTCATCTGTCCCTGTGTGCTGCCGTCTCTAGCGGGCAGAATGGTTACAAGGTACCTTTTTGTTGTGTGCACTTAAATGCTAAAAATCAGTGGTTTTCAAACTGTTTGTATTGGTGACCCCTTTCACACAGCAAGCCTCTGAGTGTGACCCCCCCCAAATAAATTAAAAATGGGGGGGGGAATTTAATTTAATGGGGGCTCAGGGCTGTGAGCCCCATGGAGCTGACAGCTCGCGACCCCCCATGTAACCACCTTGCGACCCCCTGAGGGGTCACGACCCCCAGTTTGAGAACCCCCTGCTAAAAATACATTATTGAAATTTTATAAAAACACCCCTTTTGAAGTGTGGGGCTTGCTCTGAAACGGGATCGACTTGGTTTTGGGCTTGTTTTGAAAGCCGGGTTGCTTATTTAAAGCGTGAATTTCGGAGTGCCTGACTCCTGCTCTACCCACTAGCTATGACTGCCCATGTCTCAGTCACTGACAGCTTGCTGGTGTGTTGTTGTGAGGGTTGCTTGGGTGGGAATGAATGGGCAGTGCATGCTGGTGTGTTGTTGTGAGGGTTGCTTGGTGGGAGAACTGGGCTTGTGCAGCTGTGACCCCACACTTAGCAGTCACCCACAAGGGCCTGATCTGCTGCTCCTCGTTTTTTACTGCACCCCCTGTTTGGTTTTTGTAGGGCTGCTCGTGACATCCCTGGTGTAACCCCACCAAACTTGTTACACCAGACATGCATTTGGCCCCTTTTTAGGGGAAAGAGAAACCTGTGGTTCTGTAGCCTGTAAATAATAACAAATCTGCACTGGCTTCTCTAATTAACTGACCCCAGACAATTTGCAAGTGGCAGAGCCCCCTAGCAGCTGGCCCCTTTCCTGCTGGCAGAGGGGAACGTTGTTCTGAGCGGCTCCGGTGTCTCCTTCTGAACATTCTGTTTTTGCCGCAAAGGGAGCAGTTGCATCATGTTCTCTGGGAGCAGCCGGACCCTGTGCCAGCACCTGACTGTTTGCCTTGCGAAGCAGGCCTGGGCCAGGAGCCGGCAAACAGTGTGCGCCAGAGTCACAAGACACAGGGGGCAAAGAAGACACACCCTGGTGCCGAGAGAACAGGGTGAAGGAGAGGCATGTAGCTTGGGCCCCTGGGGCAGCGGCTGGGGGACAGCCAGAGACGGCAACTTTGAGAGCTGCCGCGGTGGTTCCTGAGCTGTCTTTATATAAAAGGAGCTCCTTAGATTGACAGGCAGGTGTGGTTTGGGTGGGGCCCAGCTGGGGAATGGGTCCTAGAGCCAGGTAGCGGAGGCAGGATCCCTGCATCGGATGGACAGACCTGTGCTGTGTGTGCAGGTGCGCATGCACAGGTGTGTGTTACTCATAGGGCCGAGTTGCTGTACTCTAGGTTCACTTGTGGGGGCTGGGGCTAGGCAAGGGGCTTTATTGTAGGGCTGCTCAGAAGGGCCAACCAGCAAATACTAGCTTGTTGTTGCGCTCCGGAGTTTGTCACTGGGGCTACGGTTGCTTTGCTGTGGTTGGGGCTCTGCTGGGGACTAGGGCTGCACACGTAGGCGCCAACTTCCCCGCTTTCTCCTGGGTGCTCGACCCCCCCCCACTCTGCCCCCGGCCCCGCCCCCACTCCACCCCTTCCATGCGGCCCCGCCCCCATTCCAACCCATTCCCCAAAGTCCCCGCCCCAACTCCACACCCTTCCTGCCCCTATTCCAATTCCTTCCCCAAATCTCTGCCTCGGCTCTGCCTCTTCCCCCGCCCCTCCCCTGAGCGTGCCATGTTCCCGCTCCTCCCCCTCCCTCCCAGCGCGCCGCCAAACAGCTGTTTGGCGGCGGCCGGGGGGAAGCGCTGGGAGGGAGGCGGAGGAGCGGGGACGTGGTGTGCTTGGTGGGGGGGCAGGTGGAGGAGGAGGGGAGGAGGGCAGCTTGGCTGCCAATGGGTGCAGAGCACCCACTAATTTTTCCCCATGGGTGCTCCTTTCCCGGAGCACCCACGGAGTCGGCGCCTATGGCTGCACATGCTAGTTTGTTTTTGTAGGGTTGCTCCTGAGGACTGGGCTTCCGCCCCCTATTGTTAGCAAAACAAAAAAGCAGCATTGAAACTTGTGGGGGTGGGGATGGGAATGAACCAACTGTCTGTCTTGAATGGAACGGATTGTTGCCTGCAGCCAAGAAGCCATAAGCAGGGTCATGCTCTGGGCCTGCTAGCACCTCGTCCAGGCTCAGAGCCCCGCGCAGGGCAGGGTGGCTGGGTTGGAGCTGGCCATTCAGCAGGGTTTGAAAAGGCAGCTTGTAAGATCAGTACCCAATGCCTTCCCGCACTCTCTGGGCTGGGCGGGGTGCATGTGTGTGTGTCCGCGCTGCCTCGAGACCCCAGGGTAGAGGCTTTGGGAGGAAAAGTTCAGACCCTTTCTGGGCCTCCTGAGTTTCCCAGAAAGCCGAATTCCGCTCTAAATGCTACTTGTATAAAACCATAATGAAAACATGTTTTGCCGAAGCGCGGCAGGCTGGGGGGCGGGGAGGGGGCGAGTCGGTAGCACATGGAACCCTGCCTGCTCCTAGCCTGCTTTGGAGCGGAACAGGGAGATGTGCTGCACTCTTATAGCAATAAGTGCATCCATTGCCCCTCTCACCCCACACCTCTGCATAGATTCAACGGCACTGAGCCTCACGGCCGCCCTGGGAGGAAGGCAGATGTTGCTAACAAATGGCCCGGATGTGTCCACTGTCCTGTTCCTGCATGCTCTGGTGACACAGAATTTCACCATGAGACAGCCTCCTGCTTTAAAAGTACGTGGTCCCCATGTGCAAAGTGAATCTTCATGAGCAGTGTGTAGGCCCTATGAAGTATAGGTGAGCTCAACCCTGGTTCCATCCAGTAGGGGGCAGTCGTGCAGATACAGACTCGCCTGTTCATTCCACTGTTATCCCCGCTGACGGGGGAGGAGGGGAAACTGAGGCACGGAACTTAAGTGGTTTGCTTAGGTCTTGCAGTGAGCCAGTAACTGAACCGAGACTACACGCCCCTCCTTTTCTTATGATAAAGCTCTTACCTGTGCAGTACAAATGGGTAAACACCTGTGTTTAAACAAAGCCGTGTCTCGTGCTCTGGCTATTACATAATGTTTGGCAGCTTGCTTGGGAGCGACACCATGTGCATGATGATGTGCTCCACCGGCTTATTTATTTTTGCTGTGGTAGCTGGATCAGCAGCTTGGGTGGTGCCGGATCCCGTGGGCCAGGTTCTGCTCTGTTACACCAGTGTGAATCTGGAGCGGTAGGGCGGGGGGCTGAGCATGTGATCTGTCTGCTCTTTAAAGTGCTTCGGGCTCTTAGGGGGACGGTGCTCTTGGGCAGTGGGGTTGGCATTCCGGTGTGTGCAGCACATGCGAAGCAGCTGGCCCCAAACTCTGCTGTGATAGCCCCAGTGGGCTCCCCCTCACTTGGCCTTCACTCTGAGTGAGCACCCCAGGGTGCTGGGATTCCCTCTGGATCAGTCCTGCTTTCTGGAGGAGAAGGTAGGGGGCTGGGGCCACAGCATATTGGAGGAGACATCCGGATGGAAAGCAAGGCTGATCGGTATCTCTGGGCTCTGTCAGATGGCAGAGGGGTAGTGAGGCTGCACAGGGAGCCGGGAAGGGGTCAAGATATATCGAGGATCCCCCAAGCAGGGGATATTGGTTCTATGTCTTCTCTGCTGGGGAGAGGACGATTGCTAACTGTGCTGCATGTGAGGATGGTGTTGGAATTGCAAGCTATCACTTTGAGTGAATGTGTGGGATGGGAACTAAGAGGGGGTTTCCCTGACCCTGCTCTCAGGCTAGGAGGCTCTGCAGAGAAGTGGGAGGTCAGAGTCCTTCTGGAAAGAGCTGGTCTGGGGTGAGTTGTGTCTCTCTGCCTTGGGGAGCAGCCTGCTTTGTCTCTCTCTGGTTTTGCTTACTGTGTGTTTGTCATTCTGGATTCGAAGAATAAAGGCAGTGCGACATTGCAACCTTCCAGCAGGAGTATTTGTCGTAATCTAACTTCTCTGCATGTCTGCCCTGAACTCAACACTCACTCATGAGCAAGGCTGGATAGTCCCTTGGTGGCGACAGATCTTCCATGGCCCCACCCCCAGTGCAGTCGTAACAGGGCAAAGTGGGTGTAGACCGACACCAGATCAGAATGGCAGCACAGTGGCAGTACAGAGCAGCAGAGACAAGTTGGGCCCTGCAACATTTTAGACCCTTGCCCTAAATAGATCAGCCAGCCTCTTCTTGCCTGCACCAGGCCAGAGCTGCCAGGGACCGTCAGTGACTCACCTTGCCTACAGTCCCAAGCTCTCCCAGCTGCAACTGGCTTCCTAGCTGGCAGGACAGAGGGCTTGGTTTCCTGTTTTGTCCCACGCAATTCTCAGGGTGCGTGGACCAGACCGTCCATGCCAACAGCATCTCAGCTGGGACACGCTGGGTCCAACCCTGCCTTCAGCAGGTAGTAAAGACGAGGCTTTGACTGTCGAGATGCTGGTTTGAGACCAATGCTAAATAACAAGCAAGCCGTTCAGTTGCTCAGTGATGTAGGGCAGGCCGGAGTCCCTTCCGTGGTCCCCAGGCTAGGGCTTAGGGGGTCGTTGTGCAGTGACACGAGACAACTCAGGGTGGTAGCGCCAAAGGCGAAGAGCATCACAGGGTCGGTGTGTGTCCAGCAGCTCAATACAGACTCCCTGTTAGATTCAATACAGCCCAGTCCTGCCTGCTCTCTGCCACCCTTTGTCTGGTCTGTCTGGACTTCGGGGCAGGGACTGTGTCTGCACAGTGGGGAGACAGTGTGGCCTAGTGGATGGGGCACTGGAACAGGACTCAGGAAACCTGGCTTCTGTTCTTTGCTCTGGCACTAGCCTGCTGGGTAATCTTGGGCCCAGATCAATGAGAGTTTGGTGCCTAAATACCGTTCAGCATCTGGACCTGAGCTGTGCCTCCACTTCCCCACTTGACAGATGGGGATAACAAAGTGCTTTACAAAAGAGGGCAGTACCAAGATTTGCGGCTAGGAGAGCGGGGGATTAGCATGAATTCAGAGGAGACCTGCAGGCTGTACTGTGACCAACAGCAACCGTCTGCAGGGCCTGTAGAGCCAGCACCTTTCCCTGGCGCGCAAAATGCTTTAAAAACAAATCTTAGTCGGAAAAGTTCAATGGCACGAAGGGGGGCGGTGTTTTCCTTTCCTCGATTTCACAGCGTGTTCCAGCTGGTGTGGCGGGAGCTGTTTCTGCCTCCAAGCTTCTCCAGCCGGGTGCTGTTTGCTGCCTGGGAAGGGGGGGGGGGGGCTTGTTCTGAACACAGGACGTTACTCTGTCCCCTCCCCACCCCTAGCAGCGTCAGCAGAGGATCAGAGCCCCTGGAGTAAACAGAACAGGCAGCTGGAGCGCAGAAACAGCGGGAGGCCAGGGAAACCCGACAGCCACCCACTGTCCCGTTCTGCCTGCCAAGAACCAGTAGTTGCGTTGAGTTCCCAGCCCGCACATGGGTCACTGGGGGTCAGAGAGGGGGGCGGATTCATTATTGATTCTTTCATCATGTACCTGCCCTACCCGCCCCTGGGAGCTGACACATTCTTGGATGCCATCGCCTGGCCCGGGGCAGGCTGGGAGAAGGGGCGAGGTGGGGGTGACCGTGGGGTTGACTCTGGGACAGATATCTTTCTGTTGGCTCTCTCCTCCCATCTGTTTAGGTCACAGCTGCAGCAAGGTCCTTGTGCCCAGTTGTTTTCACCCCGGCTGTTGCCTTATGGGGCACAGGATCTCCACTGCCAGTGCACGGGGTTCCCCCACCCTGCAGGCAGCCCCTGATCCAGATTGCCTCAGGTAGTCCTTTGTGATCATGGGCCCCTCTGCTATATTAGCCTGCTCCTTAGCACGGGGGGGGGGGGGGGCGAGGGGGGCTGTTTAGTGCTTAGGGTCCTGCGTGTTTGATGCTGAAGGTTCAGTTCCTGACAGTCTATCTGTGTGTAGCTGGGGTATGTTACATGCACCCCGCACTGGAGCCCTGCCTGTGCCCCTGCATAAAGGGGTGCAGGGGTGGCTCTCTGCTGCATGGCCAAGGAGCAGGACAAATGGGGCTGTGTCTCTGCAAAGGAGAGCACGTGGAACATGACTGCAGCCCCCCCATCCATCCCGCCAGAGAGCAGCTTCCCGCAGCACCCAAGGAGCTGGGCCCAGCCAAAGGCTTGACGGACCTGCTAACTTGGTTCCCAGGGTCTGATAGAAATGTAGTACTGGACAGGACCTCAAGAGGTCAAATCCAGCCCCCTACGCTGAGGCCAGCCTAGACCATCCCTGACAGGGATTTGTCCAACCTGTTCTTAAAAGCCCCAGTGACGGGGATTCTACAGCCGCCCTTGGCAGCCTGTTCCAGAGCTTAACTCGCCTTGTAGTTAAAGTTTTTCCTAACGTCTAACCTAAATCTCCCTGGCTGCAGATGAAGCCCATTGCTTGGAGAACAATTGATCACTGTCCTCTGTATAACAGCCCTGAACAGATATAAACACTGCTGACAGGTTTCTCCCTCCCCAAGACCAAACAGGCCCATTTGTGGATTTTGAACCTTTCCTCAGAGGTCAGGTATTGAAATCTTTTATCACTTTTCTTGCTCTCCTCTGGACTCTCTCCAGTTTGTCCTCATCTTTCCTAGGCTGTGGTGCCCAGAACTGGACACAGGACTCTAGTTGAAGCCTCACCAGTGACAAGTAGAGAGGAAATACTACCTCCTGTGTCTTACAGACAAACACGACTGTTCAGACATTCCAGCATTATACTTTTTTGTAACCGCATCGCATGGTTGACTCAGACTCGCTTTGCGATCCATTCTCATCGCCAGAGCTTTTGCAGCAGAGCTGCCTAGCCAGTTATTCCCCATTCTGTAGTTGTGCATTTGATTTATTTTTCCTCCTTCCTAAGTATAGTACTTTGCACCAGTCTTTACTGAAGTTCATCTTGTTGCTTTCAGACCAACTCTCTAATTTGTCAAGGTCGTTTGAATTCTAATCCTGCCCCCCGAAGTGCTGGTGTCCCCTCCCAGGCTGGTGTCATCCGCAGATTTTCTAATTCCTCTCCACTCCATTATCCAAATCATTAATGAAAATATTGAATGGTACCAAACCCAGGACAGACCCTGTGGGGCCCCAGTTTGACAGCAAACCATTGATCACAACTCTTTGAGTACAGTCTGTCAACCCGTTGTGCACCCACCTTACAGCCCACAAAAAGAATGAGAAGCATAAGCTAAAGCCCACTTCATCAGATGCATGCAGTGGAAAATACAGTAGGAAGATATATATATATATAGAGAGAGAGAGAGAACACGAAAAAATGGGGGTTGCCATACCAACTCTAATGAGTCTAATCGATTAAGGTGGGCTATTATCAGCAGGAGAAAAAAAACTTTTGTAGTGATAATCAGGATGGCCCATTTCAAACAGTTGACAAGAAGGTGTGAGTAACAGTAGGGGGAAAATTAGCATGGGGAAATAGTTTTTAGTTTGTGTAATGACCCATCCGCTCCCAGTCTTTATTCAAGCCTAATTTAATGGGGTCCAGTTGCAAATTAATTCCAGTTCTGCAGTTTCTCGTTGGAGTCTGTTTTTGAAGTTTTTGTTGTTGAATAATTGCGACTTTTAGGTCTGTAATTGAGTGACCAGGGAGGTTGACGTGTTCTCCGACTGGTTTTTGAATGTTATAATTCTTGACGTCTGATTTGTGTCCATTTATTCTTTTACGTAGAGACTGTCCGGTTTGGCCAATGTACATGGCAGAGGGGCATTGCTGGCACATGATGGCATATATCACATTGGTAGATGTGCAGGTGAACGAGCCCCTGATGGCGTGGCTAATGTGATTAGGTCCTATGATGGTGTCCCCTGAATAGATACGTGGACAGAGTTGGCAACAGGCTTTGTTGCAAGGATAGGTTCCTGGGTTAGTGTTTTTGTTGTGCGGTGTGTGAGTATTTGCTTCAGGTTGGGGGCTGTCTGTAAGTGAGGTCTGGCCTGTCTCCCAAGATCTGTGAGAGTGAGGGATCGTCCTTCAGGATAGGTTGTAGATCCTTGATGATGCGCTGGAGAGGTTTTAGTTGGGGGCTGAAGGTGACGGCTAGTGGTGTTCTGTTACTTTCTTTGTTGGGCCTGTCCTGTAGTAGGTGACTTCTGGGTACTCGTCTGGCTCTGTCAATGTTTCTTCACTTCAGCAGGTGGGTATTGTAGTTGTAAGAATGCTTGACAGAGATCTTGTAGGTGTTTGTCTCTGTCTGAGGGGTTGGAGCAAATGCGGTTGTATCTTAGAGCTTGGCTGTAGACAATGGATCATGTGATGTGGTCTGGATGAAAACCCACATTTCCCTACTTCTCTAAGGAGAACGTCCTGTGGGGCTGTCCCATGGCTCACGGAAAGCCAGATCCTGGTGAGGTGCTGAACACTCGCACGGCCCCTGCTGTCACTAGGAATGTGAGGGGAGGTAGCCCAGAGCAGCCAGGCGATTCCGTACCCCCTCATCAGAGAGCTGAGCCTCTCTGGGGTGAGCATGGCCTAGCAGAAGCCAGCACTGTCCCCTGGCTCTGCGTGAGCTTTGCCTCTCACCTTAGCTGACCCTGGCACTGGGCTGCTCACCAGCCCTAGACAGGAGCATTTACCAGGTTAGCCGAAGGGGAACCCTCCCCCCAGCTGAGCCAATCGCCTTGCTGAGCTCCCAGCGGGAGGTGGCCTATATCCCAGGTGTCTCTGCCTGCCCTCAACACACCCACCTGCCCTCTGATCTGTGTCTTGCAGCTGCCGTCATGGCTCCATAGTGAAGGTTGAGTTGTATTTAAATCAAGGATCTGAGGCTGTGTCTGTACAGCACTTAGGCCCAGGGGGTCCCGGGCCATGAGGGGGGCTCCTAGGTGCTAGGGGAATACAAATAATGAATAATATTAATTAATTAGTAACATTCAGCCCCACGGTGCCAGGCACTGCACAGACAGTCAGTCCCTGCCCCAGAGAGCTTCTGATCACAACAGACCCCATCCACTGGGTGGGGGAAAGGGCTGTGATGAATATGTGTGTGGGGGGGAAGGACAGGACAAAAGGCATGTTAATGTGGTGTGATTTCTGGGAGGGGATTGACTGAAGGAAGGGACAAGGGAAGGGACGGGAGACGTAGACAGGAGGGGGTTCGGACAGGGAGGGAAGGAAGGAAGGAGGGGAGCATGGAGGGTAGGTGTGGAGTGAGGCTGAGGGGAAGAGACTGAAGGAGGGGGTAGGAGATGAGTGGCTGTGGGGGGACAGCGGGGGGTGCGTGTGTGTGTGCACACGCGCACAGGGGGGTGTCTGTATGCAGGGGCAGGACCCACTCTCATGGATCAGGCAATGGCAGGGTGGGCATGGGAGGGGGGAAGCAGTCACGATGCAGGATGGTTTCCAAGGCGTTTGCTGTAGCCGATTCTCATGAGGTGCTGTGAACGATGCCAGGAGGAGCCCGGGGACAGGGCAGCAGGTCCCACTCCCGCACCTCAGGCACTGGGTCAGGTTCTGCTCTCAGATCCCCCAGGGCAGCTCCGCTGACCTCCGTGTAAACAGGAGCAGAACCTGGGTCTGGCCCGCTCTGTGGAGTCCCTGTGGGTGACGCGCTCCATCGCTGGGGCTTCAGTCTCTTGTTGCTCAGACCCGTGCTGCCCGCTGGCTGATCTGACAGGCTCTCCCCACCAGATGAAGAACCTGATTCTGATCCTGAACCTGGCTGGGAACCAGTGTCACATCAGTGCAGCTCCACTGACTTCACTAGAGTTACTCCTGATTTACACCAGACCAGAATGAGGAGGTGGCTTGCTCCCGGGGCCAGATAAGGGGCTTGATTCTGAGCCTCCCCCACTCTGGTGTCAATAAGTAACTACACTGACAGCGGAAGGGTTACTCCTGACTTCCACTGGAGTAACTGTGGGGAGAATCTAGCTCATGGAATTTAAAACTGATTTATCATCCGCCCGAAGGGGTGGGCTCCATCTTGGTAGATTCCAGACCACGGCAAGGAAGGTGGTGGCCTCCTGCAGTAATCTGATGCTCTAGTGCTCTGGCTGGCCTCCAGGAACCTGACCCAGACAGTAAATCAGCCCTGTGGAGGTGGGAGGCATATGCTCTTGGTAAGTAAATCATTTGTCACTTTGCCACTGTCTTTACAAAAAGCTGCCCTAGTTACAGATTCCAAAAAGGCTGAGGTGTTTGGATTAGGGGCTGCAGATGGCTCCCATCTCTGAGTCAAAGGGAGCTCAGATGGGGCTCCCTGTCTTCTAAGATTCATGAAGTCACAGATTTTTAAGGCCAGAGAGGACCAATCAAGTCTGATCTCCTGCGTCAGAGAGTGGACGGAGGCCTCAGCTGGAGAACTGTGTCCAATCTCTTGGAAAGATTTGGACAAATTAGAGTGAGTCCAGAGGAGAGCAACAAAATTAGTAACAGGTTTAGAAAAACTTTATCGATGAGGAAAGGATTTAAAAAACTCTGGGTCTGTTTAGTCTTGAGAAAAGCAGACTGAGGGGGGACCTGATAAGTCTTCAGATATGTTAAGGGCTGGTATAAAGAGGACAGTGGTCAATGCTTGTCCATGTCAGCATAATTTAGGACAAGAAGTAATGGGTTTAATCTGCAGCAAGGGACATTTAGGTTAGGTCTAGGTTTACTTGGTCCTACCTCAGTGCAGGGGGCTGGACATAATGTTCTCTCAAGGTCACTTCCAATCCGACTCTTCTATGGTTATGACTCGTCCGTACAAGGCATGTGGTACTATTGAGCCCAATAACTCATGGCTGAGTTCAGTGGATCTTTCAGTAAGACAGCCAGGAAGAGATTCTCACAGGTATCTGGGCACTACGGATGCAGATAAGAATCTGCTGGAGCTTTCAGAGGTTCCGAGGTGCTGAATGTTCCTAGAAATCAGTAGGAGTTCGGCACCGAGGCGTATTTGAAAATGCTGGTGGGTGCCTATATTTAGGAACCTAAATTCCTTGGCATACCTGGCCCCCAGGCTCAGTTTAAAGGCAGCAAGATGAGAAATTCTGCATTTGATGTTTCTGGCCGTTGAGGCCCAAATATTCAAATGTGGTCACGGATTGGGGGGTGGGGGGGGCTTCAGTGATTGGGGAGCCCAGCTTGAGGGGAGCCTGACTTTCAGAGCTCAAGGGGGGGGCTGTGACTGCTCAGTACCCTGGTGTGCCTTGGGTTGGTCAGCCAAAAAAATGGACAAAACTAAAAATCAGTGGGGGCTGCATGTTCCAAGGCCGTCTGTTAGCGTGAGTGTAATATATATATAATAACAATACGTAGCTTTCCATCAGTCGATCGCAAAGCGCTTTACCTAGGAGGTCAAGATCATTAGCCCCATTTTACAGATGGGGAAACTGAGGCACGGAGGTGCAGTGTCTTGCCCAAGGGCACCCATCCAGGCCAGAACCAGGCACAGAACACAGGTCTTCTGATTCCCAGTCCAAGAATCTAGTGCTCTATCCACTAGGCCACACTGCCTCCCTCAGGGGAGAGGCCGGTTTATGTGCAATCTCTCAGGGCTGTTATGACATCCCACTTACTGCATCCACCAATGAGCCGGAGAAGCTGAGAGAGGTGAGTGTTGGAGCAGGCAAGATGAGGTTGGAAAACCTCTGCAGGCTGGCTGTTTGGGTGGCAATTGGCAGTGAGCCCAAGCCAGGGAAGTAGGCAAGGGGTATCATGGAAACAGAGCATGGGATTGCTGGAGAATCACTTTGAGAGATGTTTGAGGCAGGGGTTGTTTTTTGGAGGGCATGTCCTACGTGGCTCTCACACTTTTGTAGGGTTCAGGGTAGTTAAGAAACAGAGGATGGCTTGGACAGTTGTCAGTGTCTGTGCAAATAGCATTGCTGAGTCTCATGATATTTGGTACTTCTCTTAAAGCCCCAGCTCCTGGAATCCTGTGATCACATGAGAATCTCAGCTTTCATTTAAAAAAAAATTAATTTTCTAGATTTAGAATCTATGGCCAAGTTTTCCAAAGTGACTAGGATCCAGCTCATCAAATGTATTTAGGTACCCAGCTCCCAACTGGAGTTAGGCACCTAAATACTTTTGAGCAACGCAGTATAGGTCCCCAGTTTGAGACCTTAAAGGGACCTGACTTTCAGAAAGTGCCGAGCACCAGCCTGCTGAAAATCTGCATCCTTTGAGATGTGAGAGAGACAAGGTGGGCGAGATAATATCCTTTCCACCAACAGAAGTTGGTCCAATAAGACACAGAAAAGCTTTCGAGCTACTCTGAGCTCTTCTCCCAGGGTTGGGAAAGATACTCAGTGACACAGCTAAATACAAGATAGGAATCCCAAACCAGGAGGTTGCATACCAGTCCGCCCTAGACTGATTTAACCTGTTCCTTTCCCCCCCTGGCTGGGATGATTTAGTTGGGGATTAGGTCCTACTTTGAGCAGGGGGTTGGACTAGATGACCTCCTGAGGTCCCTTCCAACCCTGACATTCTATGATTCTAAGGTGGAACAGATTGTTAAACGTAGGAGTTAACACAGCGGTTCCACCTTGTAGTTACCTGCGATACTGACTACCTTTCCCAAACCTGAAAGCTTGTCTCTTTCCCTTCCACCCACAGAAGTGGGTCCACTCAAAGATATTACCTCACCTGCCTTGTCTCTCTCTTATCCTGGGATCAACATGACTCCAGCAACCCTTTAAGATGTCTCAAGTTGGACACTAAAGGCTTGTGGCCCAGACTGGCCCCCAAAATCTTTAGTCAGTTGTGAAAATCTTAGCCTATGAATCTCTGAATAAAGACCCTTGAAAACAACATTTATGGGGAAAAATGTTGTTTGTGTTACTATTGTTTGGGTCAATGTTTCATTTTTCAACTGTTTGTTTAATGAATATTTTCACTGAAAAAATCAAATGAAATTAAAATGTTCCTCTCTTCTGAATTGTTGTGAGGAACAGCCGTACCTTTATGTGACCAGCTCTGAGAACCACCTAGAACTTGGCTTAACATTCTTCTTCAGCTTTTTAAAGGTTCAAGATACCTGCTTGTGTTTTGCTCCATTTTCAGGGTGAATTTAATGCTGTCAAAGGGCACCAGATTGACAGCTCTAGTATTATTATTTGGCTCGCAGTAGTGCCTAGAGGGCCCCATTGTGCTGTACGTACAGAGTGGTCCCTGCCCTCAATGAGTTTACAGTCTAAGTAGGAAGGCGAAAGGTGGGAGGCATCCCTATTTTATAGGGGGAAACTGAGGCACAAAGCGACTAAGGCTATGTCTACACTAGGGACCTAGCAGCAGCACAGTGGTACCAAAGCAGCTGCACCGCTGTAAGGTCTCTCGTGTAGCCGCTCTATGCCGATGGGAGAGAGCTCTCTCATCAACTTAATTAAATCAGCCCCACGGTGAAGCTCTCCCTCCAACATAGCACGGTGCACACTACCGCTTATGCCGGTGAAACTTTTGTGTCGCTCAGGGGTGTGTTTTTTTCACACCCCTGAGCGACATATGTTTTGCCGACATAAGTGCTAGTGTAGACAGGGCCTAAGTGACTTGCCCAAACTCCCAAAGGGAGTCTGTAGCAGAGCAAGCTTTCCCCCTGCTCCTTCCCAGGCATCGCCTTCCCGTGTGTCCTCTGTAGGCAGGGAATGGATGGGGAGATCGTTACTTAGCCTCTCGTCTGAGGGTGTCAGCTAGGCTGCCAGTCAGTGGTGGCGAGCTCACAAGAGTCTGATGCTTAACTACTTCTGCAGCTGCCGCTTGAAGTAAAACAAGTGAATGCCTCACCCTAGTGAATGAACTGTCTGAGCCGCCCTCAGAGCCGGGGCAGCACCTGTCAGCCTGACGTTGCGTCTTTAAACGTGCAAAGTGACACAGGCCCTGTTGCTAAGCCCGTGCATTCAAAAATCACGAGTCAGCCCCTCAAACGTCACGACTGGCTTAAAAAGAAGAAACGGGGGGGTTCTTTTCTTTGCCTTTCAGAGTCACCTTGTCAAGCATTTTGCTGCACCGTGGCAGCCTAGAATCTAGTTTAAAGGAACCAAGCTGAGTGTCAGGATTCCCGGGGCTCGGGCTTTATGGAAAACACCAGCTAGCCCGAGCCCCAGTGGTAACCGTGTGCGAGCTGACAACACTGCCAATCCATGGACCGGGTGGTTGTCACCACACTGAAAGCCGCAATTTTCAGCTGCCCAGCCTTTTGAGGGCTACAAGCCGTATCTCCCCAGTGCAAAAGCACTTTGGTACCACTGTGCTGCTTGACCTAAAGGAGAATCTGCATTGGCGGTGTGGGGACTATGACATGCAGCTGAGCAGCCCTGATTCCGTCCAGCAACAAGCTGGCCAGTGTGTGTGCTGCTAAGGGTGAGCATCATCGCTGGCCTGAGGCCTGGCTCTACGGTTGGGCGTAGGATTGTGTAGCTCTGCTGTGGACAGGGGATGGGAGCAGCTGTGCATAGGCTGTCACAGCAACTGTCCAAGCCGCAGCCAGCACTGCCCTTCAGCTGCCTGTCCCTGTGCATTGTAGTGGGTTAGTTCTGAGCGCGAGCCCTGGGGAACCCCAGCTCCCGGGCCTCCCCTTTCATACGCTGCGTCCATCACCTCTTTCTTTCCTTCCACTCCAGCAGAAATCAGTGAATAGATTGCGGCAGCCGTCCAAACTGGTTTGTGATCTACCTAATCCGTCCCATTCAGAGCCCCCCTACCCCACGCCCGGAGACCTTTTCACCCACAGGGAGCTCTTGGCAGTTTTATTTCTGCCCAGACAAAAGCCCCCTGAGAAGACCAACTGCTCCACAGCAGGGCCTTATTGCTCAACCGCCTCCTGCATCACTAGATTTGTAGCCCTGCCATGCAGTGGGAGCCACATAAAGGAGCTCCTGCGCCCCCGCCCTTCCTTGTAAACGAGAGCCGAGAGGAAAAATACAGGAATTTTGTTCTGGTTTGGATGCCTGCCCTATTGCCTGGCTGCCTGCCAAGGCAGCAGTGCGCTGCAGAGGAAGGAGAAGAGATGGCAGCAGTGGGACAGCCCTGCTCTGTGGTGTCATTGTTCCACTTGTGTGCCGAAGTCTGCCGAGGGCTGACCTACACACACGTGTATCTTCATATGCACACACGCATGCCCTCATACGCACATCCACCATTACACAGCTCCATCCATGCAAAGCCCTCTGCAGAAATAAATCTACTTGCAAACATGGTACAAACCGATGGGGGCTTGGGCAATGATGCAAATAACTATGCGTGCAAACGTGTACACAAACTTGCCCGGACAACAATTACACATGCAGATTCATGTAGCAGTGCTGTGTGCACAGGCAGCCCCCCCCCATGCACAGCGACACATGTATGCATGCACGCCTCTGTGTGCATTAATCCATGCATCTGCTCACACCATACAGACGGATGGGTATGTGCACAAGAAGGCATGTAAACGCTGGTCTACCTGTTCACGCATGGACAAATATCACACCCACACTCCTGCATGCACATACGTACCCCGCATGCGCTAACATTACACACACCTGGACGCACACACCCTTATCCACAGTGACACGTCTACATGCATGCAAACACCTGTGCAGAAATGTGCATTAACGTTACATACTCCTCTGCTCGCACATACAGGCATATTCACACACACACACACATAAACCCCTGGGCATAAATAAATATGGCTGCACACACGGTACAGACGGATGGCTATGTGTACAATGATGCACATACATGCATAAACATACACAAATACATGCATGGACGAATATCCCATACACAGCTGCATGCACCCACCTGCAGACTACTGCACACCCACACCCATGCTCACATAAATATCACTGCCCGCTACTGGTGATGGGTCTGCCCTTGGAATAGAGCTGGGGAGAAGACCCCGTTTGGCTCTGCTCCAGACCCTGGACAGAGGCGTGTCTATGTGGACCACCTCCCTCCCTGCTGCTTTGCCCCTTGCCCCTTCCCTCACAGGCTCCTGCTCCGTGGGTGGAGAACACTAGGAGGTTACATGGCTGTGGCTTTCTGTGCCAGCCCTCGCTCTGGGTCCAGCTCCCTGGGCACGCTGCTGCAAGTCAGAGCAATCCGGCGCATTCCAGGCCTCGGAAACAAGGCCAGGCAGCCTCTGCTCGGCGCTGGAGGAAGAGACCCGTGACGGCTCTGGGAGGAAATGCACCAGCTGCCTAGAAACAGCCGGGAGCCAACGGCAAGCAGCTGAGAGGCGGAAAGTGAAAGAGAAGTGAAACCGCTACGCACGCTTCCTCAGGGGCTGGTTGGCCTCAGCCCCACCGTCACCAGGGGGAAAGCACACCTGGGGGACGTAGAACAGGTGTGACCTCCCCCACTCCTGCCACCAACGTGCCTCAGCCCCATCCTGGAGGCCACTTCTAGGGGTCAATGGGGAGTTAGTCTCTATGGCCCATCCACGGCCCCTCTGCTGAGGTTCCCGCTGTCCGTGCCACCTTTTTGTTGTGTCCCAGGCCCTGGCTACCTGCTTGATATGTTTCCAGAGATGGCAGCACTGATATTTGTATCAGAAAGGGGGAAGTCTTCAGCCAGCAAGTGCAGATACTGCCCGCAGGGCCGAGTCCGCGGCCAGAGCCCCGCTGGTGCGGCAGCAGCGGTAGGGAATCAGGCGTGGGACTGCCAGCCTGGGGGGGCCTGGGGATGTGGCAGCCTGCGGCTCAGTGCCTGAGGCTGAATCACACCCACACAATACAGTGGTGCCAGAACACTGAGCACGCTACAGTCGTTCTGCAGGGAGAGGGAGAACCAGCGGCGAGGGCCTCAGTGCCGACATAGGCAGGTGTTGGCGTTTGCATATCTGGAAGCTGATCAGCGAAGGTGCTGCCGTGCTGGCGGGGCCTTCGTGCCGTCGCTTTAACAATAGTTGTGTGGTGTGGGCGGAAGAAAAAAAAATCCCTTTGGGGTCTCCTGTCTCTAGCCAAAAGAAGCAACGGCTAGCTCAGCTCCCGCCCCCTTCTTTTCCTTGACAGATCGCCTTTGATCAGGGAAGTCTCTGCGATACTATAGGTGGAGGAGAAAAGGTAGAACAGGGGGAGGAAAGGGGGGCTCCAAATGCCCATCCCAGCTCATCCATACAAGTAACTGAGGGTCGTGTCCTCATCCCACTTTTATGGGGTGTGTTTTGGGAACCCCAGCGAAGTTCAGCGCCCTATTGGGCTGGGCACTGCATCCATGCATGGTAAGAGACAGTCCCTGCCCTGGAAAACCTACAATTTAAGTAGGCAAGACTTCCAAAGGGTGGGAGGGGGAACAGAGGCGGGCAATGATTTACTCAAGGTCACAGCTGAACAGCTCTTCTGTGCACGGGGCTCTAACCACTTGGCCATGCTCCCATGGAATTCAGCGCGAGATGGCTCAGACCCTCGTGCTGGCTTTTCGGTTCTGGGTCAGCCCCTGGGGCCATCACATCCGGAAAGACAGCTGCCCTGCTCAGCACTGCTCCTGGCTGGTAGTGCCTTGCTGCACAGGGGGGAGTGGGGAGGGAATCACCTGCTGCCCTCCTAGTGACCGGGGTACACCCGGCAGCATGAGATCTGGTCGGCCTTATCCTGCATGGCGACACCCATCCGTGCATTCCCGCTGGCGGGGCTGGCGCTCCCTTTGCCCCGCACTTAATTGTGTCCCTTCCTGCTTTTAAAAACCACAGTAAAGCTTCTGGCTTGCAAGGGTTTTTAGGTCAGCCGCATAGAATGGGTCGGGCCCACCCGCGGGGTGTCCCTTGACTGGGAGTAACCAAAGCAGGATGTGCTACCGTTGTGCACTGCGCCCCGGTGTTATCACCGGCGCAGCTCCCGGCCAAGCTCACGCGAGGGAGGAATTATGGTCCAGTGGTCCGTAGGCGATTAGATAGCGTCGTGCAGCCAATCTGCAACCAAGCTAGAAGTGCAGTGAAGCCAGGCCAAGCAAGCAGCTCAGGGCAAACTCTGCAGCCGTGTGTCTTTGAGAATTGTGATTATAATGGATTGTCACACTAGCACCCACCGTGTGCTAGGTACTATCCAGACACGCGGAGTCTAGTGACTAGGGCACTAGGGCGGGACCTCAGTTCAGTTCCCAGTTCGGCCCCTGCAGCTGCTGGGTGACCCTCGCTCCAGCTACTTCACTTATCCTTTGCCTCGGTTCCCATCTGTGCAGTGGGGTAATAGCACCGCCCTGCCCCACAGGAGAGGTGTGAGGTGCTTCAGGGGGAGAACCATATAAGTATCTAGCTAGAAGAGGGGTGGTCCCTGGTGTGAGGAGCTCACAGTCTATGATAAGAGAGGCCCAGGGGTCCTGACCAATTTCTCTTTCCCAGCGACAACCAGGTCTACCAGCAGCCAAAACTGCCTGGCAACCAAGGCCCAGAGTCACAGATGTATTGAGGCGCCCAACTCCCCTTGCATTGGATGGGAGTTAGGCGCCTATGCCCCTTTGGGAGTCTGGGCCTGAGTGTGCAGTGGCTCCGGGGAGGAATGGACCTGGCCCCCGAAGCAGAGGTGGGCCCAGATCCCAACCCCCACTTCCGAGCTTGGTGTGAATGTCACGGCTGACCCCTTCTCTCCCCTGAGCCCCCTCGGCCTGGCAGTGGGGGGAGGGGGAAAGGGGCTGGGCTCCGTCTCTAGCCAAAGCTGGAGCTGCTCCTCTGGAGGCTACCCGTGTCCCCTCTAAGCTTCGGGGGATTGGGAGAAATGGGGCCTGCACCCACATGGCCCCCGGCCTATCTCCCTGGCTCCAGGGCTGTATTCAACCCCCACCCAGGAGGCCTTGTGAGAGCCAGGCCCAGCCCTGCCTGTGTCTATCATGTCACTTGGTAAAGTGCTTTGGGGCCGCTTGCTTTTCTAGGGGCTTAATCCCAACCCCTCTTCCAGCTGCAGTGGAGCAGGACTTGGGGCGCCTACTAAGGAGACCCCGCAACCCGCCAGGCTTGTCCATGACTCACTGCACTGCAGGGATTTGGGGAGGGGGTTCCCACTGGGTCTGCAGCTCCATGGATCCAGCAGCATTCCCCCAGCCCACCACTAACGCAGAGGGACGCAGGGCACAAATGTTCTGGGGGCTACTCCAAGCCTGAGATGGGAGTGGCAGCCCTAGAGTGGAGCGGGCCTTTCCCCCCCACCCAAAGACCCTCCCGGCCACGTGGCACAGAGCCACGTGGCACCTGAAATTCAGCATGCTGCTTTGTCAAAGGGAGATTTCCCCCTGCCCCCAGCATGGAACTCAAGCCAGAGCCCTTTGCCACCCCCATGGTGGTCCTGGTGGCTGGGAACCACCCTGGGTCACGCCTTTCCCCGCCCTGCTGGGAAGCAGCGCTGTTTATGTATCATACTAAAGCCACTCGGCTGCCCGGCCCAGCCACTGTACTCTGTGTAACTCCTGTTGTTCGCTGATGTGTAATTACCAGCTCAGGCGCCCTACATAAAGTCTTGCTCAATCTCTTTTGCACGTCGGGTTGCACTCCGCACTGCTGACACCCGAAGGGGTGGGGTGAAATGGGCAAATCCAGGGTGGCTTACAAAGTTCATGGGTGCCTCGGTGCAGGACGCTGAACGTTACAGCGACAGTGAAGACAGACCTGAGGCTCTTCTGCTCGAGAATCACAGGCCTCTATCATGTAACTAAAGGAAAATCTCCATTTGCAGTACAGGGCTTATGACTCACAGTTGAGCAGTTCTGATTCTAGGCCAGGGCACCACTAGTCCGCTACTGCAAGGTGGGTGGGGGAAATAAAACACAATAGCACCTTGGGGCAGGGACTATGTTGGTACAGTGCCTGGCACAACAGGGTGCCGATCTTGGCTCCGGCCTCTAGGTGTTACTGTAATGTTGCTTAGTTTAAAGAAGACTGGGGACTTCTTGTGTATTCACAATTTTTATTACCCAAAAGAAAATGCAAAAGATTCACAGATGCCACAGCCGGAAGGGACAATGGTGATCATCTAGTCTGACCTCCTGTATCACACCGGCCAAAGAACTTCCCAAAAATAATTCCTAGAGCAGATCTTTTAGAAAAACATCCAGGCTTGATTTAAAAATTGTCAGTGATGGAGAATCCACCGTGACCCTGGGTAAGTTGTTCCAGTGGTTAATTACTCTCTCTGTTAAAAATGTGTGCCTTATTTCCGGTTTGAATTTCTCTAGAGCTTCACTTTCAGCCACTGGATGGTGTTAGACTTTTCTCTGCTAGACTGAAGAGCCCATTATCAAATATTTGTTCCCCTTGTAGATCCTCATAGACTTTATTCAAGTCACCCCTTAACTTTCTCTTTTTAAGCTAAATAGATTGAGCTCCTTGAGTCTATCCCTGTAAGGCAGTGGTTTTCAGACTTCGGGTTGCAACCTAGTACTGGGTCGCGGAATGCAAGGCACTGGGTCACCTTACTCAGCACCCAGGGAGCCTGGCGGCCGGCCAGTAAAAACTAGTAGTCCCTACCTGTTCTGACACCACGCTGCGCCCTGGAAGCGACCAGCAGCAGGTCTGGTTCCTAAGCAGGGGGGCCACGGGGCTCTGCGCGCTGCCCCCGCCCCGAGCACCAGCTTCACACTCCCATTGCCAGGAACCAGCCAATGGGAGCTTGGGGGGGGGGTGTGCCTGCGGGCAAGAGCCGCGTGGAGCCGCTTGCGTGCCTCCACCTAAAAGCTGGACCTGCTGCTGCCTGCTTCTGGGATGCAGTGCGGCCAGCGGTGCCAGGACAGGCGGGAAGCCTGCCTCTGCACCCCGGCTGGGCTGCTGACCGGGAGCTGCCCGGGGTAAGCCCGTGTCCCAACTCCGCATCCCAATCCCCTACCCCAAACCTGGAGCCCCCTCCTACACCCCAAACCCTTCATCCCCGGCCCCACCCCAGAGCCTGCACCCCAGCCCAGAGCCCCGACCCCCCTCCTGCACCCCAACCCTCTGCCCCAGCCCAGAGCCCCCTCCAACACCCTGTATTCCTCATTCCCAGCCCCACCCCAAACCCCTCATCCCCAGCCCCGTTGTGTTGCGGGCATCAACAATTTTCTTGAACTGGGGCACCAGAAAAAAAATTTGAAAGCCAGTGTTGTAAGGCATGTCTTTAATCATTCTCCTGGCTCTTCTCTGAGCCCTCTCCAATTTATCAACTAGATAGGAACCTCAGTGTGTTACAAGCTGTACAACCCCGGGCCAAGACAAGATTCAAACCCCAGAGAGTGTAGTTTGAATACCAAAACCAATACACTTCCCAAAGGTTGCTAAGTGACAGTGCCACCTAGCCCATTATTCACGAAGTTATCACAAGCAAAGAAATGAATAGTTAAAGACAGTGGTTTCCAAGCTGGAGCTCTTTGCTGTTGGTCTGACGGGCTAATCACATGGTGCTGGCTTTTTCTCGTTGTTTCCAGCTGCTACCCTACATTAAAGAGAGCTTAGAATACACTAGATGTGTTCCATCATATTACTTTTCCATATAAACAGTGGTTTCCACAGGGCTGTTATAACACTAGGTCTGGCCCCAAAATGCCAATTGTTCTTCTGCTGGGAATTTCGAACAATTTTTGAGATTTTCCCCCAAAAAACTTTCCTTTTTCAGGTGCAAAAAATGAAAAACCAAAAATGGCTGTTCAGCATATGTTTTTTCTGACCCTTTCCCCCCTCGATTTCCAGTGGTGAAAAGCGGGGAGCTGAAGGGGGAGGGTTGACAAACGCCCGGGTTTTGGAAAGGAAACGTTTCACTTTTAAAAATTTCAAACCAAACCAAACCGTCAGGGCATTTTTTCATTGAAAAATGTTGCCGCTGGGTCATTTTTGGACCAGCTGTACATGTGGGCTTGATAAGAGAGGAAGTGCCCACAGGACGATCTCTCTGTTCAGTTATGGCCTACACTGTGGAAACATTTGAGAGCCCCAAGCTAAGAATATCCTCTAGTTCACACCACCCACATACCCACCAAACACATTCCTCTGATCTGGTACTAAAGAAATCAGCGGTTTCGCCCTCATCACCCTCTCTGGCCCCTGACATCTTTCCCCCTGCTCTAGCTCCCTCCCACGCCCCCCCATCCCCAACTATCTCCCTTCTGCTGTGGTGCTCAGAATCCAAAATCCATACTCGGCACGGAGGACCTAAGAACCAAGATCTGACCGTTGCTAAGAGTGGGTTCAATCGATTGCTAATTTTGATACAACCAGAGGGGGGCCCAAGACTCAAAATTCAGGCCCAGATGGGTTCTAAACTTTCCTAGCAGGAAGGAGTGCTTGGATCAGCTCCATCGTAAGGTGTAATCCCAAAGGGAAAGAGAGACCAGTGACCCCAAGTTTATAAATCATACCCACAACTGGGGAAGCAAGACTCAAATGCTGCTCTTCCGGGGTCTGAAACACGGGCCTCTCTTACTAGAGCTACAGGACATCTCCAGTTTAAGATTGCCAACTTTCTAATTGCACAAAACCGAACACCCGTGCTTGCCCCACAACTTCCCCGAGGCCCCGCCCCTTCTCCAAGTTGGGGTACAGCAGGGGACTCCGGGCTGGGGCAGGGGAGGTGAGTGCTATGGCTGGGGGTGTGGGCTCTGGGGTGGAGCCAGGGATGAGGGGTTTGGGGTGCAGGAGGGGGCTCAAGACTGGGACAAGGGGTTGGGGTGGGGGGGGTGCAGGGTGCGGGAGGGGACACCAGACTGGGGCAGGGGGTTGGAGTGGGGTGGGGGGTGCAGGGTGAGTGAGGGGACACCAGACTGGGGCAGGGGTTTGGAGTGTGGAGGGGTGCAGGGTGCGGGCTCCGGGAGGGAGTTTGGGTGCGGGAGGGGACACCAGGCTGGGGCAGGGGGTTGGAGTGCGGGAGGGGATTCAGGGTGCACCTAGTGGCTGCAGGGACCTGGTGGCCGCTTCTGGGAGCCACGTGGTGCCAGGGCAGGCAGGGAGCCTATCTAGCCCTGGGCCCCTGCTGCACTGCCGACTGGACTTTTAACGGCCTGGTCGGCAGTGCTGATCAGAGCCACCAGGGTCCCTTTTTGACCAGGTGTTCCGGTCGAAAACCGGAGGTCTGGCAACCCCACTCCAGCTGTCAGCAGTAAGAGGACTCTTATCCTGCCTATGGGCTTAGCCACTAGAGAACAACATCACACTCACAAAGCCAGGCCACGGCAAGAGAGCTTTATTTCACAATCAAGGTTTGAGTTCATGTTCCCATTCTTTCAACAAGAACAAGACGGTGTAAATCTCGCTTGAGGGAGCCCAGAGCCAGTTTCAGAGGCACGGTGCAGCTGAGGGTATATGTACACTGGAATTGCAGGGTGTAATTACAGCACATGTCGACAGGCCCCTGCTGGCTTTGCTCTTGCTGGCTCACACACCGATAGCACCGAAGCTGCAGATTTGAGGACTTCAGTAACTCAGCCAGAGGTTACGAGTCTATTACAGGTGTGGGTGGGCGATGTTCTGTGGCCTGCAGTCATAGGTGCCGACTCCGTGGGTGCTCCGGGGCTGGAGCACCCACGGGGAAAAATTAGCGGGTGCTTAGCACCCACCAGCAGCCAAGCTCCCCGCCGCCCCCTCCTCCTCCCCTGAGCGTGCTGCGTCCCCGCTTCTCCCCCTCCCTCCCAGCGCTTCCCGCCGCCTAACAGCTGTTTGGCAGTGCTTTGGACTTTCCAGGAGGGAGGGGGAGGAGCGGGGACGCGGCGCGCTCAGGGGAGGAGGCGGGGCAGGGGTGGGGAAGGGGGTGGAATAGGGGCAGTGCAGGGGCGGGGCCAGGGGTGGGAGTGGGATCGAGCACCCACCAGGCAAAGGGGAAGTCGGTGCCTATACCTGCGATGAGCAGGAGCTCAGACTAGTCAGTGGTTCTCAAACTTCATTGCACCCAACCCCCTTCTGACAACAAAAGTTACTACACGACCCCAGGAGGGGGGACCGAAGCCTGACCCCTCCGGAGCCCCGCCGCCCCAGGTGGGGAGGTGGGGGGAAGCCCAAGGACTGAAGCTGAAGCCTGAGCCCTGCCGGCCAGGGCTGAAGCTCTTGGGCTTTGGCCCCGGGCAGTGGGGCTCGAGCTTCGGCCCTGGGCCCCAGGAAGTCTAACGCCAGCCCTGGCGACCCCATTAAAACAGGTTTGAGAGCTGCTGGACTAGATGATCATGGTAGTCCCTTCGGGTCTTAGAGTCTGGGAGTCTTATTAGTCTTCAGCATGGGCTAGCTGCCCGAGTAAGGATCCAGGGTCCCATCACGTGCGGTGGCTTTGCTGCTATTGGTAACCTGAGCTAGTTTAAAGCTAGCTTGGCTCTGCTCTGTCTACACATGCTGCAACCACACCCCACGATTGCAGCGTAGACAGACCTGGGCATGTGCAGTAAGTAATGCCTGAAAAACTAATTTAGCCCCATGATGCTGAGTCAGCCACTCAGAAAATGTAGTAAGTGTCCTCTAAAAGCGTTACATTTTTCTCAGTTCTGATTGGCTGAAACACTGTCTGACCTACAATGGTTTTGAAGACTATTCCAAAAGGGCATTTTAAATCAGGGGCTCCCAATGTGGGATCCCGTCATTGTGGGGGATGGGGTCATAAACAGATATCAGGGGGTCAGACCATCTCTCACTGCCCGTTGTGCTGAATGGAAGGGCAATACTGGCTACAGGGGAGGGGCATCCCAGTAGCTAAAAAGTCGAGAACGGCTTATTTAAATGCTTTGAGAGCGAGAGATTAAAACTGATTAAATAAGTCAGCTGCAGTGCAAATGCCAGAAACTCACAAAACTGCCCTAGGGCAAAAGGGGTAATTTTGCGGGGGAGAAAAGTACACATTTTTGTTTCAGAGTAGCAGCCGTGTTAGTCTGTATCCGCAAAAAGAACAGGAGTATTTGTGGCACCTTAGAGACTAGTTAGTCTCTAAGGGTACGTCCACACTACTCGCCGGGTCGGCGGGTAGCGATCGATCTATCAGGGATTGATTTATCGCGTCTCATCTTGACGCGATAAATCAATCCCCAAACGCGCTCCCCGTCGACTCCGGAACGCCACCAGGGCAAGAGGTGGAAGCGGAGTTGACGGGGGAGCCGCTATTCTCGTAGCTGAAGTTGCGTATCTTAGATCGATCCTCCCCCCTCCCCACAGTGTAGACCAGGCCTAAGGTGCCACAAGTACTCCTGTTCTTTTTACACATTTTTGTGATTCCATCAAAAATTGATGGTTCCTCTTTACCTGTGAAACTTTTCACATGCCTGTTCCTAGCGGCAGTTGCCTTTGCACTAGTAATGCACTAGTAAGGCAACCTGTTGCCTTTGCACTAGTAAGGCAGTGTTTACGAGAAGCAGCCAAACCATAGGAGAGAATGGGCAGTTTTCTAGTCAGTGAGAAAAAATTATCTCCTGGGCGGGTGGGAACTGGAGCAATAGCCGTTTAAATTGCTAGTCTCTGCCTTGGGCTGGTGGAAGTCTGTGGCATGCTTTACTTTGGGATCAGATTCAAAAACCAGTGGGAGAACACTTTAACCTGTCTGGCCATTCTTTGACAGACCTGCGGGTGGCTATCTTAAAACAGAAAAACTTCAAAAACAGACTCCAACGAGAGACTGCTGAGCTGGAATTGATATGCAAACTAGACACAATCAACTCAGGGCTAAATAGGGATTGGGAATGGCTGAGCCATTACAAACATTGAATCTATCTCCCCTTGTAAGTATTTTCACACTTGCTTCTTATCAAACTGTCTGTACTGAGCCATCTTGATTATCACTTCAAAAGTTTTTTTTCTCTTACTTTATTGGCCTCTCAGAGTTGGTAAGACAACTCCCACCTGTTCATGCTCTCTGTATGTGTGTGTATATATATCTCCTCAATATATGGTTCACTCTATATGCATCCGAAGAAGTGGGTTGTAGCCCACGAAAGCTTATGCTCTAATAAATTTGTTAGTCTCTAAGGTGCCACAAGTACTCCTGTTATTTTTGGGATCAGAGTGGAGGGAAAGCCGTGAACAGACGTCTAGAAGTTCTTCCCACACCTTGAAATATGGTGATGGATAAAAATATGGGTGAGAAATAACCAGGGCAGCCAAATTTGGGGAAAGTGTTGAACTGGGTCATTGAGAAGGTGCATGTAGATGGGGAACTGTCTGTGTTGCATGTGCTGCACCTTTAAATATTTACGAGACCTGTGTCGTGTTCATTTTGGTCTCAGGGCTGTTGCCTCTCACCTGGAGATTTCACTTCTGTGCCTCTGTAAACTAAACAAACAAACACCAAAGGGCCAGTCTCCCCATTACCTCAGTGCAGTTTACACTGGTGCAAAGTGGGTGTGAAATGCTACCATTCTGATTTGCTAGCACTTTGCACACCCCTTGCACTGCTGACTACTAGGTAAAGTGAGAACCAGTCCCGCTACCTGTTTGCTCTTTTTGTGAGGAAAAATTAAACTCAGATAGCACTTAAAATAACAAAGCAAAACACTTCATGAGTCCAGCAACACAAACAGCCTCACCAATCAGCCAATGATTATTGGTTCTGATGATGTCATGCTCCGCTCTTGTGGTTAATTGGCTGGGTGTGTTGTCACTCTTTATCCTGCAGTATGAGCAGTGTGGGTATCTGGTTTTAGCCTGCTCCTATAGTTAAAGTCATCTAGCTTAGTGGAGCAGCTGTGTGCTTTCCAGTCCACCTCCTACTATATCAGCATTGCCTCAGGAGCAGGCAGATGGGAAGCGTAGTCATGCAAAACCTTGGCTAATTTGGGAATCTGAAGGATTACAGGAAGGAATACAGGAAGAGATTGTAGGAAGGTTGGAAGTGGATGCTAGCCAAATTCAGACTGGAAATAAGGGTACATTTTTAACAGTGAAATTAATTAACCCTTGGAACAACTGATTAAGAGTCATGGTGGATTCTCTGTCACTGACAATTTTGAAATCAAGCCTGGATTTTTTTAAAAGATCTGCCCTAGGAATGATTTGGGGGCAGTTCGCTGGGCTGTGTTGTACAGGAGGTCATACTAGATCAGGGGTCAGCAACCTTTCAGAAGTGGTGTGCCGAGTCTTCATTTATCCACTCTGATTTAAGGTTTCGCATGCCAGTAATACATTTTGACGTTTTTAGAAGGTCTCTTTCTATAAGTCTATAATATATAACTAAACTATTGTTGTATTTAAAGTAAATAAGGTTTTAAATATGTTTAAGAAGCTTCATTTAAAATTAAATTAAAATGCAGAGCCCCCCGGACCGATGGCCAGGACCTGGGCAGTGTGAGTGCCACTGAAAATCAGCTCGCGTGCCATAGTTTGCCTACCCCTGTACAAGATTATCACAATGGTCCCTTCTAGTGTTGGAATCTATGAAATACCACTCCAATTTAGTTTAGTATCCTGTTCACACACACACACACACACACACACCAGCTACCACCATGTTGCATCCAATTGAGGAGAAAAATTTCTTCCTGACCCAGTGCTCAACATATGCTCTGAAGCATGAGGAGTGTGACTTTTATCCTAGCTAGTTTGAAAGCAAGTGTTGTTATTCTTATTGCTACCCAGTCAGAATCCAATCTGAATAAGCTATTTGTCTCAATAAGTACCTTGTGGCACAGAGTTCCGCAGGTTGGTTGCATTTTGCAAAAAAATAAACTGCAGTTCCTTTTATCCGTTCTAAATGTGCCCCTCCGCTTCTCTGCACATTATATAGCCCCCTCCCCTCTGTGTGAACATCACAACCAGCAGTTGAGCTGTAAACCCACGAAGACTTATACCCACACACTCAAAGCTGTCCTAGGTCCTTTCATGTCTTATGCCTGCTAAGATACGGGTAAACAAATCCCATGTTTCAAAGCTGGAGACAATCACCCCAGAGCTCAAGGAGGAATTTGCTCCCAAGCTGCTATCTACAGCATTGAACAATTAGCCAGCTCTGGTGTGTCAGTGGGAGCCTTGCTGGAGGCAGAATGCCAGACTAGCGGGAATCAATGCTGGGATCTGATATGGTAAACCCTATGCCCCCGAGAGACTGTGCCTTGCAAAATAAAACCAGAGCCAACATGCTGATAAAGGGATAAAAGGAAAAATTATAATAAGGAACAAATACATGTTAGGTACCTGCCGTTGCTCTTTAAATGGGTGGTGCATAAAAAGGGTGCAAAGACAATAGCATGATTTTTTTGTGTGGGGGGGAGATTAGTGTTGCAAAGTCTTCTAGCTTTCTTAAGAGGCCTAGGGAAAGTGGTTGTACTGGCTTCAAAACAACCACCAAGCAGCAAAGTGCCGACAACAGGAAAGGCCTGTGCAGAAGTGATCCTGTGTGTTCGCTGTGCTGGAGGGGGTGTTAACAGTTGGCATCCCGTGCTGTATAATAATATCAGAGGTGCATGGTGGGAGGACACAGGGAGAGGGAAAGGGGGGTTCTTTGCAGCCCTGGCTTGTGGGGGTGTTTCTGGAGTAGCGTGTATGTAAGGAAGGGGGGGGGGCTAGATGTGGGATTTAGGGGTGGGCTGTCCCTGATCACGGTGCATCTTGTGGGATGGGGCTTGGGAAGCAGTGGGGGGGCTGTGAATTGCTAGGGTGAGTTGAATGGAAAAGGAAGGCAAGAAAAAAATCAGGGTCTCAAGCTGCAGGGTCTCTGTAGGGTGGCTCTGGGGAGGTGTTTGTGTCATGCTGTAGTGTCAAAGCAGCAGGGAGGAAGGGGGGAAGAAATGGGGGTGTCCCTGCAGCAGTGAGTTGTGGGGGAGGGGCTCTGCAAAGCAGGGATGAGCATTGACTTCTTACTGTAAAGGCCCAAGGAGTCTATGCGTGTCCTTGTAGCCGTGTATGTGTTGTGTGTGTGTGTGTAATGCTGGGGGAACAGGCGGGGCTCTGTCCCTGTAACTGGGGGGGTTGGTGTAATACCAGGGCAACAGACAGGGGTCACTCGGTCCCTGTGGCTGGGGATGTTGCAATGCTCGGGGGGGCGGGGGGGTCGGTCCCTGAGGCTGGGGGCGGTGCAAGGCCGGGGGAATGTTGGGGGGGGGGCTCGGTCCCTGGGGCTGGGGGCGGTGCAAGGCCAGGGGAATGTTGGGGGGGGCTCGGTCCCTGGGGCTGGGGGCGGTGCAAGGCCAGGGGAGGGTGGGGGTCGGTCCCTGGGGCTGGTGCAATGCGGGGGGGGGAGTCGGTCCCTGGGGCTGGGGGTGGTGCAATGCCGGGGGAATGTTGGGGGGGGGGGCTCGGTCCCTGGGGCTGGGGGCGGTGCAAGGCCAGGGGAGGGGGGGGGTCGGTCCCTGGGGCTGGTGCAATGCGGGGGGGGAGTCGGTCCCTGAGGCTGGGGGCGGTGCAAGGCCAGGGGAATGTTGGGGGGGGGGCTCCGTCCCTGGGGCTGGGGGCGGTGCAAGGCCAGGGGAGGGGGGGGTCGGTCCCTGGGGCTGGTGCAATGCGGGGGGGGAGTCGGTCCCTGGGGCTGGGGGTGGTGCAATGCCGGGGGGTGGCTCTGTCCCTGCAATAGCTGGGGGGGAGGGGGGCTGGCCCAGACCGGTCCGGGGTGGCTGAGCCGCCCGGACTAGCTGCGGTCGGGTGGCACGTAGGGCGCCGATCAGCTGACGAGCGGGGCCGGCCTTGGAGCGCAGCCGGGGAGGGGAGGGATATAAAGGGCGGCGCGTCCCGCAGCCGGGCCCCGTAACTCCCCCTTGCAGCGCCAGCGGCCCGGGCCGTGTGTACCATCAGCAGTGGCGGCAGCACTGCGGAGCCCGGGCTCGGTAAGGACTGAGCGGGGGGGGCGGACTGCAGGGCATGGGGGTGGGCGGACTGCAGGGCATGGGGTGTCTCGGGAGGTCGGAGTGCCGGACATGGGGGTCTCGGGAGTGCCGGGCATGGGGAGGTCCCGGGGGGGGGCGGAGTGCCGGGCATGGAGGGGGTCTCGGGGGGGGGGTGGAGTGCCGGGCATGGAGGGGGGGGTCCCGGGGGGGCGGGGCGGAGTGCCGGGCATGGAGGGGGTCTCGGGGGGGTGGTGGAGTGCCGGGCATGGGGTGGTTTCTGGGGGGGGGGGGGGGCGGACTGCAGGGCAGGGAGAGTCTCGCGGGGGGGGAGTGCAGGGAATGGGGGTCCCGGGGGGGCAGAGACTCCCCCCAAGCAAGACGCCTGCGGGGGAGGGGGATTACAATGAAAGTCCCTGGATCTGTGTAGGGACCGGGGAGTGGGTGCAACCCCCGCTGATCTGGGGGCGAAGCGCAGGGACCCCCCGAAAGCAGCGGGCGTGCAAAGGGGGGCAAGTGGCTGTAGCCGGCAGCTGCCGTTGCAAAGGGAGAGACCTTTGTGGCGGGGAAATTGCTGCTTTTCTTGCATGGATTTCAAGGGGGGGTGACTCCAGTAGTGGGCCCGGAGCTGAAGCTGGTTGAGGGGGTGCGGGTGTGTGCCCGCGGGATGTGTGTGTGTGTGTGGCTGTTTTTCGGGGAGATCAAACCCTTATAATCTCTCCCTTAGAGATACCTAGGTCTAATCTTGTCGGGGGTGTGTGTGTGTGTTTTCTATTGAGGTGAGATTCTCTCCCCCCCAAAAAGAAGGTGGATCGATGAGCTGCAGATGACTCGTGTGTGCTGCAAAACCCCCTTCTCCTCTAGCCAGGAGGGCTGGGGGGCTCGGGGTTGTTTGTAGCCCAGAGGACACCCCCCCCCCGCAGCACATAAGGAGCCTGGGTGGGTGCAGTTTGCCCTGTCCCCAAATAGTGCTTGTTCAGAGTAATTCTCTTTGTTGTCACTGTGGTGCATGGACGCGCAAAGGTCTTCAGAGCAGAAGCTTCCCCTCTCGCGTCTCATTTAGACCCCAAACCCGGGGAGTTTTATTGACCTGGCTGCTGGGGGTTGGGGAGGGGGGAAGAGTCTGATGAGGTGGGGGTGGGTGGGGGGTTATTCGCATTGCAGCCTGTTCTGCCTGGGACTGGGGTTTGTTTTGCATGGATCAGCTGGCGGGGAGCACCCTGGGGGCTTTGTTTTGGTTCAGGTTTTGTGTGCTGGGGCAGCCGTGGGAAGAGGCCCAGGGAAGTAGAAGTTATGGCTATTGCTTTGAAAATAATCTTGATTTGTATATGCAAGATTGAGGTGCTGGAGAATTAATGGCTTTATAGGGAGAGGGCAGGCCATTCATCCAGCATTAAAATGTATCTGTGCAGTCTCCTTGATTAAAAATGGCACAGGATGTATAGGCTCCCCAGAAGCCGTCTAACCATCCCGATATCTTTTTCCTTTTCCTCTAGGGTCTCCATCCAGCCAATCAGAACTAGCTCTCCTGCTTTCCCAATTTACTTTTTGCCCCATCTTTCTTTATTCAGATTTTTTTTCCTTCCCCACTTTTTTTGGTCAAAAAATCTCAACAAAATGGTGCAGAAGAAAACCGAAATCAAAGGTTTCCATCGTTCTTTCAAGGTAAACCTTACAGAGTTCTTTCTTTTGCTTTGCATTTAAGCCTCTGTTGTTGGTTTTGTTTGGTTTGTTTGTTTTAATTGACTTGTCAATTGATTTTTGGTTTGTTTACATCAAAGTTGGAAATTATTTTCATTCTTATTTTGTCATGGTGTGACTGTAAATTGTGGAGGCGACTTTGCAATTTGGGTGTGGATCCTTGGAAATCAAGAGGAAATTTGTCTTGTACAAAAAAATGCATGCTGGGCCTCTGGGACTCTGGAACCAATAGTAGATGGGAACCCTTGGAGTATTAGAAACTGTCTAGGGCAATCCTATTTTTGTCTCTTATTAAGACTAGTTCTTTAGGTAATAAGGTAGACTACGTGGTGCTTTTACAGCTTAAAAGAACAGCAGAGACATTAATATACGAATAACCAGTGAGGTAGTGGACGTTCATGTTCATTGTTAGCTCAAAGGCTTTTTAATCTTAGATTCTTGCAGATTTAAGGAACAAATGACCAAACTAATGTGTCTCCATATGGAGAATAGATGTCAAACAGAAAACAGTGGGCTGATTTACAGGAGGTGCCAAGAGTTGATCTCTGTTGGAGTTACTGCTCGGTAGCTCTGCCAATCAGACCTCAGTGGTTATGTCTACACAGCAATTAAACACCCGCAGCCTGATGGGCTGGGGCTGAGGAGCTGTAAAATTGTAGTGTAGACGGTTGGAGCTCTGGGACCCTGCCAAGAGGTCACTAAGCATTGGCTGATCAGGGCCCAGAATAGCTACCTAGTCCTAACAGCTCAGTAGCTTGAAATCAGTGTATGTTAGAGTATTGCTTCACCTATCCACAGTGGGTGGACTTCCTTGTTAGTGTTGCAACTATCACATGACTTCTGCTACCCCAAAAACCACCCAAAGGAAATACAAGTCCTTCTCGTTATCTGAAAATGAGGGTTAGAGATGTTTTGAAAGCACTGAAGGCATTTAGGTGCACAAGTCCCATTGAGAGTCAGTGGGTTGCCTTCTCCTAAATTCATTCAGTGGTTTTGCAAATCTGCCTTAATAAACTCCTGACCATGTTAATATTAAAAAAATAAATAAAAATCTCCTGCTACATACTCAGGATAAAGGGGATGGGAAGAAAGAAAAAACATTATCTAGGAGGAGATTTCCTGTTGGACGGTGCTTGGCCTCCATTGCTGATTTGATGAGTGTGGTATAGATACCTGGCTTCCTGGATGTGGGTTATTGACCTGATTGGGGGGGATTTCACCAGATGCCTCTATTAGGTCCATGTCTGCCCTGGGTCTAACTCTCAACGATCGATTGAGTGTTTGAAAAATGGTGGAATAAATTTTCAAACGTTAAAGACTCTTGTTCTTAAAATAAAATGACCAGAGCAGCACTGTGGATTAGGATCTTCCGTCTCTGTCTGTCTCTCTCGTCTCTGTCTGTCTCTCTCGGTGAGCTGGCGTTTTGAACTGTAAGTAGTTGTTGTCAATTGCATGGCCACGATGTAGGGCAATAAGAGCATTGGTTCTACCGGCAGAGTGGCAGGGTGCTCTGCTGGGAGCTGACGTAGGTCTTGGTGTTGTGCAAGCTTCTACCTCGGAAGAATTAGCGTGATGGACTGAATATTGCTGTTACCCCCCGTCCTGCTGATTTCAGTGAGTTTTGCATGGGGTCGCTGAGCACAGCCTCCAGTGCATTTACATGGAAGAAACCTCTTTGGTACTGGTGGGACACCCAAGGGGATGTCAAAATAGCCTTGTCTGCTGCTCTTGGGATCCTGCCACCCAACTTTCTGAAATCCACGATGAACGTCCCTGAGAGCCTCTGTTTACTGCAGCCTCATGGGATTGTTCCATGGTTGTGCACTGGACTGCGCCAGGTCCCAGCCCTGGCAGGCAGGAGGCAGCCTGCTATGAAACAGACACTTTCCCCAAGGCTGGGCTCTGCCCAGCTGCTGCACCTCCTCCTCTCCTGTAAGGCTCCCAGTTATGACTGAGCTCTCCCTGACTCCACCAACACCCAGTTATGAGCGTCATTTTTCTTGCTGTCTTCAGTTCTCTCTCGGATCAGGGCCAATAAGGAGGATTCGGGTTTAGTGGGATTTTTTTTCCCCTATGGTAAATGTCTTGTCTGTGCATGACTCCCTATTTCTGAAGGTCACTCTCTACTGTGAGGCTTGTGTCTTAGATTCTCTGGCCAGAAGGGACCATCATGATCATGTAGTCTGACCTCTTGTAGAACGCAGGCCAGAGAACTTTCCCCAAAATAAATAACTTACTCCAACTGTCCCCTAATCTTGGTTGAAGGTTTTTAGGCCAGCAGCGGCTTTTATCTTGGGGCTAAATCTCTCTTAAATAGCGCTGATTAGAACAGAATTAGTCCGTTGCACTGAACCAGCCAGCAGGGCTGCCGTAACAGCCTAGTTCTCTTGTATGTGTCAGCATGTTGTGGATTCAGGATATGGCAGCTGGCGTAGGGAGTTGAAAGACTCCATGAATGGTCTCATTTGTTCGACCCTTTCCTTCTTTCACATTTAAGGCCCCATCTTGCCAGATGCTGAGCGACCCTCGAGTCATGCTGTTCAGGGTGCTCAGCACTCGGGGCATTGGGTGATTTGTTGGGGGTTTTTTTTTTTTTCCCTCCCCCCCCTCCCCTGTGCATAATTGGCTCCCGCAGCAGTGCCCATTGCAGGGTGATGTAACTTCTGTTTTGTCTCCTGGTGGGGGTGCTGTTATGTAACCGCCTCATTCCATAATAAACCTGTTGCTGGGTAAAAAATGGGAGAGGATGTGGAGTTAGTGGGTTGGTCACAAAACATCTAAGTGGAAAAAGAAAATAGTGTGGGGGAGAAAAAAAGGAGACGAAAGGGAAATGCTTAGATGTCCTCTAGAACAGAGAGAAATTCCAGAGCCCCTGTACTTCTGGTGTTTAGCATGCCTTGCTACAAGTCTCTCCTAATTAGAAAGCTGCTGGCTCTGGGTGACATTGGGTAATAAGGGGCACGGTAAAAATGGGCTCCTTTGGCGGTGCTGTGCCTGCAAAATGTTGATTCTTACACTGACAAACCCAGGAGCTCTTCTTACAGCTAAAAAGACGCACAATCTCCTGCAGATGCTTGCCTGCAAAGTGTCCCGGATTCTAGGGGTTCTGAATCGTCCCCTCTCGGGCCGCGCTGCTGAATGCAATTGGGCTGGCCTTCCACCAGGAGACAAAGTAAACACTGCTTTCTAGCTGTTTCTAGCCGTTAGGGACGCTTGTGCCAAGCCCTGCTGATTGGCTGCAGGGGCAGCTGTTCATCTGATACGGCCTTCCTCCTGGCTCCCCTCCTAGCAGGCATGGCAGTGGGGCGTGTGTGGTTTGTTTTTAATTCAGGGAGAATTCCACCTCCACCCAAACACATTTCATAACCGGGCGAAGGCTTGTACTTTGGTTAATGAGCTTTCTTGGGGGGAGGGGAGTGTCCTGGATCTTTAGCTTATAACACTTTCTTCTTTCTTAGTGCTTCCCATGCAGGGATCTGAGTGTTCTCTCCATGTTACAATTAGGGAAACTGAGGCACGGAGCAGTGATGTGATTTCCCTCACTATCCCCCCCCCCCATGAGTCAGATATAGAAGGGAAAATAGGCCCCAACTGTCCTATATAGGCCATCCCCTAGGCAGCAGCCTGCTTGGCTGTTCTGGATCTGGGTGAATCTCCCAGATAAAGACCCAAGGCTGGTTGTCAGCACTGTACATGTGCCTTTTCTAGTGCTAGCAGTGCATTTCACTGGTGACCTGTAACCCCACCCCTGAACACTCTGCTCTGCCAGTCATGCATCAGTTTGGTGATGGGGGACAAAAAAATGATGCCACGCTCGTGTACAGCACTTTTCATTGGTAATCTCCAAGCACTTTTCAAAGGAGGGCAGTATCATTATCCCCATTTTACAGACGGGGAAGTTGAGGCACAGAGAGGTGAAGTGACTTGTTCAAGGCCACGCAACAGGCAACTGGTAGAGGTGGGAATAGAACCCGGCTCCTAAGTCCCAGCCCAGCAGGCCATGCTGCCTGTCCCCACCTCCTGGTTGCATCTGGACCAATTTTTGTTGCTTTGGGACCTAAAATGAGAGTGGCTTCCAGGTCTCTGAAAGCACAATCCTAGCACAGTGACCCAGGGCCCTGTCCCCTTTCTGCTCCTGCCCAGGACTTGCCGGCTCAAGCATTCAACTAGTCTGGCCAGTTTGTCCCCATCCTGCTGCTCCGGAGTTCAGTGGCTGGACTAATGTCCCAGGGTGTTCTACACAGGAATTAAACCCCCACCGCTGGCCTGTGTCAGCTGTAAAATAGCATGTAGACGTCCGTGCCGGCTCCAGGCCCCTTCCCCCTCGCAGGTGTTTTTGCCATGTAGACATCCCCTTAGTCCCACCCAGAGCTCCTCACTGCAAGTTGCATTAAGAGCAGTAGCAAAGCGTTCTCAGGCACGTGTACGCCTCTCCAGCACCCAATCCCGTGCTTCGTGCAAACCTCCCTCCGCTCTGAGTGACCCCAATTCAGCTGCCACCTGGCACCATCCCGTGCCCTGCAAACTCATGCTTATCCCTTCCCCCACCCTGTGCTAGAGACTGGGGGGGAACCGTCCTGGGGGGAGTGCTTGGTGACGGCCCTGGCTGGGATGGCTGGACCGAGCTCTCCAGCACCAGCTGCAAAGGCTGCTGCGGCTCCGGCTTCCCTGAGCCAGTCAGGTGAATAATGGGTCCCTCGCTCTGAGGAGGTGTGAGTCATGAATGAGCAGGCCCCAGGGGAATGTGCTGAGGGAGAAGGAACCGCCCAGCCTGTAGCTGGTCCTGGCAATGGGATGGTTTAGGTTGACACCCAATCAGCCCAGGTTGCCTCACCTGGCGCTCCCTTAGAAATGTGTATTTCTGCTTCTCTGGCATAGTTGCAGTGCCAGCCCCTGCTCACCTGGGAGCTGATGGCAGGTCAGGGTCATGTGGCATACCAGTCATGCTCTATTTTTGCACCTTCTTACTGGCATTGAGGCTGTTGCTACGTAAAACAGCCACTCGCTCCGGGGTTTGTGAAATGCTGGGCGGGTGGGGTGAGGGGCTGGGTGGGCCCGGCGATTGGGAGGCAGGACTCCTGGGCCTTGGTCCTAGCTCTGCCGCTCACTTGCTGTCTGACCCTGGGGTGCGTGGGCAATGGAATCTGTGCCTCAGTTTACCCCTCTGTAAAGTGGGTAGAAAACTGCCCCCCCGGGGGGGGGGGGTGTTGAGGCTGAATGTAAAGCATGTTGAGATCCTGGATGACTACCATGGAGATCATAGAATATCAGGGTTGGAAGGGACCTCAGGAGGTCATCTAGTCCAACCCCCCTGCTCAAAGCAGGACCAATCCCCAGATAGATTTTTACCCCAGTTCCCTAAATGGCACCCTCAAGGATTGAACTCGCAACCCTGGGTTTAGCAGGCCAATGCTCAAACCACTGAGCTATCCCTCCCCCCAATGGCTGTGGTGTTAGCTGCCTCTGCCAATCCAAGGTGGGAGCAGCTGGCTTTGTTCTTACCACAGCTCGGGGAGAACTAGGGATTTCTTCTCTCTGGTTTGGTCCAAACTGCCCCCATCCCCTTTCCGTATTGCCAAGCTCTGGATCGACCGGCCTAACCGTGACCTCAAACAAGTGACCTGCTGGGTGTGCCAGACAGCTCCTTGTCCCGCTTCCAACGATCCTCTGAGTCACTCCACCACCGGAGCCAGGGTCTGGGCACTTCCATCCTGCCTGGGCTTCTGCGTTCCAGCTGGGAAGTGAGGGACAGGGAGCCAGCTTTCTGCTTGGGCTCATCTTAATGAGCAGAGACTGCCAGCTATGGGGGAATGTTCTCCTTGAAGGGCCCATTCTCTGTTCCAGAAACGAGAGTAACTTTGACCCATCTCAATTGTTGGGGACCCTGTGGGGCTGACCCTGTGTATGTTGCAGCTCTGGTTAGTTGGTGTTAGGTATTAAGTTGTCCCTCCCGCAAGCTAGCCACTGTCTCTGGGAAGGCTATTTTTGAGGAGGTTTTTTCTCTAGGCCCGCGTGTAAGGGTATAAAAATGAGCTGTTCCGGGGTGGAAGCGAAGGGGACTTTGTGTGACTGCGATTCCTAGTATGCAGTGAGGTGTGTTGGTGGGATTCCCTTGGGGGGAACCCAAGCCTGGCTGGTGGAGCCACAACCGGCTCCGTGGGACTGGCGTTAGCTGGCTGACAGGCTGGGATGAAGGTATTCCAGGGCAGCAGAGCAGGATGTCGAGACCTAGGATAAGTGGCGTGGAGACACTCGGCGGCTACCAGCGTGTTCGTGTGTGACTCACCCTGTTCTCTTCTGTTCTGAACCTCCAGGGCCAGAACCCATTCGACCTGGAATTCTCCCAGTCAAGTCACCTGGATTCTGTCTTCAACTTTGAGTGCCCGCCCCGCCCCGGTGAGCTTTGCAGACTGCGTCTGACTTTTTAATACCCGGGTTGGGGAGGGATGAAGACTGTTGAATGTTGGTTCCTTCTCCCCATTCTCCCCTCCACCCTCCCTCGGGGAAAATGACCATGAAAATTCACCCTCCTCCCTCTTGAAAACAGCCTTCAGATGCCAGGTCGGTGGCGGCTGCTGGTGGTAGAAATACCGTCCCCAGCAGCTCTGATGCAGGGCAGTACTTAAGCACGTGTATGACTTTAAGCATGTGATGTGTGTAGCCTCCCTGAAGCCAACGGGGCTGCTTACTAGCTCAGACGCGTGTCTGGAAGATTGACACACCTTCCAAAATCTGTCCCAAGCTTAGGCCTCATCTCCTGCTGTTTGCTAGGAGCCCACTTTCCTTCCCAGTAAAACTCACGTCCTTCAGGGATCCTCTCCCCAAAACTCTCTGCTCAGTCCCTGAACTGTTCTCTCATATCATTGCCTTGTCCGCTTTGCGGTGAAGGCACCTGGGAGCTAGGGTCACGTCTGATCGTATAAAGCGTAAATCCAGGACGCTATATCGGGTCCTGTGTGGCTAATCCATACCTGAATCCAGAGGGCGCATACAGGAGATGAGGGTTGCGCTGTATGGACGCTGGTGTGGTGTTAATGCTTTCTGTATGGCTTTGCTTTGGGACAGACATGCCTTCAAGTCAGCCCATCGATATCCCAGATACCAAGAAAAGGAACAAGAAGAAGAAACGATGCAGAGCCACGGATAGCTTCTCTGGGAGGTTTGAAGGTGAGAGGTGCAGGAATTCACGGGTTGGGAGGGTCCTGCTGGCAATTCAGGGGGGTTGCTGGTTGCCCTCGAAATCCTGGAAACCTCCTGCTCAAGCAGGTACTTAGTTTAATGAACTTCCCACCTGCCCCAGATCAGACCTGATTCAGCCATGCAGACTCACCTGAGGAGCAAAGCGCGGTATCATTTGATCACTAGCCGGGAACTGAAGCAGCAGCTGGGCTGTGCGGCAAGAACGCTGTGCCCCGTCTGGCGTTGCAGCCGCACATCTCGGGCTCTGCACCGAGCGCCCGGGCTGGAGCTGACTTCTGCAAACCTCCCCACTCCCAGAAACCAAAAAAACAAACTGTACTGAAGCGAGGTCAATTCTGCTCCCCACAGATGTCTACCAGCTGCAGGAGGAGGTGCTCGGGGAAGGCGCCCATGCTAGAGTCCAGTCCTGCATCAACCTCATCACCAACAAGGAGTACGCCGTGAAGGTATGGGCTCTGAGAGGCCACGTGGTCGAGTGGGTAGGGCACCGGGCTGGCACTGGGGAGAGCGGGGTTCTGTTCCTGGCTCCGGCGATCACTTCCCTACTTTGACCTTGATTTCCACTCCCACCCTTAATTTGTCCTGTCCCTCTAGATGGCGTGTTCTTGAGAGCAGGCGCTGTCTGGGCGCTTAGCATGTTGGAGCCCTGATCTCTGTAGGGACCTATTGATGCTACTGTGATACACATCATAATGAGGCTGGGAGACTCGCCCCACCCCTCATCCTAAAAGCAGGAGGAGAGGGCAGTGGGAGGTAGCTAAGGCTTTAAACTGTCCATCCACCCCAAACTTGCCTCGGGCTGTCGGTGAGAGACGGAGACAGACTGGACTTAATTGGGCTGGCTCTGCTTGGCCTGTTTTGATGGGCTTCTGCCATTAGCCTCCCAAGAGACAGAAGGATCTGAGCCAGCCGTGTGCCCATCAAATGGCCTGAATGGGCCAGCGTTGGTGCTGGACCCTGCAGAGCGGGCGGCAGTGCTGTGTGCCGAGGGGAGGGGGGACGGCTCTGTAGTAACTGCTTTACTGAGCAAATCGGAGTAGCTGCGACTAAGCTCGATTAAAAAGGGATCCTCCGAAGATAGCCGGGGAAAGGAAGCTCTTGAGAAGACTGGCTCACTGAGCGTAGGAGATCCCCTGGACCAATGACTGGTCCCTGTAAACTGCTGAGGGTTCGTCCCTTGGGTGCGGTGCCCAGGGCCATCCTGCGTGTGGGAGGGCAGCGCAGTCAGGTCTTTACTCGGCCCTGGCTCAGTGGTGAACAGATGCAGCTGAAGATCATAGATATGGTCCAACTTAAACAAGAAGCCTGTGTAAGACTAGATCCCCCCCCAAACAGAGATGGGCTCACTGCCTTGTGACATCACTCAGCTTGCTAACCCCGGGGGGGGGGGAAAAGGCGGCCTTATAATTAAGGTGCAGGCTAGGGGTCATGAGAGCTGGCTTCTGCTCTTGGCTCTGGGCAGGTCTCTTCGCTTCTGGTTCCTCCTCTGTGATGTGGGGTTGATCCCTACCGGGCGGGGGAGTCTGGGAGGGTAAATTAGGGCTCCCAAAGCACCTGGGGAGGACAGATGAGTGGAAAGGATTATGCTAGTGGGACGGTTAGACTCATTTGTGTGTTGGGCGTCTCGACGCCTCCCGGCAAGCGGGCGGGAAGCAGAACAGGTCCGGGCGAGCCGCCTCCCCGCTGCCTGTGTGATTGCCTGCCAGGCTGTTGGAACTCCAGACTAAACCTGTCGAAGCGCAGTGCTCTGTCGGGGCTCAGATTAACGCAGCGATTCTCTGCAGGACTCCCCGGCAGGAGCGCCGCTGTATGGCAGTGTGCATAGCTGGCACAGACCCAGCCTGTCTGCTTGCTGCTGCTTCAGCTGCACAGACCGGACAAGGGCCAGCCGGTGCCCCTTTGTACTGAATAGCGATTGGTTCCTTGGCATCAGGCGTCGCGATTGCGGTGTGCTGGCATCTGCGCGGAAGTGATAGGCCGTGGCTGGGTGCCTGTGTGGAGGGGGGGCTGTGAGGGGTTGGGGGGGGCCTGCAGGGTCATGACCTTCTGAAAAAGGGAAGTGTGTTGGCTTTGGAGGAGAGCAGCTGTTGGCTGTTTGAGAGCTGCAGTCTCTGGGGAGCGTCTTTGCTTGTACAGGGGGCCGCTGGCCAAGCTGCCCATGGGAGGGGAACAATGCTGCCCTTCTCCAGCAGCTTGGCACCGCCTCCTGCCTCAGCAGAACAACAAGGGCCGTGTGTATCGAACCAGAAATCAGACCCTCGATTTCGGACACTGACGGTTTTTGCTACAATAAAGCAAAGGGGAGAAGCCCTTCTGGGAAGTCTGAGGCCATTCCATGAGCCAAAGCTAGCGGATGGCATGGAACTGCCCCGTACCTTATTCATCAGGATGAGGATCTCAAAGCACTTTACAAACCCCTGAGCCTCAGGCCCTGTGCTGGGGGTCTGGGAAGTAGAATCCCCCATGTCACCCATGGGGAAACTGAGGCACTGAGCGGGAAGTGACTTGCCTGAAGTCACGCAGCAAATTGGTGGCAGAGGAAGGCACAGAGTCTAGGAGTCCTGACTGCCAGCCCTGCACTCTGCCCCCTATGCTGTCTTGGTCTCTTCTTAGAGCTCCCTGCCCTGAGCCGCCTTTGCAGGAGGCTGCAGTCTGACCTCTGCTCTACTGGTGTAAATCCAGAGCAACTCCACTGCAATCAGTGCTTACTCCGGATTTACTCTGCTGTGGCTGATCCCAGCCTGTGGCCCAGCTTATCTTGTATATTTGGCTGTCTTTGTACAAGCTCTCTCCCCACAGAGCCTGGGGAGGAGGGGGAGGGGGCCCTTATCTCTGCAGCCAAACCCCAGGGCCAGGCCTTTGAAGTATGTGTGGGCCTCTGTTTTGCTTGGCGCATTAGACACGTGACCCTTTGTTTGGCTGTCCCCTTGGAATGAGAGCAGCGCCTCCCCTGCGGAGGGAAGGGCGTGGAGGAAAAACTGGCATGGCTAATGCTGTCACCTCCCTGAGGGGTGGGGGAAGGAAAGCAGCCTTCTCTGCAGCTGGTTAACCCCTTCCAGGATTGCTGAATGGAGCCAGGCTGCCTGGCTTGGTCCCTGGGACCACGGCGGATCTGAAATCTGCTCTGTTGAGGATTGACAGTGGCAGGGCTCTGGGATTGTGTGGACAGGGTGCCGTTTGGCTTCTTAACTGCTCTAGGGGTGTGTTTTGGCTTGTGTAGCTAGGACGCTGTAGCAATCCAGTTTGGGATCTGAGCTCCAGCATCATTCCTACTAGATCCCCTTCCCGCTCCCTGGGACTTTGGGGGGTCCAAGCCTCCCCCTCCCCCCCTTGAGCAGCATAAGGGGCCATGGTCAGTCTCCAAACTCCTCTCCCTGTTTCTGTTTCAGATAATTGAGAAGAGCCTTGGACACATCCGGAGCCGGGTATTCAGGGAGGTGGAGATGCTGTACCAGTGCCAGGGACACAGGTACGGGCGGGAAGGTCCCTGGTAGGCCTGAGCTGTACTGATTCTTGGGATCTCTGTTGCTGGGTGGGTGGGCGGGCATCACTTGAGCATACGGCCGAGATTTGCCACCCCACTTCTCTTTGCAATCCAGGGTAAAGGTGGGAAGATGTGCTTGCTCCCATCTTACCTTGGCGGGCCGTGTGTGAGTTAAAACCCTTCCATAGCAATGAATATAGATCTCTTTTCGGCTGGGTTGACCCACCAGTGACCTGCTGAATGCTGGAGATGACTCCGAAGGGCTCCTCCCTCTTGTAGGCTGGGGGCAGGGTTTGGGAAGAGGGTGTTTGTTGCATTTGTGGAGCGTTGAGTCTCACTGGGCAGAATAGTAAGACCAGCTCCCTGAGCGATGCTCTTTCTCGATAGCAGTGTGTTGGCCAAGGGAAGCATCTGCTAACAATTAGGGCTGTGGTATAGCTAAGTCGTGAAGCGGGGCACTGAAAAAACATCCCCTGGAATGCTGGGAAACCAGCTGTGGGCCCAGGGGCCTTCTGGTTCCAATAACTGAAACCCAGTTCTCCTTGGCGCCTGTCCCACGTCTGCATGCCCATGTGCGCTCGGGGCGTGGAGGAGCCAGCTCTGGGAACGCCCTGCGGCTGGCTGGAGGGGGAGCCTTGCGGGACAAGAGGGCAGAGGTGATCTGATTCTCTCTTCCCCCCCCCCCCCCCGCCCCCCCGCTCTCCTTACAGGAATGTCCTGGAGCTGATAGAGTTCTTCGAAGAGGAAGATAGATTCTACCTGGTGTTTGAGAAGATGCGAGGAGGTAAATATCCCCGCAGGACCTCTGCCGCCTCCTTCCGCTTCATGGCATCGTTCACCTCTGGCTGGCGGGGCGGGGGCTGTGTTATGTAGGCCAGGGGCTCTCAACCTTTAGGGCCAGCATTGGGGGTAGCAAGCAGGGCAATTGCCTGGGGCCCCACGCCACAGGGGGCCCCATAAAGTTGCTCAGGCTTTGGCTTCAACCTCAGATGGCAGGGCTGGGAGCCCTGGGCTTCAGCCCCACACTGTGAGGCTTCAGTTTTCTGCCCTGGGCCCCAGCAAGTCTAACACTAGCCCTGCTTGGTGGCCCCCCTGAAACCTGCTCGTGGCCCCCTACAGACCCCTGGTTGAGAACTACTGATCTAGGCTCCGCCCCCCCCCCCCCCCCCCCCGGCCTGATGGAGACCCCTTCCGCCAGCTGGGAAGCTCACAGCTTGGCAAGGATGGGTCCCGTCATAGCCCATCACCGTTCAGCAGCGCCCACTTCCCTCCAGACTTTCGCTGCTGGCTCTTGGCCTGCAGAATCCCTGGTCCCAGCTTCCCGAACGCTCTGGTGGGGAGACGCTCTGGAGCCAGGGCAGCACGTCTCTGCCATTGTGTGTGTGTGTGGGGGGGGGGTGGGGTAGGGGTGGGGGGGTGCTGAGGGAGAAACGCGCGGATGAGGCCCTGCTAACAGCCGCTATCTTCCCTCTCCTAGGCTCCATCCTGACCCACATCCACAGGAGGCGCCACTTCAACGAACTGGAGGCCAGTGTGGTGGTGCAAGACATTGCCAGTGCCCTTAACTTCCTGCACAACAAAGGTGATGCACGAAGGCCGGGCACTTCCCTGGGGCAGGGAGGCATGGGCTGGGGGGGGGAGAGTGGGTTCTTATTCCTCCTTGCACTGGGAGAGCCCAGGAGCCTAAGGCCTGAGTGTTCATGTCCAGCGCCACCCCTCGGCCACTAGAGACTCTCTGGGAGGACAGGGTGGTGGCGCTAAGGGAGCGGGGCGGGGACTCTGCGTAGCCCGTTCCCCAAGTTCCTAGGTGCGCCCTTCCCCAGACTGACGTGGTGCCGGGCCGCGCTGGCCTGCCAGAGCACGCAGGGTGTCTTGGGCCCAAGCGCCTCTCTGGCCGTTGGGCTTCCCAGAGCGTCCCGTAGCAGGGTGGATCGGGCCTGCCGATGAGGGAGCCAGCCCCCCTAGTTGCTGGGTCTTCCCCCACCCTGCAAGCCCTGAGCTGCAGAAGAGCCAGGCTCTGAACCGTCCCAGGAAAGCAGCAGCCCCTGTTGACTCTGGGGTTTCTTGTTTTTAACAGGTATAGCGCACAGGGATTTAAAACCAGAAAATATTCTCTGTGAGAGTCCCGACCAGGTGAGTGGCAGGCGGCCTGGCTAGCAGCACGTCCAGAGACGCTCCACTCTTTTGCTCCCTGGCTTGGCAGGAGCTGGGGTGGCCTTGGAGGAGGGGAGCTCCTCTCCAGCGGGTGGGTCAGCCTCTTGCTGGGATGTGGGTCTGGGCTCTTGGGGAGCCTGGGCCCTGCTTGTGTGGGGAGGGCACTGGTGGGAAGGAGGTAGCACGAGGTCGGGGAGGGGTCAGTGGGCAGCTAGGCTGTGATGTTAACCCTTTGCATGCAGGTTCTCAGCAGGCGAACCAGAGAAGGAAGTCCGCTCTGAGCTGGGGGCTTGCTGTTGATAACCTCCTTTGTATTGCAGATGGGTGGAGGGCAAAGGCCAGATTTCCATTTGCTAAGAAGTGACTCCCAGGGGGGAGATTGCTGGGGTGATGCATGTGGGCCATGGACCTGTCTAGTGTGTGTGGGGATCTCCAGGTCACCTCTGGCCTTGCATGGTGAACTTCACAGGCGCGTCGCAGTTCAATTAAGTGATCAATGTTTTTGGCTTTCTCTGTCCTGTCCTAGGTTTCCCCTGTGAAGATCTGTGACTTTGACCTGGGAAGTGGCATCAAATTAAATGGCGATTGTTCCCCTATCTCCACCCCTGAGCTGCTCACACCCGTAAGTATTTCTGCCCCCTCGTTAATGTGTGAGGGGGCGACTTTGTTGGCTTTTGCGGGGAGGATGGGACTGTCATGGAGAGAGATGTCTTGAACCATCGACTGGCTAGCTACCAGCCAGCTTGTGGGAGTCTAAGGCTGCTTATAGACGTCTGGGAAGATGACCAGCATTGTGCATTTGTGGCAGGAGTCCTGGCCACCAGGGCTAGACGTCTATCTACAGATGCTGCCTGCTTGGCTCTCTGCTCTGCTTGGAGCACCAGCTGGACTTCTGCAGTGGCCTCTGCCCTGGCACCAGTGTCCATAATCTCTTGTTTTTAGTCGCTGTTGGACTTTTCAACAAGGCTCCATTTGCAACTCTGGCCCCCTTAACTACCCTGTACCGCGCCTGGCACCGGCCCAGGGGCATTCCTGTAATTGGTTTCCACCCAGAATAGAAACTGGGGGTTGTAATCCGGCGGGGAGCCTGAGACGTGCTGGCACAGCCAGGCATGCTGGGAAGGCTGTGGCTGAGGGAGATAGAACAGCCGTCCCTGGGCGCTGTGGGATTCCTGAAGGAGACAAGCCTGACGTTGGGTGTCTCCAGGCAAAGGGCCTTCAAAGGGAGCTGGGAAACGTACCCTGCGGAAAGAGGGGAGCATTAGGAAACCAGAGGCTGTGGGTGGATGATTGAGGAGAGTAAAGCACTGGGCAGAGAGAGGTGTGTGTGTGTTGCCTACACTGGTCTCTGCCCCCTATGAGGATGGGGCGATCAGAAAACCGGCTGTCTGCCGCGCGCCTGGCGCTGCTCTCCTGAGTGCCTGTCCTTGAGAGGCTCGTGCATTATTCATTCCTCTCGGAGAGGGGAGTGAATTCGAGAAAGGGTTACATAATGCGTTTGCTTTCAAACGGGGGAGGGGGGTGGCGCACCGCCAAGCCAGTGCCGAGGAGAAGGTAAAATCGAGCCTTAGCAACAGCTGGCCCTATTGGCTGCCGGGAAGGAGCCGGAGCGGCTTGGGGCGGGATCTGCCGTTCTCTGGCGGAAGCTTACAGAAGTGGGTCAGGCGAGATGTGGCTGGGAACGGGATGGGGGTGGAGGGGGACGGCAGTCTCTGACTTGCAGCGTTGGTTGCACTGGGGTGGGGGCGTGGGAGGTTGTTGGGCCCAGTGCTTTAGATTTCAGCGCCTCCTTCTACTTTCAAGGCTGGGGCGTGAGGACTCCCTGGCCTGCTTTTCATGGAAGCAGGGGCTGTGGCGCATAGACTTCCTTTTCTCCCTGCTGCCTAGGAGGGTCTATTCTGATCTAGCGTGAGCTGGGCCAGAGAATTCCACCCCCGAACCATCCCCTCGCTGCTCAGCCCAGCTGCAGCCCGCAGTTTCCAGAACCCCTGCGGGGAGCAGGGCTCTCGCTCACCCGGGCAAACGCTGCCTGGTTCTGGGAGGCAAGGACTGCCTGGCACATAGGATCGGGCAGAGCCCCCACACCCTTGTTTACTGGCATCGAGGTCAGTTTGGGTTCACGTGTGCTTCAGGAGGGCAGCGGCGCGGCTGATGCAATGGTGGCATCGGGAACATCTCCTGAGCCTGGGAACGCTGGGTGGGGGTGGGAATCTGGCGAGACACGCCGAACCCGCCCGCCCTCCAGGGGAACTCCCAGCCTATCTGCCCAGCCCCGCCCGGGTGTTTATCTCCGGAGCCACTCTGCTTTGCACCTTGCCCCCCAGCGTGGCTTATAACTCCGGCTGGGGTTTCTTGGTGACAAAGTTCTGCTTTCTGTTTCCTATGCTGTTGCGGGGGGGGGCAGAGAAGCTGCTCTGGGCCCCTGAGGTGGGCATCAACCCTGCCTGGGTTCTCAGCTTGCAGAAGGTTTTATTTTATTTATTTTTTTCCTGTGGCATCAGCTGTTCTGCTGCTCGCCTCTCATTTAAGCGATTATCTGATGGCTGTGGGGTTGTTTCCCTCCCCCACAAGGCCTGTGTGGGCTGATCAGTCACGTGAGCTGGGGCTGGAAAGCCCCAGACGGGAGGGAGGGCCGGGAGGGGGAAGGGACCTTGGAGACATCTGTGGCTCTGGTTACATCAGCTGTTTAACTCCTGCAGTTCCCTTCACTAGCTCACTGAATGCAGGACCTTCCAGTGCCTTGAATTCTGATGTCCCTTATTCTCTCCCCTGGGGATCAGCCTGGGGCGGGCGGGGGTGTATGGGTGGGTGGGTGGCTCAGCCAGTTTTTGGCTGTTGTCCACATCTGGGGGGCCGTTGGTGTAACAGGAGATGGGTGTTGTTTTCCAAACAGCAGCCTCTTCCTCCCCTCCCCCCCCCCTATGGTGCATTTCCCTGATTACCTCTGGTGTCCTGGAGAGTGGATCAAGGTGGCTGCATGGCCCAAGGCACTGCACCAGGTTTGCTGTCTTTTCTGGAAGCACAGGTTCAAAACCAGCTTCGGGAAGACAGTGGAGAATTCAATAGGGAGGGATCTTTTCCTATCCTTCAAGTCCGGTTCTTGCGTAAGGGGCACCAGGCATTCAGTTCCAGCCCTGCTGCTCCCATTTCCAGGAAGAATGTGGGGGCAGAACCTTTCCCCCCCTGGGACCCTTCACTGTAGTAAAGAGGGAAGGAGCCTGTATAAAACGAACGTGCTGAGTTCAGAGGGAAACCTGCAGAGTGGAAGGAAAGGGCTGGGTGTGGTGTGGTCGGACGAGATGAGCTCTAACTTCTATTAGAACAGTGGTCCCCAAACTGTGGGGCATGCCCCCCTGGGGGGGGGGCACAGAGAAACATTCAGGGGGGTGGGGAGGGAGCACCACCCAGCCCTGCTCCTGGCAGTGGGTCCCCTGGAGGATGCAGACCAGATGGGGGGTGGGGGGGGGGGAAACATGACCAAAAAAGTTTGGGGACCACTATATTAGGCGGTCATGTGCTATCAATCTAGTGCCCGTCAAGGGTAGAGTTGGGACTAAAGCATTCTGGGTCCATCCGGTGACTTCATCCAGACTGTAACAAATGTAAACGGATTTGAGTGGAGGAGGCAGGATCATCTTGAGGTTGAGCCACTGAGTTGGGACTTGAGAGAGCTGGCCCTCTGCTAGCAAATTTACAAGGAAGGCGAGGATCTTGGACACTGTAGTGACGGGACGGTGGCATATGTGCGGAGAGGCCGTGTGGTCTAATGGGCTGAGCACTAGACTGGGATTCAGGAATCTTGGGATCTATTCCTGGCTCTGTCACTGGCCTGCTCCTTGGGCATGTCACTTCTAACCCCTCTGTGCCTCAGTTTCCCCCATTAGTAAAATGGGGATTATGATGCTAACCTCTTTTGTTAAAGCACTTTGCAGCCTGGTTACGAAAAGTGCTACATGAGAGCGAAGTATTTATTATTAAGATAGATATTTAGATACTGGGGGGGACTTATAGAAGATTGCTTTTCTCCAATGATTAGCCAGAGTACAGCCAGGGATGTAACTGATCCGTCTCCTGCGGGGACACCTGGGTGTCTTTACTGTGTGCGTCGTTCCCTTTGGCTCAGCTGGTGGTCCCAGAGTCGTGTCTAGTTCCGCACTGCGCTTCAGTGGCACGTTGGGACCTCGGGGGATGCTCGTGAGGTGGCTGTGTGCAGCCCTTCCAGGAAAAATGGGTCTGCTTATAGCTCGTGGTCATCAACTCCTGCCAAAGCAACGCTTGGGAACAATTTCCCAGAGGGACTGTTGTGCATACATAGTTAGCTTGGCTTGAACTGCTGGGTTATGTCTGGGAGCCTGATCTCAAGAGCTCTGGGCAGAAAATCCTGGAAGCCCCAGTCAGTTATTAAAATAACTTCTCATCTCCTCTACCTCCTCCCACTCTGAATACGGAGAGCGGGGCGGGCAGGGGCTGACCTGGGGGGTGTAGTGGTTCTCTAAACTCATTGGCCCACAAAATAAGCCCTGCCCTCCTGAGGCGAGGTGCAGACGCTCGGCCGGGCTTCCTGAGCCAGCTTGCGGCAGTGTGGTTCCAGCGCTCCCTGCTGGTGGAGCTTGGGTGGACAGGGGCACATTGCACTTCCCAGTGCCGTTGGTGGTTCCGCTACCACCCAGTCGCCTCTTTGGAGGTTTTCTTTGTAAGTATCGGCGCTAGAGACTCGCCCTTAAAAAGAGTGAGATTGGCAGTTCAGGGGAAGAAGATGGCAGCTGGCAAGAGGGGGTGGGATGCGATATTCAAGTCCTGAGAGCAGCTGTGCTTTTCCACCTGGCTCCCGCTGCTATAACTGGAGTAGGATCCCATTGCGTGGCAGAGACGTTTGCAGACGCCGGGAGCTGGTGCTGCCGGCCCTTACTTGACCTTCTGTCTCTGCTACGAGCAAATCTCTCTTCGCTGCGTCATCTCGGCTGAGGACAGGGTGGTGCGGCCTCGGGTTGTTGTTTCTGCTCCTTGCCTCTGGCACGGCTGTTCCTTTGTCTTTCCCAGGTCCCTTCTGGCTGGAGCAACGCTGCCCGCTTGGGCCTCGCTTCATTGCCAGCTCAGATCTAGGATTTTAGTCTGTGTTTATATTTGGGTGAATTTGGCGCTCAGGCAACTTGCCCACGGATCACAGGGTTTGGCGCCAGCTGTAGCGAGGGGAGTTGCTGCACCATCGACAGGCGAACCTACTGGGGTTGCTACTCTGCTGGTTCATACCTGCAGATGCTGCCGATCGCACCCTAGGGGTTCTGTGATGGGGCATCACAACGACTTGGTGATGCCCATCAGACCCAGGCGCTAAGCTCTGGCACGGCCTGCTTTGTAGGGATCCTGCTCCACATTTGGGCCCTGGCTGGTCGTGGATTGTAATATTTGGAGCCGAACCTTCAGGGTAAGGGTTGGATCTGGTGTCTCATGGTAGCAGGGGACTGAGCATTTGTGATGAACTGTAGCGTCTGGGGGGGCATCTGTCACGCCTAGCCTTCCCCTCTCCTCCGCGGCATCTCATCGGATCAGTGCTGGATTCTGGAGGTCCAATTGCCTGGGGCCCAGCTCTGAGTAACCCTGCCCTGCTCTCCCTCTCCGCAGTGCGGCTCTGCCGAGTACATGGCTCCCGAGGTGGTGGAGGCCTTCAACGAGGAGGCTTCCATCTATGACAAGCGTTGCGACCTGTGGAGCCTGGGCGTCATCCTGTACATCATGCTGAGCGGCTACCCGCCCTTCGTGGGGCACTGTGGCACCGACTGCGGCTGGGACCGCGGCGAGGCGTGCCATGCCTGTCAGGTGAGCCAGCCCCTCTGCCTGGCAGCCTGGCCCTTGTGTGAAAGGAGCTCTCTTAGCTAGCAGCAGTAGTAGGTCCATTATCCTGTCTGGCACAGCCCCACACACTGCACAGCCCACCTCCTTCAGCACGTTAGCCCCCGGCTGAAACAGCCACTTGAAGTCTCCCCATGTGGCTTCCAGTGCAATGGTTTGACCTCTGGTTAAAGAACCCTCTCTCTGGCAACTAATTCTTGCTGGTCACGTAGAGCAACTTTGCTGGACATCTGACATCAGCTTTCCCTGCACACAGAGAATGCAGCTGGTAGGGTTGAGAGGGATAGCACAGTGGTTTGAGCATTGGCCTGCTAAACCCAGGGTTGTGAGTTCAGCCCTGGAGGGGGCCATTTAGGGATCTGGGGCAAAAATCTGTCTGGGGATTGGTCTTGCTTTGAGCAGGGGGTTGGAGTAGATGACCTCCTGAGGTCCCTTCCAACCCTGAGATTCTATGAAGGTTGGAGATTCTCTGCTTAGCTTCAAGCCTCCCACTTGCCTTGGGAGGAGCTGCCTCCTAGGTCTAATCAGATTGCACTGAGGATCACTTTTACTTCTCTAAAAATAAACTTTGCTCGGGTGCCTCTTCTCTTCCAGAACATGCTCTTTGAGAGTATCCAGGAAGGGAAGTATGAATTTCCTGATAAGGACTGGGCCCACATTTCTTTTGGAGCCAAAGATCTAATTTCCAAGCTGCTGGTTAGAGATGCCAAGAAACGGCTCAGCGCGGCCCAGGTCCTCGAGCATCCTTGGGTGCAGGGGGTGAGTTCTGCTCTTGAGGACGTTTGATTCTCCTTCTCATTGTCTCCTGAGCTGCAGATCTTGGAAGACACTCTTCTAACTTCATAAGATTCTGGAACTGATTGTGTGGGTTCTTGGCACAGCTGTGTAACGCGGCTAGGAAGCTATGGCCATGTAAGGTCTGTGGGTCAGGCCCGGACTGAGTGACCCGAGAGAAGAGAAAATGGCATTAAAAACTAACTTATCTGGAGGCTCAAACTTCCAGAGAGAGCAGTTCCCTTAAACCAGCATTATGATCCTTCTTAGCACGTCTATTGAGCCTCCCACCTGGAGTTCTCAAAGTACTTGACAAACAGCTGAGCTTCATGATTTCCCCCGCTCCGCCCCACCCGGAGAGACGAATGGTTTATTCCCATTTCACAGCAGGGTAAAGTGAGGTATAGGGAATTGGGGGGGGGGGGGAGGGATAGCTTAGTGGTTTGAGCATTGGCCTGCTACCCCCAGGGTTGTGAGTTCAATCCTTGAGGGGGCCACTTAGGAATCTGGGGCAAAATCAGTACTTGTTCCTGCTAGTGAAGGCAGGGGGCTGGACTCGATGACCTTTCAAGGTCCCTTCCAGTTCTAGGAGGTAGGTATATCTCCATATATATTTAAAAAAAAACAAAAAAACCCTTCAGGCTCCCTTCTAGTCCTATGAGATAGGCATATCTCCTTAAGAAAGGAGAAATGATTTGCCCAAGGTTCCTGGTGGAGCCACACTAGAGCCTGGGTCTCCTGACCTCTAGTCCTGTGCTCTAACCGCTCAACTGTCCCTAAAGAAAGAAGTTGGAGTCTTACAGAGCCATCGATGCAGGATTTATCGGTCTTGGGTACTTATCTGGCCCTCAGTGCTGGCGTATTGGAGAACCTCATAATCTTTAATGTATTTCTTCTGCGAGGTAGGGCAGTGCTATTATCCCCAGTGTACAGATGGGAAACTGAGGCACCAAGCCACTAAGGCCTGGATCCACTGTGGTATTCAGGCTCCTAGTGACGTGTCCAAGGTCACATAGGAAGTCTTTGGCAGAGCAGTAATTGAGCCCAGGTTTCCCACAAGCCAAGGTCACCCTACCCACTGGGGCCTCCTTCCACTCGACACCCACCACTTCTACTAGGAGCTGGTTTCATGGGTGTTGACTGCAGGTCCCATATCTGCTCCTGAGAGATGAGCTTTGCCACTCGACTCTAAATCTTGCTTCTGTTCTATTCCAGTGTGCTCCAGACAACACACTTCCAACCCCCATCATCTTACAGAGGTGAGTGAGTCCTTTCTCCTGCACCCTGGCAGTATACGTACGGGGGGGGGGAGGGCTGCTGCAGAGAGAGAAGGTGTCTCTCAGCAGCTTTTGCAGTAGTTAGTGCAGCCCTCGCCATAGTAACACGATGAGCTCATCAGCCGGTAGATCTTGCAGACCTGACAATCCAAAGCCAGAGTGCATTGGTGACGCCTGCACCACGGGGTGCTGAAAGTCCTCTGCCCGCCTCCCAGGAGCACTGACGCTCCCGTCCAGTCAGCCGAGGGAGACTAGAGGGGCCTTGGTGTGGACCAGGTGACCCCACTCCCTCTTCTGGAAGGCTTGCCCCATTGCCCTGTCACCTCCCTGGCACTTGTAGCCCCTGCTGGCCTGGTGAGGTGGGGCATCTAGACCCAGAACTTGAAGCAGGCTCTCCTGTGAGACCGTCCCAAGTCCTAACCAGCTGCAGGAGAACAAGACATTGGGGTGTCTTTGAGCCATCCTGTTCGGGTACCTACTCAGAACTTCAGGCCAGTTGAAGAGGCAGACCTGGAATGGGTTCCCTGGGGATCAAACGCTGGGCCCGGTGCATGCTGGGTCACTGCTGTGGTTGCCTGTGCACCTTGAACACTGATTAAGCTCGTGTTTCCCACTCATGAATCTCTGCCTTGGTTCAAAGAGCGATGATGGGAATGGGAGACCTCCTTCGAGTAGCTGCTGCTCCGAGGGTGGGTGTCTCATGCCACCTGTCCAGCCCCTGCTCGCTGACCTTGGCCTGTCTCCCCTCCAGGAACAGCAGTGCCAAAGAACTCACCTCCTTCGCCGCTGAAGCCATCGCTGTCAACCGTCAGCTGATGCAGCACGATGAAGACGAGGAGGAGGAGGAGGAGATGCGACCAATCATAATCAAAGCTACCTCATGCTCCATGCAGCTGTCGCCCCCTTCGGAATCCAGGCTGGCCAAACGGAGGCAGAAGAGCAGCATGACGAAGGCGGGGGCTGCGAGCCAGCGCCTCGTTGCTCCGTTAGTCCTGGTGGGCGATCACGTGTGATCGCCTGCCTGCTGTGGGCCCCCCCACCCACTCCCTGTACATATGTATGTGCTGTATACGGGCGTCGTCCTTTTTTTTTTTTTTTTTTTTTTTTTTTTTTTTAAATGCCGTTGTTAGCTAGCAACAAGATCAGGACTCTGTCCTATTGGCTGGTTTCCAAGGTTTCACTGATCTTGTAAGTTCCTTTGTTTTGTTTCTGTTTAAAAACTTTTTTTTTTTTTAAAGGTATTAAATCAAGTGTGAGGTTCCTTCACCCAGGGCACATTTAAGGACATTTAACAGGCGACGTATGAACTCTTTCTTGACTCTTTTTTATTTTTATTTTTTATTTTATTTTTTTCCCCTACACCAAAGGACTATTTGTACAAGTGACGCTTTTACAACTTCAGCTCATTTCATACTGTGAAAAAACAAAAAAACAAAAAAAAGGACCCTCGGTTGTCTTTTTAACAACAAAAAGTAGCATTTTAACATTTATTTTTCCTAACGAGCTGCAGGTTTTTCTTTGAATTGGGGCTGAGATTAGTCAGCCGTGGGGAGCTCTTTTTTAAAAAAACAAACAAAAAAAACCCAAAAAACTGAAGACAAAAAAAAAAAAAAATCATTCCGGAGCTGGAATTGGCTGATCTAAGCTAAGGTGTTTAAAAGATAACGTGCCCAGGCATCGCACGTCTCAGAAAAAAGGGGTTGGGGAGGGAGAGGATAGTCCTGAACCCTCATCCCTCCCTTGCCATGGGGACTCCAAAATGCAGTGGGATGCCACAGGAGTGAGGGAGAGTTTGGTTGAAGTTCTGTTCGGGAATTGGATCTTTGTCGAATGCCAGGGCTTGATGTTGGGGCATGGGGGATTCCGTGGCATCGGAAGGGGGTGTCATTGTCAACGCAGGTGCCCCTGGTCCTGGAAGCTTAGTGCCCTCTGCTCCCGCTGAAGTCTATGGAAGTGGGGGGTGTTCTGCACCTCACCTGGAGAGAGAGAATGTGGTGCTGGCAGATGGATTTCTGGCTAGAAGAGAGGAGAGCTGTGCTCATGAGGGCAGTTAATCTCCCTGGTTTGGATTGAAACTCCGCTCCCTGCTCCAAGATAAGCTATTTCAACCACTTTAGGGTTTTTATTTTTCTTTAAACAGCCTAGTTGTGCTTTGCTAAAGCAAACCTGCTTGAATAGGACGTTGAGAAGTGTCTTCCTTCGTTCCCCTAGGTTCTGTCCTTCGGACTCGGACTGGGAACTGAGCTGTACCGGCATGGTGCTTCCTAGGGTTAGATGATGTGCCAGGTACAGCTTGGATATGGGGGAGCGGAGGTGGGGACTGGTGGGATCTCCCCCAGTGTTCCCGGGTTTTTGAAACGTTCACATTCAGAGTTACTTCCTAACTCTGCGTGATAGGGCTGGTCCTGGCCTATGAAAGTCTGTAGGGACTTTGCCATGGAGCAGGATCCAAGCCTCTTCTGAAGGGTGAGTGAGCGCGTGCGTGTGTGTGAAGGGGGTCTCTGCCCCAGTTACTAGCTGCCAGTTTTGTGAAATCACACGAGCAGCTGGGTTCCCAGTAAACGGCAGGATCGACTCTAAGCTCCTGTCCTTACGGACTGTGGCTGGCGAATCCCCTGCCTTGGAAATAATCTGGTGCTTTTAAAAAGGAAAAACTCGTTCTTGCTTTCAGTGAGCTTTCTGTCCTAGGGCAACGAGCTGACCATTCAGGGAGAGGATCCGAAATGGTTTTCAGTCTTGCTGACTCGGTGCCTCCTGGAAAGCAGCTCTGTCGCTGGGAGGCAGAAGCAAGTGAAAAGGAGTGTTGTTTCTGTGGGATCTGTGTTGCTTAAGGGGTTCCATGGTGTATTTCATTTATTTTGAAATGCAGATCTTCCCAAGGCTCCCCCTCAAGAGGGAGGAGATGCTTATTCGAGGTGCGATCAGGAAATCCAATCTCTGGCGTTGGATGGGCAGGGGGTATACCTGAGGCGGGTTTCTGGGTCTTCATGCCAACGCAGAGGTGGACTAGAGGAGGAAGAGCTTTAATATTAGTCTTTGAGGGAGGCATGGTCTTGTGGAAGTTGGGTTTTTGGGTTGAGAAGCTTGCAGGGGAGCAGGTTCAGTCAGCAGGGCCTCTCGGGGAGGTCTGAATTGGAGGGGAGCGTGTGTGGTTCGAATGCGCCTTCCGGAGGTTCCATAGAAGTGATTTTTCTGAGTTGAATTATGACAAAAGCCTTCCCAAGTGGAGGCTGACCAATCAGGACGAGTCTGTCAGTGGTGCTGTGGCAGGGGTCCTAGGTGAGCCTCAACAACCCTTCTTGCCCAGGGTGTATCTCGTGCTTCCATTTGTTCTGACGTCTCTTATCTAGTTTCCTGATCCAGCCTGGCGTGTAGCGCCTTCCCTTTCCTTGATTTCCTCTTGAAAAAATTAGTGTTATGGGCCTGATCTTTCAGAAGCACTGACGCTTCGATGGGGGCACGCTGGGGCTTGCGCACGCCCAGCTGTTCTGCAAATGAAAACCCCGTATCTCCCTGTGGAATATCGGGCCGGATTTGCCTGCCCTTGACGGTGGTGCAGATGGAGAGTAGCACCACCGAGCTCGGTGTAGCGGTGCCGGTGTGAAACTGGGAGTGAGGTGAACTCAGTGGCTTCATTCCGCCTCCCCTGAAGCCCCTCGTTTAAACAAGGCCGGCGCGTTTGTCTGAGTCTGGCAAGACGGAGGGAAACGTGCCCCCTGCAAATTACTGGTCTCCCTTTCTCTCTAACTGGATGCATCAAGCTTTATAGTTTAAAAGCCACCTCAAACTTATCACCTAGGCACAGCTGGAGGTTTTTGGAACCTTTTGAGTTGGGAGTCCAGCCAGCCTCCCCTGAATTTTGGTGTAAGCCTGATGCTTTCTCAGACTGAGGCTGTTCTGGGGTTTTTCTCCCCCCCCCCCCCCCCCCAAGACTGCTGACAGCAATACTATGCAATATATGTTCTGTTTATTTCAGGGAGGCAATTGTGAATAGCATCAGGGGTTCGCTGATCATTGGGTGTTTGGATCTCGATGACGCTTTGGGAAGGCAGGGGAATGTAAACTATAACTGTTCCCTACCCTGTTCTGCAGAAGCAATTTCACTTCATCTGTAAGGGAAACCAATCCATACATATTCTTGCTTACGATGATCAGCACTTGCTTCCCTTGACCACAGAACTCCAGGGAGGCAAGGAGAATACGGGGGAGCGCTGTATTGGAAGCAAGGGGGTACTGTACCTCGAAAAACAGGCCGCAATACTTCTCGAGACCTCCTTTAAAAAAAAATCCATTATCTTGATTGTACATGGTTACTTTTTTATAGCTTATTTTGTTTTTATCAGTTGTAGATAATTCCTTGTTGTCTTACATTAAGAAATACTTGAATGATGTACAGTATGCGATGCCTCGAGCTGGTATTGTGAAAGCTATTGTAATGCTGCAGGTTGCAGCCTTTTTAAAAAAAAAAAAAAAAAAAAAACATGGGAAGGGATTTGCAAGGGGGGGGAATGTTTTGGTTTTCCATGATTTTGTTGGCAAACTTCCCTGCTTCCACCCATGAAACTTTTTTTCCCTCCGCTGAAAGGCAGCCTACAAAGGCAAGTGAACTGGGTTGACCTTTCTTTGCTGCTTTGATGGGTAAAGGAGGTCTGGGGTCTTCTGGCCTCAGAAAAATAAGGGATGCAGGCCTGGGGTTGCCTGGTTTTGCTGGAGGACTGGTTGAAGATCTCGGAACAGATCCTCAGCTGGGGTCAGATCTGGCCATTTACATTTGCTGATGATCTGCCTGCTTACATGATTTGTGAGCTTTTTCTTCTCTGGGGGGAGATGTTCAGAGTTACAGATGGCGCTTTTAGGGCCATTAAGCTCCTATCTGTGCCTCTGAAAATTTACCTCTTTAAAGAGAAGACAGCCTCACTCCATTGACTATCAGGGGAGCTATTCTGACGGCTTGTCCAGCAGTTTGTTTTAAATCCACACCGGTTTAACTTGGTGTTTAAAAGTCAGTCCAAATATGATTCACTTTGTTTCGCTGGCATGGTGCATCTGTCGCAATGCTAGCAGTTCTCCCATCAGCCAAAGTCTTCCAGGAAAATCTGTAGACAAGACCCCGGATTGCTAATGAAGGAGAAACGCTTTGGAAGAAACTTTCATGCCATTTAAGAAAGAAATAGGCAGCCCAGTTACCCTTTCCTTTCTCGGTTGCCTTTAAGAAGCACACTTGCTCTGAGGAAGTGCACAGGGCAGTGTGTGTTTGGAGGGAATTGTGAAATGCCTTGCACACTTGGGCTGAGAATTCAGCTTCATTTAGGCACCTGCATGATGAGACTTTATAGTATTTGGCCCCAAGTAGCTGCCATTATTCAGTGGGAGCAGAGGGCTTCATTGAGGGCGTCTAAGTGGGAGACGTTGGGTGCTCAGGTCTTTTGAAAAATGTGGCCCTTGGTCTGTAGGTGTTAAGACAGAAGAGACGCTAATGCTAGTGCTCAGGATTGGGCCCGCATCCCACCTCCCCACTGGTTACTTTCCCTTGGTTTTGTTTCCAAAGACAATGCTTGCTCAGAATCTTTCTCTCTAGCACTTAAATGGTTCTGTGCCCAGTTTTAACCCTGTCTTGCCAAAGTCCTTTTTTTTTTTTAAAACCCATGTTTTCCTCCTTTATTTTTTTTAAAAGCCTTTTTTTCTCATAAAGCATCTGTCTTGGAGACTTTTTTTTTTCTTTTCAAAAAGTTTCTTGCAAGTTTTAGCAGGAAATTAAAAAATATATATTTTTTGCTTATTTCCCCCTTGGTCCTCCTTTAGTCAATTAACTCAATTTAGAACTGGTTAGAAACTTTTACTGTGAATCTGACTTTTTTTATCAATACAGGAGAAAACGCTTTCTCCACTTTACAATTGATGAAGACTGCCAAAGCTGGGTTTGACATAAAATCACCTTAACGCACTGTTGGTTTGTACAATGGATGCCTCGAGCCAGGGGCTGGTTTAAAAATAAAAACAAAAGTAAAAACTAAAAATAAAAACAAAAATGGAAAAAAAAAACAAGCACTTTATTGTATGTACCAGGTGAACTGATACAGCTCAATCGAAGTTTTCCTTTGTAACAACTGTTGATGCCAGAATTTTGTATTCTGTTTTGTAAGAATTTAATAAATGCGTTGAAACCTACCTGAGAATACTTGTCAGGTTTTTTTCGTATGTCTTGCAGTAGTGTCTAGGAGCCCCAGTCACGGATCAGGGCTCTGTACGTGTTGTGGAACAACAGGACCGTTATCGGTGCACTAAAACCTACGGCCTTGCAGGAGATTCTGGGGTTAGGTCTTGTCCCTCTGTGCATCCTCATCAGTGATGTGGAAGGGGGAATGACCCTTTAGTGAAATCTGCAGGTGATGCTAAATGGAGGGGGGGAGGGAAAGAGGAGGGCAGCAAACAAGCTCAAGTGGTCAGAGAGATATTAGAATCACAGGTGGAAAAGTACAATGTCGCTAATAGGGAAACCACTCTGCAAAGCGGCCGAGGAGTGGGACGGAGAGGCAGGAAGAGCTGAAAGAAACATTGGGGCTGCTAGACCCAGGTTTGCAACGTGACAGTGGGGCAAGGTGATTTTAGGCTGCAGATGCCAAAGGATCCTGGCTTGCAGCGGCAAGGTAATGATCCCGCTCTAAGGTGCTGGTGTCCAGCTGTAAACTGCCTACCCTTGCAGGGCAGGGCCTTTTCAGCACTGATTTGGCAGAGGGTGCTCGTGCTCGGCTTGATACCCTCTGCCGTGGAGTGCCCAGCGTTGGCTGTTGGCCCTCTCTGCTGGTAGCTCTTCTGCTTCTGCCTGCCCTGAAAATCTGACCGTTGAGTTGAGCGTGAGGTGAAGTGGCATCGACAAGGCCTGCAGCTGGTTGCTTCAGGCTGCAGGCAGCATTGGCTCCACTCCTGTTGAATAGGTGAGCGTGCCGCACCTCACCGTGCGGCTACGCGTGCGGGAGCAGGGCCCGTCCCCGCACCAGTGTGCTTGGCTCTGGGGTGACCGCGCCTGGAGTGCTGCGCTTAGCGCTGGGTGTCCCGTTCGGAGAAAGAGGCTGACGAGCGGGAGGGAGTTGAGAGAAGTGCAGCAGAGATGGTCGGGGGGGCTGGAGGGACTGACTTAAGGGGTAAAGGTTCAAAGCGCTAAATACGCTTCGCATGGCTCGGAGGAGAAAGCTGCAGCTTAAGCTAAGCTCTAAGGAGGGGGAGAACTATTGCATTGGGCGAGGGGGGGTGTCAGAGCAATTGGATGAAACTAAGCACAGGAAGCTTCTGGCTGTTTCAGCAAAACCCTCCCTGCCACCAAGCTGTACTGGGCCGGGAGTCACCCCCTGTCGCTTTGGGCTTTTGGGTCTAAACTGCCTAAAATGTGCTCTAGGAGCTCAGCCCTGCCTTGGCCGGGGGAGTAATTGGATAGTCTAATCCAGGGGTGGCCAACCTGTGGCTCCGGAGCCACAGGCGGCTCTTCAGAAGTTAATATGCGGCTCCTTGTCTAGGCACCGACTTTCCAATGTGCTGGGGTGGGAGAGATGCTCACTGCTCAACCCTTGGCTCTGCCACAGGCCCTGCCCCCACTCCACCCCTTCCCGCCCCCTCCCCTGAGCCTGCCCTGCCCTCACTCCTCTTCTCTACCCCCCCCCCCAGCCTCTTGCATGCCACGAAACAACTGATGGGGAGGGAGGGGGAGGTGCTGATCGGTGGGTGAGAAGCGCGGGGAGGGGGGAGCGGATGGGGGGGCTGCTGACATATTACTGTGGCTCTTTGGCAATGTACATTGGTAAATTCTGGCTCCTTCTCCGGCTCAGGTTGGCTGCCCCTGTTCTAATGCCCTCCGTCTCCAACTGCTGTGATTCCATGATCCAAGTTGACGTGGCCAATCTTGCTGGCCCCCGAGCTGGCAGGGACTGGGAGTATGGTACCGGCTGCACGCTCGGCCCATGTGCAGCACCTTTCCTCACCTGCCTGGGCCGAAGGTAGAACAGTGTTCTGGAGTCCTACAACGAGAGGGGGGACACGCGTTCATGCAGGAAGCTTACGATGCCGGGGCATTCTTCCCTTGGCGTAAATGACGCCTATCGCAGCCTTTATTCAACCAGCCTTTATTACTGATGACAATTTCCAGCAGTGGAAGTGAGAGGGGGCCCCAGTATGTGCCGAATGGAGGGGCCTTGGGACTGAAATGGGGGGTGTCCCTTGCCTCCCTCTCAAAACATCCCTCATTGCATGTGCGAATACCTCTCCTTGCTAAACAGTGTCCCCTGCTGGCCACTTCTGGCAGCACTGTCAAGCATTCCAACTACAGCCCTGTGCAGATACAAAATTTGAATCTTCATCTGATCCCTGATCCCCAGATTTGCAGGGCTCTATCCCAGGCCACCAGAAAGGGAGATAGCTGGGTGTGAATACCGCCATGTATCTAGCACTTTATATTGCCGTAGTGCTGTATGAGTGCCTCCCTCCCTTGCCCCCGAGGTAGCTATTCTCAGTTCACATGGGGAAACTGAGGCACAGAGCGGTGGAGCAACTTGTACCCAGGTCTTCCCACACAGAAGCTGACGAAGTTCAGACAGGCGCTCTGGCTCGCTGCATGACTGCCAATTGCACAGCAGATTTTTAATGTGTGGCTGGTTTTGATGTGGTCAGAAAAAAGGAGCAAATTCCCTTTTGCAGGTGTGGGGTTAGGCATGGAAAAACCTTGCCGGGACCTTCCTACCTGCTGTGCTTTTGTCAGATAGGGCAGAGACCAAAAAGCGCTGTCTTGGTTTGTGGGATTTTTTTTAAAAAATGGCATGACAATTAGGGGATACGGATGGCATTATGGAAGGAGAAAGTTGCAGGCTGGAGAACCCTGGGCGAGGAGTTCTCATAAAACATTGCAAAAATGTTCCAAAGGGCACTGCACTTTACGTGGCCACAAGCCCTCCTGGTGGGTAAGCGCGGTGCCAGTGCCAACAACCAAGCGTGCACGCACCTGAGCGACGTGGCTGTATGTCGACCTCACTTGTGTCAACGAAGGATTGTAAAGCAGACCAAGCCTTCGGTTGGAAGCTCTTCGGGGCAGGGGCTGTATTGTTGTTCTGCATTTGTGCAGTGCCTAGCACAATGAGGGCCTGGTCCATGACAAATAATTGTTTAAGGGTAGGGTGACCAGACAGCAACTGTGGAAAAAACGGGATGGGGTGGGGTGGGGGGGGTAATAGGCACCTGTATAAGAAAAAAAATGGGACTGTCCCTATAAAAACAGGACATCTGGTCACCTTATTTAAGGGTGCCAATGTTTTTTTGCAGGAATGTTTTAAAATGCGCTTTTTTTTCTTTTAAATCTCCTGTGAAAAAACGTTTGGTTTTCAATTTCCGTGTTGTCAATTTAAAATTGTTACTGAAATGAACATTTTCCCCCAACATTTTCATTATGATCAAAACTTTTTTTTTTTTTAAACAGCTTTTTATTTTTAAAAACAGGCCCATTCTAGTTACGACTGTGTTCTGACGTGGGGGCTATCGGGCACCTTCCTCCAAAGCCTGTTTTACAGACAGGGAAGCAAAGGGGGGCAGAGGGTTTGTGACCGGCCCGAGGCATGAAAGAGTTAGTGTCAGAGAAAGGAGTAGAAGCCGTGGGCTTTTGAAAGCACGCAGTGCTGGGCTAACTCTGCTGCCGTTCGAGTCAATGGGCATCGAAGATTTGTGTGGCCGCCTCCTTCTTCCCCTTTCAAAATCGAACTCTTTGTACGACCTTGGCAAGAGTGTCATGGGCGTGGTCTGAAATGGCCCAATCACCTCTCCTCCTCTCCCTGCAACGTTTAAATTCAGCAGCTGAGTCAAACGAACCCACTCAGGAGCATAACCGGAGAGAAGCCGTCTCGTTAGCACGTGCTTCCCCATTTACCGGTCAGTGATGCCACAGGCCAGGGAGATTAGCCATCAAGGTCATTTTAATGGCTCGAGACAGGTTTTCTCCCCACCTCTCACATTTCTTCCCCCTCCATTTTGTCCTAAATGTGTCTGCCACAGCTGCCTTTCTCCTCCAGTTGCTTTGGTCACACCATACCATTTGCCCCTGCCCTTCTAACCCACTCTCCCTACAGATCCACTTGACTGCTCCCATGTTTCAGCTTCATGCCTTCCAGCCTGGTGTCCTCTACTGGGACGGTCTTCCAATTCTTGTCCACTGAGTTCCATCCTTTAAATCACTCCTTAAAATTCTCTACTCCCAGAAATCCTTCCTTCCCTTGACCTCCTCCCCTACAACCTCTTCAGACTCTCCACGCCATACATTCTTTATCTCAGCCAGATGTCGGCCATGTTAAAGTCAATGGGAAGTTTGCTGTTGACTCATAGAATATTAGGGTTGGAAGAGACCTCAGGATGTCATCCAGTCCAATCCCCTGCTCAAAGCAGGACCAACCCCAACTAAATCATCCCAGCCAGGGCTTTGTCAAGCCGGGCCTTAAAAACCTCTAAGGATGGAGATTCCACCACGTCCCTAGGGAACCCATTCCAGTGCTTCACCACCCTCCTAGTGAAATAGTGTTTCCTAATATCCAACCTAAACCTCCCCCACTGCAACTTGAGACCATTGCTCCTTGTTCTATCATCTGCCACCACTGAGAACAGCCGAGCTCCATCCTCTTTGGAACCCCCCTTCAGGTAGTTGAAGGCTGCTATCAAATCCCCCCTCATTCTTCTCTTCTGCAGACTAAATAAGCCCAGTTCCTTCAGTCTCTCCCCGTAAGTCATGTGCCCCAGACCCCTAATCATTTTTGTTGCCCTCTGCTGGACTCTCTCCAATTTGTTCACATCCCTTCTGTAGTGGGGGGACCAAAACTGGATGCAATACTCCAAGTGTGGCCTCACCAGCGCCGAATAGAGGGGAATAATCACTTCCCTTGATCTGCTGGCAATGCTCCTACTAATACAGCCCAATATACTATTGGCCTTCTTGGCAACAAGGGCACACTGCTGCCTCATATCCAGCTTCTCGTGCACTGTAATCCCCAGTTTCTGCAAAACTGCTGCTTAGCCAGTCGGTTTCCAGCCTGTAGCAGTGCATGGGATTCTTCCTTCCTAAGTGCAGAACTCTGCACTTGTCCTTGTTGAACCTCATCAGATTTCTTTTGGCCCAATCCTCCCATTTGTCTAGGTCACTCTGGACCCTATCCCTACCCTCCATCGTATCTACCTCTCCCCCAGCTTAGTGTCATCAGCGAACTTGCTGAGGGTGCAATTAACCCCATCATCCAGATCATTAATAAAGATGTTGGACAAAACCAGCCCCAGGACTGACCCCTGGGGCACTCCGCTTGATACCGGCTGCTAACTAGACATCGAGCCATTGTTCACTACCCGTTGAGCCCGACGACCTAGCCAGCTTTCTATCCACCTTATAGTCCATTCATCCAATCCATACTTTTTTAACTTGCGGGCAAGAATACTGTGGGAGACCATATCAAAAGCTTTCCTAAAGTCAAGACTCCAATGGCAGCAGGGCCACAGAGCTTAAATTGCAAGCTCTTGGGGAAATTCTCTTTCTTTCTTTCTTTCTCTTCCCCAAGCTTCCCCTCCTCCCTACCTCCACAACTGCCCAGAACTTGGAAGCCAGTTCAAAGCACGAGCAGAGGAGAACAGGTCTGAAAATAGCCCGATGCACCATTAAAATAGCCCGAGCCGTTCGACTTCTTTAGCATCACCTCAAAATAATCTTCCTCGACAGGGGGGAGCTATAAATAAGTGCGCAGCAATTTGCATAATAAACTCTTCCCCAGCAGGAATTGAGCAGAGCTCAGCCTTGTGTAGAACCTGATCTCCTCCCACGCTGGGGTGAGTTAGCGCAATGCAGATAACCGGCAGCGGCAGGGTTATTTATCATGGTAGCACTGGAGAATGTAACTGCAGCCCGGGTCAGTGGCACGGCATGTGGTGTACAGTTACTTGCTAGATTGGGTGATCTTCGGGTGACACAACGGAACGTATCACAGCTCCCCGCTCTTCAGTCTTAATCAGGTGCATGAGATCCGAATCCCACCCCAGTGTGTTGTCTTTGAGCAGACCCTGAGTGCCAACAGAGAGGAGGAGGAGGTCAGGCTTGGCCAAGTTGAAATAATTAACACGCCAGAGAGGAGACAGGTAGCTCTCTAGAATGGGAGGCCATTCCGTCTGTGTGCTCATCGCCTCTCACAAGCTACGTGTGGCCGTTTTGGTGAGTGCTTAGACAGGAGATCTCCAAGGAATACCTGGGTACTCAAGCCAGTGGGGTTGCTGATCCAGCAAAAGGAGGACTGGGGGTGCTCTTGCCGCTGAAGGTGCTGCCTTTCTGTTGAGATGTGACACCAAGGTCTTGACCACTCGTGGTTATCAAAGATCCCATAGCACTCCCTGCCCCACAGCCACAGCCATATTCCAGCTCTAAGTTGTAGATTCTTCTTGTTTATTAAGCGTAGGCACCTAACTTTTAGGGGCCTAGAAAATCTCAGGAACAATACTGTGACCACAACGCCTGAGTTAGACGCCTAGGCTCCTACACAATGCATGGGGAACGATAGGTGTCTATCTGCTAGCAATCTACGAACCAGGGGAAGATAGGCATTCAGTTGCCTAAGTTGCATGTGGGACCTGAAACAAAGCAGCTTGGGGGTAGGCCCTTCCTTATAATCTTTAGCCTAGTGGCTAGGGTAATCACCCAGCGTGGGGGAGACCCTCGGCTCAAGTCCCCCCTCCTCCAGGGGAGAGAGAGGATTTGAACAGCAATCTGTCACCTCTCAGATGGGTGCTCTAACCCATATGGGATATTCCGCTGCGGGGCTCCCTCAATCGCGCCTATTGAAGTTGTTCCACTTTAATTAAACAATGGAAGATGGGAATAGTCATTGGGCCAGAGAGCTGCTTAGAACGACCTTGCAGCCCAGAGGTGGGGGCTCTCCTCTAAGAGGTGGTAGAGCCTTGTTCAAATCCCATCTCCCCTTCCAGGAGGAAGGGGGACTGAAGTGGGGGTCTGCCACACCCGGGGTGAGTACCCTGATCACTAGGCTAAATTGCACACCCCTCCCCCCTGGTTGTTAAGTGTGAACTCACCTGAGGGGCCTGATCTTAGGTGCGCTCAGTAGGCACCTACCAGATCAGGCCTTGCGTGTGACTTAGTCTGGCCGAACCCCAGTCTTTCCCGATGTGTACATTGTACGTGGGCTCAGGCAGGAGCCAGGCGCCTGCCGTGCGCCTGCTCGGAGGAAAAAACTTCGGCACCAAGTGCGTTTAGGTGCCTTTACGGTTTGGCGGCACCTGAGCAGGAGTTTTGTGGATCGCAAGAGGCACCTAATGATCTTTGTGGAGCCCACCCAGAGAAAATATAGCCAGGCCCTGCCCCAACACTCCTTTTTACAGTCTAAACAAGATTAGCGACAAGGGGCAGGGCTTTCAAAAGTGCCACAGGGAGTCAGGCACGCATTGACAGTCAAAGGGTGGGAGGTGTCTAACACCCGCAGGTGCTTTTGAACACTGAGACAGGAAAGGCTAGGAAGGTTGTTTATCATTATTGTTCACTTACATCCTGTGACTGTTTCTCCGGTAGATTGAACTGGATATGCTGGTTTTGGCATTCCTTCCTGTGGTGTTGGTGGCGGAGAATGGCTGTTGTGTTTCCACCCCAGAGGTGGCTGCACTTCAGTGACAGAGAGAGAGACAAATGGCCATATAAGAGCTACAGATAACATTGACTCAAGAGTGATCACGGAGAAGAGGGGATGTGGAGAAGGTAAAGTGCAGTAGAATGATAGTGACCGATGTTCTGCAGCTTGCAGGCCCAGCTTGTCCTATCTCTGCTTTGCATTATGGCATAAATGTCACGTACCAGAAAATGGGTAAGCGTCACCATGTCGCCTGGACGGAATGTCAGACCTGCTAGTCTGGTTTAGTTCTGGCTTGGGGGCTCGGTAGCAGGATATGGAGGCTCTCTCCTCGCTAGGTGACCAGAGTTGAACTTCAGTGCAATGGCGTGGGAGCATGTTCCAAAGATGTTAGTGTCGGATCGTTTGTTCGGCTGCTTGCATGGAACGAGTTGGTGGTGATGGGGTGCGTATGGAGCAATCTCCCATCCTTGTTTGGTGTGGTCTAGTCAGCCAACAGCACGTTCGCTGTGAGGTGAGATGGGATGGCCCGCTGGGCTCAGGAGATTCGGTGGCAGCTGGAGCTGGGCAGTTGTGATAACCCCGCTGGAACTAGGCAGTTCGCTGGAGGGAGACAGAGAACATAAAGTATTCTGATATTAGCAGGAGTGAGAGACAGGGAAGAGGCAAGCAGAAGTTAGCAGGGAGACAGGCATCGGGGTCCAGCAGGGCAGACTCAGGGGTGTGAAATGAGGGAAATAAAAGGGAGAATCCAAACGAAGAAACCAGCAGTAGCAGGGGAGGAATGGGAAATGAACTGTGAAAGGATCAATGCCCTCCTGGTCCTTCTCTCTCACTTTGATCAATTGGAAGGGCTTGGCCTGTCCGCCTTTTGTTTATCGATAATTATATTTTGTTCTCCAATGAGTACATCCTTACATGAGATGAGGAGGGGGGACTTGGCTATGGGGACTTTAGGTGAGGTGGGGTGGAGAGTTGAGCTCACAACCTTGACTAACAAAAATCGGCTCATCCCAGCCCTAATTACGGGTTCAGTCCAGTTCCCGGCAGTGAGGTGTCCACATCACAAAATAAACACCATGGCAATTGGCCCCTTGGCTGACGGGCTCAGCGGGGAGGCCAAGGATGCAATGGGTCGGGGAGACTGAATCGCCTCCAGAGGTGGTTCCTCCCATGGCAGCCTTCACTGCTGCTTGCTAGGCTACTCAAAGGTCTTGGCTTTCCAGAGCGCTCAGTCATGCACCTTTCATTAGCATGACAGCCCAGACAAGGGTTGTCTTTAGGGTTAGGAACTGCCTTCCTCTCAATTTCTCCTGAGTTTGAGTCTGGTCCCTCTTCTGATATGGTGGAGGATCATCTCCAGTAATGCTCCTCTCCCCACCTACTTTGATGTTGCATACCTAGTTGGGGCATCAGGCTGCTCTCCTACACTTGTTGTGCCTAAAAGCTAAGTATTAGGGGCGACTCACGGGGCAGCAAGGACAGGGTGGTGCCCTTTGGCCTAATTTGGCAAGTGTTACCCCTGCTAGCGCAGTGTGGGCTCTTTGTCCCTCTCTAACGGCCGGCGGAGGTGTATGTATCTGCTACTCAAGCTCAGATCCCTTGGTTCAGGCAGTAGTTCCTGCTTTCGGATCCAAAGGGGCTGCGTTCAATCGCCACAAACAGCTCAGCTAGGGATGGTGTTTCTTGTGTCTTAATAACAATATTGAGCTACTAGGTGCGCTGGTGATGGCTGGGTTACAGACAATATACATTAGGGACTTTCTGAGTTGGTTGGTGGTTTTTCTCAGAGCCCTGGAAAGAGACTCCATCTACTTCATTTAGCAGCCCTGCTATGCAACATGCTCCCGATGACTTGCTGCACATGACCCGATCCCTCCTGTCCCGGCTCACTGAGCAGCTTGGGGAGAATATACACTTATCCCTTCTCTTTTCCTGGCAGGTGTCTCTCTGACTCTGGATGCTCCTTTGCGAATGGAGCTGCCAATAGATGGTGAGTCATTTTGAACATGCCTGGATCCAGAAGGCATCATGTGGCTGATGATTCATGTGTCTCACCTGTTTGACTGTTTAAATAAACTCTTATTCCAAGGGCATGTCGCTGTGAGGGACACTGAATGTGGAATTGCATTTCTACTTGGCAATGTATATTTATTTCTACTGGGGTGTTTCCATAATGTATTTTTATTACTCTCTAGGTATCTGTGTATATGAGCCACTGTATGGTAGTCACACTGCCAACGTAACCATCACCATACCAGGTCATTGCTGTAATCCCTATACTTAGGAGATCCATTAGTACCACAATCACTGTGGAGTAGGGTGACCAGATGTCCCCATTTTATAGGGGCAGTCCCGATTTGGGGAGCTTTTTCTTATATAGGCACCTAATACCCCCCACCCCCTGTCCCGATTTTTTACACTTGCTGTCTGGTCACCCTACGGTGGAGGGACAACTACTGTGTTTTCAATGGCACTTTCTGTACCTTCCTCTCATTCACATCTCTTGGAATAACTCACCCGTCCGTCATGCTGTATCCCTTATGGACAAGCACTGTATTAATCTATGAAAAGGAGCATTGGGTAGTGGTTGAGTTCGCTGTTGTGGCTTTAGGACAAGAGTTTAGGTGGGGTAACATAGCTCTGCTTTGGTTCCCTTTAGCTGCACACACCCTCATTAATCGAAGGCCCTTTGGAAGTCCCTTTAGTTCTCTGCCACTCTGTTAAAACTACCAGCACCTTTGCAATGGCTGCTTTGGAGCCATTATTATATAGTATCGCCAACCCCAGTTGTTCAAAAACCATGAGTCGGGCTCACCAAAAATCATGAGATTGGCTTTAAAATCATGAGATTCTGTAAAAATACTAGCGTTGGTGTTCTTTTTGCCTTCTGCTTTTAAACCTTTAGGCTGCACTGGCTTCACATTTTCTCCACAGCCACGAGGGCTAGAAACTTACTTTTTCTTTAAGAATGAAGGCTGAAATCACATCTCCACAGGTTATACTTGTGACGTTGCAGGCTATATGATTTTATAAAAATATGCTAAAGCGTGAATATAATGTAACTGGAATATGCTTCATGCAAAAGGTCTCTTGTAAGGTATCATTACAAAGCTTATAATCTACTGTGTTCATCCTATGTCTATAAATGTAGCGCTCTTGTATCTAAAACTAGAAATATGAAATATAACTCTGTGGGCCTATTGTAATTATGCAAAGTGTGGGCAATTAATGGTGGTTTGGAATCTTGATGGCTCCCATCAACCAGGACAATTGATTGTGGATGGCTCTGTTTGCAGGCAGGCCTTCCTGTGAGTCAGGCTGGGAGGAATGAAGGCTTGGGGTCTTACAGTGACATGTGATCATGTTACCTGAACTGGAATCCATCTTTAACCTGGTGCTTTTCCAGTGAGGAGGGGTGGGAACCCAGAGGGACAAAGGATTCCCGCCTTATGCAAAAGATATATAAGTGGGTGGAACAGAACAAAGGGGAGAGCCATCATGAGGAATCCCCTAGCTACCACCTGAGCTGGAACAAGAGCTGTACCAGGGGAAAGGATTGTGCCCAGACTAGGAAGGTGTCCAGTCTGAGAAAAGAAACGTATTGAAACATCTCTAAGGGTGAGATTTTACCTGTATTCAGTTGTATTACTGTATTAGGTTTAGATTTGTGTGTTTTATTTTACTTGGTAATTCACTTTGTTCTGTCTATCAATACTTGGAACCACTTAAATCCTACTTTCTGTATTTAATAAAATCACTTTTTACTTATTAATTAACCCAGAGTATGTATTAATACCTGGGGGGGGGGAGGGGGCAAAAAGCTGTGCATATCTCTCTATCAGTGTTATAGAGGGCGAACAATTTATGAGTTTACCCTGTATAAGCTTTATACAGGGTAAAACGGATTTATTTGGGTTTAGACCCCACTGGGAGTTGGGCATCTGAGTGTTAAAGACAAGAACACTTCTGTAAACTGCTTTCAGTTAAGTCTGCAGCTTTGGGGCGAGTAATTCAGACCCTGGGTCTGTGTTGGAGCAGACGGACGTGTCTGGTTCAGCAAGACAGGGTGCTGGGGTCCCGAGCTGGCACGGAAAACAGGAGCAGAAGTAGTCTTGACACATCAGGTGGCAGCTCCCAAGGGGGGTTCTGTGATCCAACCCATCACAATATTACATATTGCAGTGGCTGAAGGCATGTTTATTTTTCTGTGATTTTATTTATCTTTTTTTCCTGAGTGGGGCAGAACCACCACAATGAACAAGGACTTGAGGGGACTCGGGACTCCTAGGTTCTATTTCTAGATCTGCCTGGGACTTGTGTGAGATTGGCGCAAGTCACTTTACCCGATCTCTCTCTACCTGGTTTCCCATCTGTGCCAGGGGGATGATAACCAGAGAAGAGGGGTGTTGTGTCATTAGTGTTTGTAACGTGGTTTTAGATCCTCAGATGAAAGGCTGTCACCAAGCGGGTGCTTCTGTCTTCCCAGCTATCGGCCAAGTATGTTACTGCCACGCCCAGTCTCTTTCAAGCAGCAGGTTTATTCTCTTTCAGAAGTGAGCAAACAGAAAACACTCATTCTTTGCTCTCAGGCTTCAGGCCACCCCTGCCAGGAGTCTATGGCACCTTGTCCCTGGCAATTTCCTACTTCGAGTCAGCTCAGCTCAGGAGAAGGGCTGCCTGCCTGAGCACCTGGCTGGCTCCTTGCTCTAGGGCCATGGTTCTCAACCCGCGGCCACTTGCGGCCCAATCAACACACAGCTGCGGCCCATGTGACATTCTCAGGGCCATACAGGTAGTATTGGATGCGACCCACAATGGTAAATAGGTTGAGAACCACTGCTCTAGGGACTTGCCATAGCTGTTAGCTCCACTCCACCATGGCTGTCCTTCCCCAGGTACAGCCTGTCCCGATCACTCTCCCTCTGCTAGGCCTCTAAGAAGCTCTTTATAGGCCCAGGTGTAGCTCAGCCCCTTTTAATTGGCTGGATTGGGCTCACCTGCTCTGACACAGGGGCCCAGTCTACTCACAGGGACAAGCTGTCCTGTGACAAAGGTGCTTGAGAAGGACAAAGGAGGATGGTGATATTGATTTTATCCTAGATCATATTTATTGCTCATTTAAAAGTGAACGGCAAAGATTTTGTAAATATGTTTTCCACGTTGTTTCAGACAACCAACTCATTAATGGTGCGGCAGTCACCACCCCATCACAAAGCTAAGGGAAGTGGGTTTTGGAAGGCAAAGTTCACCCTCAACTCACCGGCAAGTAGGCAGATCTGTTTCACAGCCACTCTCTGGCCTCAGGCCTGGAATAATATCCCCATACTATGTAGGGTTTTGTGGCCTCTGGCTGTGTGTCATCGTGAAGGGTGGAAAGATCCATCATGTGGGAAGGAAGGATTGCCCAGTGGTTGGGGGTGGGTGAGTGGCAGGTCTGGGACTTGAGAAAAACAGGTTCAAGTCTGTGAACTCTACCTCAGGTTTCCTGTGTAACCCTGGTCAAGTCACTTAGGGCCAGATTTTCAATGGTGTTCAGATTTAAATGGGAGTTAGGCACCCAGAGGCTTTTGAAAATCCCACTGGGCACCGAAGTAACTTTTAACCTCTGGCCCTTAGCCTCTCTGTGCCTCGGTTCCCCATCTGTAAAATGGGGACAGTAGCACTACCCTGCCTCACAGGGGCGCTGTGAGGATAAATGCATTAAAAATGGAGAGGTGCTCAGATACTATGGTAACAAGGATCATCAGTTAGAGGAACCAACCCCCCCCCCCCGTTTGGGGGGCTATGACGATAGAGTGTGGTGCTGAGCAGTGCCATCGGCAGGAGGTGTGCAACCCTGACTGCTTTCAAGAGCAGCAGAACAGCAGGTTCTGTAGCATTAGGGCCTTCCATAACTGCTATCCCCACAATGAATTTCACTCTAGGGCAATATGGGCAAAAGGTTCAGACGTGCACGCCTTATGCCCGGGTTCTGACTCCATATCTAATCCCATCGTAGCCTAAATAAGTGACCTGGTTTTCAGAGGTGCTGAGTCAATGGAGCTAAGGCCCGGCTTGACAAAGCCCTGGCTGGGATGATTTAGTTGGTGTTGGTCCTGCTTTGAGCCGGGGATTGGACTAGATACCTCCTGAGGTCCCTTCCAACCCTGATATTCTATGATTCTATCATGGTGGAAGAAAGATCAGAATCAAGCCTGAAAACTACAAATAAATTCGGACAATAAGGCCTCTGACATATACCCCCACATCTGCAATGCTCTAAGCCTGCATTTCTTGGGTGCCCCCAAATCCTGTTGAAAGCATGTGAGGAAAAGAGAGAGACATTTTCTGCTGGACAAAAGAATATAAGGCATTGTGTATTGATCACTTCAGCTATATCTACACTATAGACTTTAAAGTGGCACAGCTGTACCACTGCGGCTATGTCGCTGTAAGGTCTCCTATGTAGCTGATCTGTGCTCTCCCGTCAGCATAATTAAACCATCCCCAATGACCAGTGGTAGTTATGTTGGCCGGAGAGCATCTCCCGCTGACATACCGCTGTCCACACCGGCTCGTCTGTTGGTGTAACTTATGTCGGTCAGGAGGGTGTTTTTTTTCACACCCCTGACCGACAAAAGTTTTACTGACGAAAGTGCTAGTGTAGCCATATGGTTAGAAACAGCTGATTAGTGGCTGTTCCTCAGTGAGGCAGAGTCATTGGATGACTCAGAGGCAGAGGAGTGGGATGTTAATTACAAAATTCTGTTCTCTCTCACCATTTTATTGTGAGTCTAACAATAGTTGGTGTTCCTGGTCTACACTACACCTTTAATTCGGATTTAGTGGCTTTAATTCGAATTAACTCTGGAACCGTCCACACAACGAAGCCATTTAATTCGAATTAAAGGGCCCTTTAATTCGATTTCTGTACTCCACCCCGACGAGCGGAGTAGCGCCAAAATCGAATTTGTCAATTCGAATTAGCGTTAGTGTGGCCGCAATTCGATGTTATTGGCCTCCAGGAGCTATCCCACAGTGCACCATTGTGACCGCTCTGGCCAGCAATCTGAACTCGCATGCACTGGCCAGGTGGACAGGAAAAGCCCCGGGAACATTTGAATTTCATTTCCTGTTTGCACAGCGTGGAGAGCACAGGTGACCACAGAGAGCTCATCAGCACAGGTAACCATGCAGGCTGATAATCGAAAAAGAGCACCAGCATGGACCGTACAGGAGGTACTGGATTTGATCTCTATATGGGGAGAGGATTCAGTGCTAGCTGAACTGCGTTCGAAAAGACGAAATGCCAAAACTTATGAAAAAATTTCCAAGGGCATGATGGAGAGAGGCCACAATAGGGACACAGATCAGTGCCGCGTGAAAGTCAAGGAGCTCAGACAAGCCTATCAAAAAGCAAAGGAGGCAAACGGTCGCTCCGGGTCAGAGCCGCGGACATGCCGCTTCTACGCTGAGCTAAATGCATTTCTAGGGGGGGCCGCCACCACTACCCCACCTCTGACTGTGGATTCCGAGCTGGGGATAATCTCATCAGGGACACCTGATGATTCCGCGGAAGGGGAAGAGGAGGAGGAGGAGGACGAGCTGGCAGAGAGCACCCAGCTCTCCGTTCTCCCCAACAGCCAGGAACTGTTTCTCACCCTGACTGAAGTACCCTCCCAAGCCTCCCAAGCCAGCACCCAAGACCATGACCCCATGGAAGGGACCTCAGGTGAGTTTACCTTTTAAAATATAAAACATGGTTTAAAAGCAAGCATTTTTAATGATTAATTTGCCCTGAGCACTTGGGATGCATTCGCAGCCAGTACAGCTACTGGAAAAGTCTGTTAACATGTCTGGGGATGGAGCGGAAATCCTCCAGGGACATCTCCATGAAGCTCTCCTGGAGGTACTCCAAAAGCCTTGCCACAAGGTTTCTGGGCAGTGCAGCCTTATTCCGTCCTCCATGGTAGGACACTTGACCACGCCATGCTAGTAGCAAGTAATCTGGTATCATTGCCTGACAGAGCCTGGCAGCGTATGGTCCCGGTGTTTGCTGGCATTCAAGCAACATCCGTTCTTTATCTTGCTGTGTAATCCTCAGGAGAGTGATATCGCTTAGGGTAACCTGGTTGAAATAAGGGAATTTAATTAAGGGGACTGAGGTGGCCGTTCCTACTGGGCTGTTTGCCTGTGGCTGAAAAGAAATCCTTCCCTGCATTTAGCCAAGTGCAAGGGGGGGGGGAGGATTGGCCCAGAGCTTTTCGCGTTTTGCTAGCAGGGATCTTCCCTGATACCAGCCAGGCGGTGGGGGGAGGGATAAAGCACTCATCCCAGAGAATTCATGGCGGGTGGGGGGGGGGTGTTAGTTTGGTTCCTGCAGGGATCTTCCCTGATACCAGCCACGCGGTGGGGGGAGGGAGAAAGCACTCATCCCAGAGAATTCATGGCGGGTGGGGGGGGGTGTTAGTTTGGTTCCTGCTGGGATCTTCCCTGATACCAGCCACGCGGTGGGGGGAGGGATAAAGCACTCATCCCAGAGAATTCATGGCGGGTGGGGGGGGGGGTGTTAGTTTGGTTCCTGCAGGGATCTTCCCTGATACCAGCCACGCGGTGGGGGGAGGGATAAAGCACTCATCCCAGAGAATTCATGGCGGGTGGGGGGGGGGTGTTAGTTTGGTTCCTGCTGGGATCTTCCCTGATACCAGCCAGGCGGTGGGGGGAGGGATAAAGCACTCATCCCAGAGAATTGGATGGGGGGGGGGGGTGTTAACCTTCAGCAGCAGAAAACAAGCTAACAGGAAAACTGCAGCACGACGGGCTTTGCTTGGTATGTGGGAAAGCAGGGCGCAGAAGCCTAAAGACAGTGGCTTACCATGGCAGCATGCAAGGTGAATTCTGTTGCCCCGACCTGCGTCTGTGATCTCTAGCAGCAAAGCCACAGGCACTCAATATTAAGAGGCAAAATGCGACCTTGCACAGAAATCACATGTGCTATGTAATGTGAATAGTATACACCGTGAAAGAGTATAAGCATTGTTCTGAAAAATGTATCTTTTAAAAAAATTCTCTCCTTTTTTCACTCCCTCCAGCAGGTGCAAATGTTTCAAGCCTCCCTCCTCCTTCCCGAAGGCTATCCCAGATAAGGCGTCGTAAAAAAAAAACGAGAGAAGAGATGTTTTCCGAAATCATGCAATCCACCAGGAATGAAAGAGCTCATCTGAATGAGTGGAAGGAGACGGTTTGCAAGTATAGGAAAGAAGCCAGTGACCGTGAGGACAGGAGGGACCAACGTGAGGACATGAGGGACCAACGTGAGGACATGAGGGACCAACGTGAGGACAGAAGGGACCAACGTGAGGAGAGGAGAGACGCTCGAGATGAGAGGTGGCGGCAGGAAGATCAGAGGAGTCGGGAAGCAACGCTGGGGCTGCTGCGTGAGCAAACAGACATGCTCCGGCGTCTGGTGGAGCTTCAGGAACGGCTGCTGGAGAACCGAGTGCCGCTACAGCCCCTGTATAACCCCCCTACCTCCTCACCATGTTCCATAGCCTCCACACCCAGACGTGTAAGAACACGGGGGGGGAGGCTCCATACACCCTCCCATTCCACCCCAGTGGACAGCCCAAGCAAAAGGCTGCCATTTTTTTAACCTTTTTTTACTGGGCTTTTCCTTCCCGCTGATCCTCCTCCCAAACCCCACTCAGGTTCTGTGCCGCTACAGCCCCTGTATAACCCCCCTACCTCCTCACCATTTTCCATAGCCTCCCCACCCAGATGTGTAAGAACACGGGGGGGGAGGCTCCGTACACCCTCCCATTCCACCCCAGTGGACAGCCCAAGCAAAAGGCTGCCATTTTCTTAACCTTTTTTTACTGGGCTTTTCCTTCCCGCTGATCCTCCTCCCAAACCCCACTCAGGTTCTGTGCCGCTACAGCCCCTGTATAACCCCCCTACCTCCTCACCATTTTCCATAGCCTCCCCACCCAGATGTGTAAGAACACGGGGGGGGAGGCTCCGTACACCCTCCCATTCCACCCCAGTGGACAGCCCAAGCAAAAGGCTGCCATTTTCTTAACCTTTTTTTACTGGGCTTTTCCTTCCCGCTGATCCTCCTCCCAAACCCCACTCAGGTTCTCTCCCTCTTTTTATAATCAATTCATAAAGAATAAATGATTTTTAAACAATGGTGACTTTATTTCCTTTGAAAGCAAGCTGGGGGAAGGGGGAGGGTGGGTTCCTTACAGAGAATGAGTCAATAAAGGGGGCGGGTTTTCAGGAAGGATAAACAAACATAAATTTCACACTGTAGCCTGGCCAGTCATGAAACTGGTTTTCAAAGCTTCCCTAATGCGCAGCGCTTCATCGTGTGCTCTTCTAATCGCCCTGGTGTCTGGCTGCGAGTAATCAGCAGCCAGGCGATTTGCCTCAGCCTCCCACCCTGCCATAAAGGTCTCCCCCTTGCTCTCACAGAGATTGTGAAGCACACAGCAAGCAGTAATAACAATGGGGATATTGGTTTGGCTGAGGTCTGAGCGAGTCAATAAGGATCGCCAGCGACCTTTTAAACGGCCAAATGCACATTCTACCACCATTCTGCACTTGCTCAGCCTGTAGTTGAACAACTCCTGACTCCTGTCCAGGCTGCCTGTGTATGGCTTCATGAGCCATGGCATTAAGGGGTAGGCTGGGTCCCCAAGAATAACAATTGGCATTTCAACATCCCCCACGGTTATTTTCTGGTCCGGAAAGTAAGTCCCTTGCTGCAGCCGTTTAAACAGATTGGTGTTCCTGAAGACGCGAGCGTCATGAACCCTTCCCGGCCAGCCCACATGGATGTTGGTGAAACGTCCCTTGTGATCCACAAGTGCTTGCAGCACCATTGAGAAGTACCCCTTGCGGTTTATGTACTGGGTACCCTGGTGCTCCGGTGCCAAGATAGGAATATGGGTTCCATCTATTGCCCCACCACAGTTAGGGAATCCCATTGCAGCAAAGCCATCCACTATGACCTGCACATTTCCCAGAGTCACTACCTTTCGTAGCAGCACCTCCGTGATTGCTTTGGCTACTTGCATCACAGCAGCCCCCACAGTAGATTTGCCCACTCCAAATTGATTCCCGACTGACCGGTAGCTGTCTGGCGTTGCAAGCTTCCACAGGGCTATCGCCACTCGCTTCTCAACTGTGAGGGCTGCTCTCATCTTGGTATTCTGGCGCTTCAGGGCAGGGGAAAGCAAGTCACAAAGTTCCATGAAAGTGCCCTTACGCATGCGAAAGTTTCTCAGCCACTGGGAATCGTCCCACACCTGCAACACTATGCGGTCCCACCAGTCTGTGCTTGTTTCCCGGGCCCAGAATCGGCGTTCAAAGCCTATAACCTGGCCCATTAACATCATAATCTCCAAAGCACCGGGGCCCGCGGTCTCAGAGAATTCTGTGTCCGTGTCCATGTCCTCATCACGCTGGTCGCTGCGCTGCAATCGCCGCCTCCTCCTCCTCCTCGCCTCTTTTTTCTGGTCCTGTGTAAGCATAAACTCCACGAGAAAGCGCGAGGTGTTTATAATGTTCAAGACTGCGTTCTGGAGCACAACGGGATCCATGCTTGATGCAGAATGGAGTCTGCAGAGTTCACTCAGGAAAAAAGGCGCGAAATGGTTGTCTGCCGTTGCTTTCAGGGAGGGAGGGGGAGGCTGTACCCAGAACTACCTGCGACAATGTTTTTTGCCCCATCATGCACTGGGGTCTCAACCCAGAATTCCAAGGGGGGTGGAGACTGCGGGAACTATGGGATAGCTATGTAAAAGCTACCCACAATGCAACGCTCTGGAAATCGATGCTACTATGGTAGCTTGGACGCACACCACCGAATTAATGGTGCCTAGTGTGGCCGAATACATTCGAATTTATAAAATCGGTTTCCTAAATTCGAATTATATAAATTCGAATTAATCCTGTAGTGTAGACATACCCTTAGAGACCCAGCTCCTGGAGTTCTGTGATGACGTGAGAATCTTAGCTGTCATTTTGTAAAGAACGAGGTACGTTTTTAGCAGGAAAGCTTGAAAAGATGAAGCCTAAAGGCTCAAACACCAGAAGGCAAATGAAAAAGACCCCCAAACTTACTATTTCCAAAAATCTCATTTTTTTCCCCAGCCCATCTCTTTATTTTGGGGGTACCTGACTCGCTATTTGTGAATGCTTGGAATTGGTGATATTGTTCTAAGCATTTGAAAAATGGCTTCTCGGCTATGCTGTCACATATTTTACTAATTTAAATTGCATAACTGCCTGCAGTGCTAATAAATTGTGCAACTATTGGGCAACTCTATAGCATGATAACTAGTGGGGCAGGCTTGCCCTCGGCAAAGTATTCTTTGGGCCACACCCAACAAGATCAAAGAGGGAAGGGCTGGCAAAATAAAAAATAGATATACATAATAAATAGGGCTGTCAATGAATTGCAGTTAACTCACGCGATTAACTCAAAAAATTAATCGTGATTAATCGCAGTTTTAATCGCACTGTTAAACAATAGAATACTAATTGAAATATATTAAACATTTTGGATGTTTTTCTACATTTTCACATATATTGTATGCTGTGTTGTAATTGAAATCAAATTGTATAATTTTATTACAAATATTTGCACTGTAAAAATGATAAACAAAAGAAATAGTATTTTTCAATTCACCTCTTACAAGTACTGTAGTGCAATCTTTGTTGTGAAAGTGCAATTTACAAATGTAGATTTTGTTGTTGTTACATAACTGCACTCAGAAACAAAACAATGTAAAACTTCAAAGCCTACAAGTCCACTCAGTCCTACTTCTTGTTCAGACAAACAAGTTTGTTTGCATTTACAGGAGATAATGCTGCCATCTTCTTATTTACAATGTCACCAGAAAATGAGAACAGGCGTTTGCATGACACTTTTGTAACCGGCATTGCAAGAAATTTACGTGCCAGATATGCTAAACATTCGTATGCCCCTTCATGCTTTGGCCACCATTCCAGAGGAAATGCTTCCATGCTAATGACGATCGTTAAAAAAATAATGCGTTAATTAAATTTGTGACTGAACTCCTTGGGGGAGAATTGTATGACCCCTGCTCTGTTTTATCTGCGTTCTGCCATATATTTCATGTTATAGTGGTCTTGGATGATGACCCAGCACATGTTGTTCATTTTAAGGACACTTTCACTGCAGATTTCAGAAAACATAAAGAAGGTACCAATGTGAGATTTCTAAAGATAGCTACAGCACTCGACCCAAGGTTTAAGAATCTGAAGTGCCTTCCAAAATCTGAGAGGGATGAGGTGTGGAGCATGCTTTCGGAAGTCTTAAAAGAGCAACACTGCGATGCGGAAACTACAGATCCTGAACCACCAAAATAGAAAATCAACCTTCTGCTGGTGGCATCTGACTCAGATAATGAAAATGAGCATGCGTCGGTCCGCACTGCTTTGGATGGTTATCAAGCAGAACCCGTCATCAGCATGGACGCATATCCATTGGAATGGTGGTTGAAGCATGAAGGGACATATGAATCTTTAGCGCATCTGGGACGTAAATATCTTGCAATGCCAGCTACAACAGTGCCATGCGAACGCCTGTTCTCACTTTCAGGTGACATTGTAAACAAGAAGCAGGCAGCATTATCTCCTGCAAATGTAAACAAGCTTGTTGGTCTGAGTTATTGGCTGAACAAGAAGTAGGACTGAGTGGACTTGCAGGCTCTAAAATTTTACATTGTTTTATTTTGGGATTCAGGTTTTTTTGTACATAATTCTACATTTGTATGTTCAACTTTCATGATAAAGAGATGTCATTACAGTATTTGTATTAGGTGAATTGAAAAATATGATTTGTTTTACAGTGCAAATACTTGTAATCAAACATAAATATAAAGTGAGCACTGTACACTTTGTATAGTGTTGTAATTTAAATCGATATATTTGAAAATGTAGAAAACATCCAAAAATATTTAATCGTTTGACAGCACTAATAATAAATCACATCCTTGACAGCTGTTCCTAAATAAAACATAGGACTGAATATGCATAAATTCAATTCAAACAACAGTAATTAACTCTAAAGTTGCATTTGTTTCCCTTCTTTTTCTTCTTCTTCCCCTTTGCATTCCTTTAGGCCCTCCTTCCCTCTCTCACATTCTTTTCTTAATTATTTACAATGGTGCCATATGCGTCCACAGCAAGTTGCCAACATGTCTGAAAACATAAGAACATAGGACCCCTGCACCCAGACTGGATCTGACCAATGGTCCACCTAGTCCAGTGATCATTCTCCAACACTGCTTAGTACCAGATGTCTCAGAGGGAGCTGCAAGAAACCCCCAAATGGACAATTATGGAATAACCTTCCCCTATGAGAAATTTCTTCCTAATCCCTTGACAATTAATTGACCATATTCTGCTCTCGGTTATTTTGATATAAACCCCAAGTAGCTCTATTGACATGTGCAATTTATTGAGTTGAAGGGAAAATAATATTTAATACAATGGATGTGGGCGGTAGTCATGAATTGACTTGATCCTCCAAGTGAAGTCAATGGGAGTATTGCCCAAGTAAGGGCTGCAGGATAGAACTCAGTGTAGGGCAGGGGTTCTCAAACAGGGGGTCGGGATCCCTGAGGGGGTCGCGAGGTTATTACATGGGGGGGTCACGAGCTGTCACCCCAAACCCCGCTTTCCCTCCAGCATTTATAATGGTGTTAAATATATAAAAAAGTGTTTTTAATTTATAAGAGGGGTCGCACTCAGAGGCTTGCTATGTGAAAGGGGTCACCGGTACAAAAGTTTGAGAACCACTGGTGTAGGGGATCAACTCTCAGATTTGACATGTGGTGAATACCCCTTCCTACATGGGATTGGGGGTAAGGGTGAGCCACATCTGTGACATCACCATCTGTCGAGGATAACTGGGTACAGGAACACAGTGAGGCTAGCGAATGCATTTGGGGAAAATGAGTAAACACACATCACCCCCCTGAGCAATCAATAGGGAACCCATGCAAAAAGTAAGGCAGCCCAAGACACTTAGGGGGGAAAAAAGTGGCTCTCCTACGTAACTCCACTACCTAGCTCAGGGATCAGCAACCTTTCAGAAGTGGTGTGCCGAGCAGGGCCGGCTCTAACTTTTTTGCCGCCCCAAGCCAAAAAAAAAAGAGTGCCGCCCTTCATAGCGCCGCCATAACACACACGCTCAGCATCGCGACGCCACCTCCCCAGCCCGCCGCGGAGCACTGCCGAACCCCCCAGCTCCCCCGTGGAGCCCCGCTGAACCCCCCAGCCCCCCGCGGAGCGCCGCGCAGCCGAACGGCCCCCCCGCGGAGCGCCGCTGAACGCTGTGCCGCCAAACCCCCCCACCGAGCGCTGCTGAACACCCCCCCCACGAAGCGCTGCGCTGCTGAACCCCCCGCCGAGCGCCGCGCTGCCGAACCCCCCCGCCGCCACACACACCTCCTGCTGAGCACCGCGCTGCCAAACACCCCCACGGCCGAGCTGCGCTGCCGAACACCCCCCCCCCGCAGAGCGCCCCGCCGCGCCGCCACCCCCCCCCGCAGAGCGCTGCTGCCGAATCCCACCCCCCGTGCGCCCAGCCGCCGAAACAAAAACAACCCACCCCACCCCCAGCGCCGCCCGACCGAACCCAAAAAAACCCAAAACCCTGAGCGCCCCCCCGCCACCCCAAGATTGGCCGCCCCTTACCAGGTGCCGCCCCAAGTACGTGCTTGGTCGGATGGTGCCTGGAGCCGGCCCTGGTGCCGAGTCTTCATTTATTCACACTAATTTAAGGTTTTGCGTGCCAGTAATACATTTTAACGTTTTTAAAGGTCTCTTTCTATAAGTCTATAATATATAATTAAACTATTGTTGTATGTAAAGTAAATAAGGTTTTTAAAATGTTTAAGAAGCTTCATTTAAAATTAAATTAAAATGCAGAACCCCCCTGGACTGGTGACCAGGACCCGGGCAGTGTGAGTGCCACTGCAAATCAGCTCGTGTGCCGCAGGTTGCCTACCCCTGACCTAGCTTCTAGTCCCCTTTTCAGGACATATATGGCTTGCACTTGAGTTCATGCTGTCTGCCAGAATGGCTGCCTTGTTGACTTTTTTGCCAGGATAGGTTATTGGCCTATCACTCCACCCCAAACGTGGAAGACCAATGGACTGCTTTCCATCTCGTCCCTACCCTTTTGACATGTCTGGCTTGTGTAGCCCTACCGGGAGTTTAAACTTCTTCAGGCCTAGCTCACAGGGTCATTGGAACACACAAGCCTTCCCACTGCGGCAAGGTGCAGTCCCTGTGGTTACCAACAATGTATATGATTTTTTAACAAATGACAAGATTCATCACAGTGCCCAATAATCCCTTATCTCTAACCTAAACTGTAATCTGACGGCCTGGGAAGGATTCCGATTCGCCTTCATGCAGCGGTCTTTAGCTCCCCCTAATGTTCATCTGCTGCGTGAAACATGAGAAACAAACGTGACTGCAGTTGGAAAGCTTCTTGTGTTGCTACTTGCATTATGCAGTGCAGGGGGGGTCTAGTTTTGTGACAGTAAATAGTACTATGCAAAGATGCACAAAAACAACACATCCAGCAAAATGGCCCATCCTGCAAGATGTTGAGCAAACAGCATAAAAGCCAGAACATAGATGAGGTTTTAAAACTTATTTTCATGTACATTGCTCTGTTACATTAGAATGAGAGAGAAATATATTTTTAAAATAAAAAAGTGTCCCTTGAAAGTAATGCTTGTATTCATTTAATTCTCAGACAATCAAATCTCAGTAGCCACCAAACCAAGTACAAAAAAAGAAGCAACATATTTGTTAAATGTAACAAACTCAGTAATTATAATCCATACAGAGATCATCTATATTAAAGCCAATTCTGCTCTTTGCCATGAGTGTATCTGAGAGCAGAATTTAGGGTCTGACCCTGCAATCACTAACTTTGATCATATGAGCAGTCTCCCTTAAGTCAATGGGGGACTATGCATGTGAATAACTTATATGTTGTTCGCAGTGGTATTGGAGCCGTGTTGGTCCCCGGATATTAGAGCAAGGTGGGTGAGGTAATGTCTTTTTATCTCCAACCACACACCCCTCGTTGTCACCTGCCACCCCACACTGGAACCCCTATGGAGTATCATTAAACAATTACAATCCATACAAGAAATCTTTCCTGAGCCCCCTCTTCTGGCCTTCAAACAATCCAAGACACGCCAACTCAAAGTGACACCAATCCCTGCAATAATAACAGATGCAAGACCTGCAGACATATCTCCACTGCTAACATGATCAACACCCTCCCCCACAACACACCTTTCAAGATCCATAGGTCCTACACAGGCCTATATACCTCGTGCAGTGCACTAAATGCCCCAATATGTGGCTGAAACGAGACAATCACTACGCTCTCAAATGAACTCATACAGAATAATGATAAAAGACAAAAATACTGTCCCCCATAAGAACGGCCGTACTGGGTCAGACCAAAGATCCATCCATCCCAGTATCCTGCCTACTGACAGTGGCCAATGCCAGGTGCCCCAGAGGAAGTGAACCTAACAGGTAATGATCAAGTGATCTCTCTCCTGCCGTCCATCTCCACCCTCTGACAAACAGAGGCTAGGGACACCATTCCTTACCCATCCCGGCCAATAGCCACTAATGGACTTAACCTCCATGAATTTATACAGTTCTCTTTTAAACCCTGTTATAGTCCTAGCCTTCACAACCTCCTCAGGCAAGGAGTTCCACAAGTTGGCTTAACACTTTTCACAGAACAATCCCTCCATATCTGACCTCTCAGTCCTTGTCCTCAACGGAAACATGCACAACACTTTCAAAAGAGGAGCCTGGGATCTTAAATTCATTACTCTGCTGGACATCAAAAATATGGAGTTAATAAAGATACTGGCTTTATGGCTCATTACAACAATTTGTAACGCACTCACCCTCCTTTGTCCTATGACTGTAGATGTCTTAACCGCCACCTTGAACGGTCTCTTGCAAGATGTGTTAACTCCTTATCTGTTGCACCCTTGTATTTAGCTGTGACACTCAGTACCTTTCCCAGACCTGAAGAAGAGCTCTGTGTAAGCTTGAAAGCTTGTCTGTTTTACCAACAGAAGTTGGTCCAATATAAGAAGTTACCTCACCCACCTTATCTTTTTACATATATGTGTGTGTTTGCAATATTGGACTCTTAATTTTTAGCGACACATCCAGCAGAATTTGTCTATATATACCTCATTCTTCTTCGTTCAGTGTCACTGTATGTCACACAGCAGACTCCATATATTTGTCACCAAATGAGTTTGTAAGCTTTTGATGGGCTAGTCTACACTGGCAACGTTAAAGCCTCTACAAGGGGCGTAGCTCCCAGCGCTGGTGCACTGTCTACACTGGCGCTTTACAGCGCTGAAACTTGCTGTGCTCAGGGGTATGTTTTTTCACACCCCTGAGCGAGAAAGGTGCAGCGCTGGAACGTGCCAGTGCAGACAAGCCCTAAGAGATGAATGCAGTAATGCAGTATTCCTTAGCAATGGCTGATGCAGTGATTTATCTGTGCAACTTCTGCAACACACAAAGGTCTTGGAGCTTTGGACCAATATAAACAGCATGTCATCGTGTATTAAGCAAACGATAATCAAAACCACAGAAAAACAAGGGGAAGAAAATATACCTCCTGGCTGAGCAGTTACTCAACACGTGGAACCAAGGACGAAAAGTCTGCTCTCAGATGTGTATGCATGCACATCCATGGGCAGAATGTCACCCACAGAACGGATAACAGAGAGGAGTGGGGAATGTTATTCCCTTCCCTGTGACAAATAAATCACCTTGCTTTAACGGCTACCAAGTTTGCACCAATATAGGGTCTTAATTGCCCTTCTCTGCACCTACCCATCCGCTGCCTTTCAGGTTCCTCCTGACCTCCCTGCCATTTTCTATGTAAGGAATACCAGCTGGCTATGAGATAAAAATCTCTTTATCTGCCAGCCAGCATGCACATCCTGCTGTGTTATCTTGCAGTGCAGTGTGGGGGAGAACACCCAACATTCCCACAGGATCTCCATGGCCACAGCAGCATGTAATGGAGTGAGGTGCAAGGCTGGTGTGAAATACACTATGGGCATGGCTACACTTGTGAGTTAGAGCGCATTAAAGCAGCCCAGTGCACTCTAACTCACGTGTCCACACTGGCAAGGCACGTAGAGTGCTCTGACTCCGCGGCTAGAGCGCTCGTGGTAATCCACCTCGGCGAGTGGAATAACGTTTGATGCGCCCCCACTGGAGCGCCGCAGCACCAGTGTGGACGCCCTGGTCTAACGTGCTCTGATCGGCCTCCAGAAGTGTCCCACAATGCCTGTTCTAGCCACTCTGGTCATCACTTTGAACTCTACTGCCCTGCCCTCAGGTAACCAACCATCAGACCCACTCTTTAAATTCTCTGGGAATTTTGAAAATCCCCTTCCTGTTTGCTCAGCCAGGCGTGGAGTGCTCTCAGCGCATCTTTCCAGGTGACCATGCCTCCACGCACCAGGTGATCCCCAGTATGGAGCAATGGTGAGGTGCTGGACTTCATCAGTGTTTGGGGGGAGGAAGCTGTCCAGTCCCAGCTGCACTCCAGCCGTAGGAATTACGATATCAAGGGACATGATGGAAAGGGGCCATGACCGGGACGCACTGCCGTGCAGGATTAAAGTGAAGGAGCTGCGGAATGCCCGCAAGGCAAACCGCCACTCTGGTGCTGCCCCCGCAACCTGCCGTTTCAACAAAGAGCTGGACGCGATAATTGGGGGCGACCCCACCTCCACTCCGAGTACCACCATGGACACTTCAGAGCCAAGTTCAACAAGGCAGGAGGAGGAGGAGGAAAGCAGGAGCGAGGGTGCTGAGGAGGAGGAAGACACCCCGGAATCCCTAGATGCATGCAGCCAGGAGCTGTTCTCAAGCCAGGAGGAAGGTAGCCAGTCGCAGTGGCTGGGGCTTGGGGAAGGACAAACACCAGAGGAGGTGTCCGGTAAGCGGCTTTTATTTTGGGAAGGAAGTTATTCAGTGCAGGCTCTTGGAGCAAGGAGGGTTAGGGCTGCATGCATGCCTAGATGCGGAATAGGGCGTTGATGTGCTCTCTCACATCGCGGTTATCAGCCTCAGTGATCTCTTCAAAGGTCTCATGCAGAAGCTGGGCAATGCGCTTGCGCAGGTTCCTTGGCAGAGCTACTGTGGTCCTTGTCCCAGTCAGGCTAACATGTCCGTGCTACTGTGCCGTGAGGGGCGGGGGGACCATTGCTGCACACAGGCAAGCTGCATATGGGCCAGGGCGGAAGCCGCATTGTAGTAGAAGACCCTCCCTTGCTTCCCAGGTAACTCTCAGCAGCGAGATATCTTCCAGGACGAACTCCTGTGGAAAATGTGGGGACAGTGTTCAGTATAGGGGCCCCCTGCAGCTGTTGGCTCTCCCCAACCCAGAGGACAGTACAGCCGTGAAACAATCACTCCCCCTTGACCCTGTGCTTACTCTCCATTTTGGGGCTCCCGTGGGTTATGTGCGCTCACTTTGGGATGGGTAAATTATGCTATTGTGTAGATTGTGTTTGCCCTTAAGTACAGGGGAATCATTTGCTCTGTCTGGTGTGAACAATGCTGCCTTTGTTAAGTTTTGCATTTTGGCTTTACAGATGCAACCTTGAGATCTCAGCCATTCTTGTTATCACCGTCCGAAAGCCTCCAAAGAATTAGGAAGAGGCCACGTAGAAGCAAAGAAGACATGCTGCATGAAGTAATGCAGCAGTCCCTTAACGAGAATCTAAAAGTGCAGGAGTGGAGGGAGAGTAAAAGGAGGGTCCGCCACCAGAATGCGGATCGCTGGCACAAAAGCGCAGAGCTCCGGCAGCAAAGCACGGATCGGCTGATAAGAATCATGGAGCGCCAAGCGGACTTGATCCAGGCGCTTGTAGCCATGCAGGCAGAGCGCTACTGCCCCTGCCCCCTCCTACAGCCCTTGTCCCAAAACTCTTTCCCTTGTGCCCCCATGTCACCTCCAACCCACTTTCCCCAACATCCAGGTTCTTATCGCCACCAGCTGCCTCCAACAACTGTAGCTTCACCACCCAGCCCTGCAAACTACCACCCTTACCCACCGCACTCAACCCCCATCCCCATGCAGTACAGCCAGCCTGAAGTGCAGCACTCATTGCACAGCACTCCAGACAGGAAGGCTGAGTATGATAACAGGACATACGCAAATCTGTGATTGTACCGTTCCCCACCCCCCTTGCCCTGTCTGTTTCCCAAGCAGTTGTGTTTCTTTTCAATAAATGGATTTTTTGGCTTTGAAAACATTCTTTATTATTGCATAAAGTAAAAGATACCTTAGCCCAGGAAAGCAACAGGCACTGCAAGTCAGCGTAGCAAACACAGATTCCTACTAACATTGGAACCACTGCACTTCACTCCCGTGCAGGCCACCAGACATTACTGGTGGCTTTCAGCCTCAAATTGCTCCCTCAAGGCATCCCTAATCCTTGCAGCCCCACACTGGGCCCCTCTAATAGCCCTGCTCTCTGGCTGTTCAAATTCAGCCTCCAGGTGTTAAACCTCTGAGTTCCATGCCTGAGTGAATCTTTCACCCTTCCCTTCACAAATGTTATGGAGGGTACAGCACGCGGATATAACCGTGGGGATGTTGTCATCGGCCAGGTCCAGCTTCCCATACAGAGAACGCCAGCGGCCCTTTAAATAGCCAAAAGCACGCTCCACAGTCATTCTGCACCGGCTTAGCCTGTTGTTGAACCGCTCCTTGCTGCTGTCACGGCTCCCTGTGTAGGGTTTCATGAGCCACGGCATTAAAGGGTAAGTGGGGTCTCCAAGGATCATAATGGGCATTTCGACTTCCCCTACGGTGATCTTCTGGTCTGGGAAAAAAGTCTCAGCTTGCAACTTCCTGAACAGGCCAGTGTTCTGAAAGATGCGTGTGTCATGCACCTTTCCAGGCCAGCCTGCGTTAATGTCAATGAAACGCCCACGATGATCCACAAGCGCCTGGAGAACCATAGAGAAATACCCCTTCCAATTAACGTACTTGGAGGCTAGGTGGGCTGGTGCCAGAATTGGAATATGCGTCCCATCTATCGCCCCTCCGCAGTTAGGGAAACCCATTTGTGCAAAGCCAGACACAATGTCATGCACGTTACCCAGAGTCAAGGTTCTTCTGAGCAGGATGCAATTAATGGCCCTGCAAACTTGCATAAACATGATTCCAATGGTCGACTTTCCCACTCCAAACTGGTTAGCGACCGATCGGTAGCTGTCTGGAGTTGCCAGCTTCCAGATTGCAATAGCCACCCGCTTCTCCACGTCAGGGCAGCTCTCAATCTCATGTCCTTGCGCCGCAGGATAGGGGCGAGCTCCTCACACAGTCCCATGAAAGTGGCTTTTCTCATGCGAAAGTTCTGCAGCCACTGCTCATCATCCCAGACTTGCATGACAATGTGATCCCACCATTCAGTGCTTGTTTCCCTAGCCCAAAAGCGGCTTTCCACGGTGGTAAGCATATCTGTGAATGCCACAAGCAATCTCATGTTGTATGCATTACTCGAGTTGATATCATCATCGGAGTCCTCACTGTCAGTTTGGATCTTAAGGAGTAACTCGACTGCCAAACATGATGTGCTGACAAGACTCGTCAGCATATTCCTCAGCAGTTTGGGATCCATTCCTGCAGACCGAAAGGGAAGACAGAGCGCGCAGTACAAAAAACGTTTAAAGATGGCGCCAAATGTGGACGGAAGCACAGGGACTGCTGGGATGCGAACCGATCCATCACGGGGCATTGGGACAGGACCCAGAATGCCCCGCATCCTCCCCCTTCCCACAAGTCACAGCGCCAGAATGGGAAGAGATGCTCTGTGGGATAGCTGCCCATAATTCACCGCTCCCAATGCCGCTGCAAGCGCAGCAAATGTGGCCATGCCAGTGCGCTTGCAGCTGTCAGTGTGGACAGATTGCAGCGCTTTCCCTACTGCGCTCTCCGAAGGCTGGTTTAACTCAAAGCGCTCTACATCTGCAAGTGTAGCCATGCCCTCTTACACAGCAGATGTTAAGCATGAAGTATCAGTTTATTGGAGGGCAGTATCTCTGGAGATGAGGAAGACAGCCAAATGAGCCGGTACATTAGCCACAGACCATCAGTCCTTTGGCCTAAGGATTGTAAGGGATTACAGAACACTAATCAACACAGCCTCGATGAAGTTTTGGGTGCCTGGTTTTTAGAAAGGGTTGGTTTGCACTTGTGCAAAGAACGTTACATTAGGCTTATTCTTCAGGGGATAAACTGAAGTGTTTCTGTGTCCACAACAGGCTACCTAACCTTCTGGAGAAGCTGCCTCCTCCCCATAAGCCATCGACCCCCAGGATCAGAGGTATCCACCTTGTGGGCCCAGACTTGCAAGATCAACGGTAACCTTCCCACATCCCCCCATGGGAGCTGTTTTGTCCCCAAAAGCTTGGATTCCCCCAATAAAAAAAAAAAAAGAGCTGTGTCCTCCCATAGAGGAGCTGTGACAGTGTCCCCATGGTTCCCACCTGGGGTCTTCACTAGGGTGGAAACAGCAGGGAGTTCATTGGGCCCCCCATTGCATGGCTCCCTCCAACCCCTAACTCCTTCCCCCGCCACCTGCACTCCTCAGGCACCCACATCCCTCCCTCCCGCTCCCCCTGCAGTCCTCACACCTAACATGCTCCTTTCCTTGCATTCCTTGTGCCCCCCACACCCCGTCCACCCCCCACCTTCCTCATGCCTCCCCCACACCCCTCCCTCCTGCCGCCATCCCCCACACTCCTCCCTCCAACCCCTGCACTCATGTCTCCCACATCCCTCCCTCCTGCCCTGCCTCCATTCCCCATCCTCTGTCCCCCCACAACTCTACCCTCCTGCTCCCCCTGCAGGCCTCACACCCTCCCCTGCACTCCTCCTTCCCCCCACGCCCCTCGCGCGCCCCCCTACGCCCCGCCCCCTGCGCGCGCCCCACCCGCGGCGGCCGGCGCCGCGCCGCGCCCCGAGCCCCATGCGCCGCTGCTGCCCGGCCCTGTGTATAAGCAGCAGCAGCAGCCGCGCCACCCCCTCCCCCTCGGCGGGCCCCGCCGCCGCCGTGTCCCGCCCGCCGCCGCTCGTGCTGCTGGTGCTGCTGCAGCGCCGCCCTCCCCCTCCCGCGCCTCCTCCGCACAAGATGGCGGCCGGTGGGAGCGGCGGGGGCCCCGGGGGCCTCTCCTCCTCCGGCCCGCAGCCGCCGCCGCCTCCGGGCAACGGGGCCGCGGCCGCCGCCTGCACCAACGGCCCCGGCGGCGCCCCCGCCTCCCCGCCGGGCCTCACCTACAACCAGTGCGGGGCCGGCAACCCGGCGGCGGCGGCGGCGGCCGGGGGTCCCGGCGCCGGGGGCTCGGCGCCGGCGCTGGGCGGGGCGGCTGGCCCCCTGCAGCGGGAGCCCGTGTACAACTGGCAGGCCACCAAGCCCACCGTGCAGGAGCGCTTCGCCTTCCTCTTCAACAACGAGGTGCTCAGCGACGTGCACTTCCTGGTGGGCAAGGGCCGCGGCTCGCAGCGCATCCCGGCCCACAGGTGGGCAGCGAGGGGCCGGGGCGGGGCGGGCCCGGGGCGGGGCGGGACTTCCCGCCCCACGGGTGGGCCGCGGGGCGAGCGGGGGAAGAGCGGCGCATCCCGGCCCACAGGTAGGGACCGGCCGGAGGAGCGGCCCCGGGGGCGCAGCGGGGCTCGGGCCGAGGGAACCGCTGCTCCTGTCGCAGGCCGGGGCTCGCACCCCGGCCTCCCGCCTAGCAGGGGGCTGTGCTGGACACGGGGTGGGGTGGGCCGGCATGCGGCGGGACCGTCCCTCCCCCCCAATTCTGTGCCCCCTTCACAAGCTCCTTCCTAACTCCAGGGGAGCAAGGGACGGTAAGAACGGAGGGGACCCCCCCTTCCCTCTGCCGTACTATCCCCTGCCCGCCTTCCCTGGGCCCTCCACACTAACCCCCCACCGACACATCCAAGAGGCTGGGCCTCCTCCCTTGCAGGGACCCAGAGCTGGTTCCCAGGCCTGTTGTGGCTGGTAAGAGAGACCAGGATGCTGACTAGAGGCCAAGTCAGCCTGGGAATGCAGCCCCTGAGTTGTCTGTATCGCAGGCCTGCCTTACATGGGGGGGGGGGGGGCTCTGCCCCTTAGAGGGGCATTTGGAATGGCTGCAGGGCAGTTGTGGGTTAGCGCACAGGTAGGCCATTGAGCACCCAGCGTTGTGGGTCTGTCCCCCCGCTGGCACCTCCAGAGCAGGACGCCTGTCTCTACAGCTTGAGCCGAAGAACCAGGTTCTATAGCTGGGGCTGTAATCCTTTGCTGACGGCACAGAGCGAGAGAGACGTGTAACTCACTGTTCAGTGGGCTACAGACTCGTGACTGAACGGCAGCGACAGTCGTCCTAACGGGGCACAGAACAGAGAATCCTTATAAAAGAAGGGGGTGGGTAGCCACTGACTCTATATTGGTCCATGTATTGGTGGGGATCCATTTTCTTAGAGTGTAAGCGCTCGTGTGTATGTCACGCCATCTGACTATTCTGTCCTGTACTTTCTTCTGGGGAGGTAATATGGAAAAGTTAGGGTTGCTACCTGGTATTCTTTCACGTAGGCTGGTCTCTTGTTTACTTTTCTTGATTTTATTCCTTTCACTTAGTTATCAGATTACCATCTGATTTTTACCTGTAGCTAGGAGACATGTTACAACACTTTCAGAATACTATGAATGTACACAGGGCTTTAAAAACATGTGATTCATCTACACTATACAAATCTGTGGGTGGTATTTACAACTTGTTTGTCTCCTGACAAGGTTAATACTCTGGGGACATGGTGAAGTCCCATCTTGAAGCATTGATAGACTAAACTGCTAGAGGGTTGGCCAGAGGAGCATTGTAGCAAGGCGTAGTTAGCTCTTGTGCGCACGATAGAGCCCTATTTAATGATGATGTTCTTCCAGCATGGTATGGTGTGGTGGTTATGGTGTAGACGTGTTCCAGAGTTAATGCATCTTTTTAGACGGGCTGTTTAAAAAGAAGCATCTCAGAGAATTTCAGTGGAGATTTTGGTTGGGGGATTTGATGTAAAACTTCAGCTAAATAAAATTCCACTTACAGAATAGTGTGTAGTTTTTGCCAGATTTCTTCAGCTGCAGAATAGGGCTCAAATCCCACAATTTTATAACTTTCTTCTAAAAGGCGTAAAAATGAGAATCTGTTTTGAAAAGACTACAGAAATACGGTAGCATAAAGAATCCTTAGCTTCTACTTTGAATCAGTTCCAGGAAAAAAAATATTTTGAAAACAGCTTGCTAAATTAAATCTTAGTGAAAAATGAAAAAGGAGGGTTGGGCAAAATGTGTAAAATACTAGAAAGATGTCCTTTTAATTTTAAAGGAAAACTTTAAAAAAAAAAAATATTTGCCTTTCCTGCTAATGTTGGTATAACTTTATCTATTGAAGTCTTTACTAAAAATTAGTTATAGCTGAGTGATATGTCTGCATTAGGTTTATATTGGTTTTGAGATAGTCTGTCACACTAGCACTGCACAACTGGAAAATAATGTTAAAGATCACACTTTCAACTGGATATGAAAAACAGTCTACTGAACACTAAGCACTTACTCTGCATTGATACTTTTAGGCTGAACAGTAATTTAAGAGCTTGCAGTCCCCAAAATGGTTGTTTGCTGAAGAGTTTGAATTTGGCTTGATATTGAATATCTGATTCGGAGGTAATTGACTACTAAAGTTGACTTCTCTGACTTTCCTCCTTTGAAATATAGTGGTGAGATGACTGGCATTGTTTGCCACCTACTGCTTTGGGAGATACCTAATGCGTTTAGTCATTCAAGTGATGAGTGACTGCAATTGTCCCTCGTTTTAACACTGAACAAAGCAGTCAGGGATCCAGTGAATTCTTACATTATTTTTCTTAAAATTAACGCTTTGCAAGGGAATTCTTGCTACAATACCTTCCTAATTATTTCTTTTGTCTTAGCTATCTGTGTAAATATATTGTCTAGAAACTTTTCCCCTCAAAAAGTATGTCTCTAGTTTTCTATTTTAATCCAGCTTCTATTTCATTTGTTGATAGAGTTTAGGAAAATAAGAACACACTTTTATGTTACAACTAGAAATTATCAAAGTAGAATTACTTAAAGATGAGCTTGAAAGCAAAAGGGAAATTTGAGTTAAGCATATTTCTTTTCTGCATGCTATGCTAACCAGGTGGTGGGAGACGTTCAGCACAGAAATAAGTTGTAAGTAACCTTTTAAAACTTCTTGCCTTGAAACTCTCCTGGTACTTTCTGGTTCCTTGGAGCTATATCAAATAGCATCATGCTGTGACATCACAAGTATAGATTACATATGTTGCAATAAGACTTCTGGTGTTTGTGGTCTTACATTCTGGGATACATTGGTGATCCAGGAAGTACCAAGAGGATTTGAGAGGCAATTAGTTTAATTTTTGTTTAAGCAACTTAACAAACACTTCTGTGCTGAATGTCTCTGCAACAACCTGTCTGGTCAGAGGGCATTCAGCACAGAAACTTATTTAGTTCACAGTTACTTCGTGGTTCACCTTTAATTTTGTCAGTTTATTTGAGGGGTGTAATGATTTTGATTCACTGACCTGTTTGTGAAAACAGAGTTCCATGGCCCTGCCAGTTTTTTTTAATAAATCTCAGAATTAGGGCTGTCAGACAATGACTAAAGGTTATCCAGACTGTAGAACTGTTTTTTTTAATCAAGTGATTTACAAACAAAGCCAAATACAAAAAGTGGTTATGAGAGGGGCATACTCTAGTACATGAAAGTTGACTTGGCACCTGCCTATCTGTTAAATGTGGCGTTAGCAGAGCTATTCTGTTGCTACTTGCTCGCCCAGAAAGTGCATTGTAGAGGGGATATATTTGTAGTTTTAACTGGTAAATGGTGCACATACTGAGTGATTGTGGTTTGCATTGTTGTTGTGCAGTCCAGAAATGGTGGGGGAATGTAGAGGGGATTACTGGGAACTGTTTCTTGTTTTGTCCCCATGGCATTTCTGGGAAGATAAAGTTGCCAACTATTTATGCACGATACAGTCAAGAAAACTTGACAGAAATTTGAGCTTGAAGTTTCTGTTTTTAATATAGTTGTAGAAGAAAAACAAATATCAGATGGATCACAAATGGTAGCCAAACCTTCAACTAGGCTGTGAAGGCAGTATTTGGCATAATGGAGCTATTCCTTTATTCCTCTGTCAGCCTTTGTAAAATATAAATCCTATAATGGTGTAGGCTTTGAACTACCAACTAGTAGTATAGTAGAAGGAATGAATCAGGGCGGTAGTAGGAAATGATCTAATATTCCTGGTTCTTGAGTGGTTTATAGAACAGCTAGGTGATATTGAGTTACAGATATTCTGGCTCCAGGAAAATATTCTTAGAAGCTTCCAGAAACTTCACAGGTGGATGAACAAGTTAATTTAGCCCTTCATGAGGTTTCTGTGACTTTCTTTACATAATCTCTTAGCTTTTGGTACATTACATTCCTAAAAATCAGATTCTTTCATCACAAATTTTCAGACTCCCTTAGTGTTTACTATTGACAAAATATCAGGCATTACTATTCACTTTCTTAATCTTTTCATGCTGCTTCTGTCACTTAGGGCTGGTCTACACTAACCCCCCCACTTCGGACTAAGGTACGCAAATTCAGCTACGTTAATAACGTAGCTGAATTCGAAGTACCTTAGTCCGACGTTACCGCGGTCCAGACGCGGCAGGAAGGCTCCCCCGTCGATGCTGCGTACTCCGCTCGCCGAGCTGGAGTACCAGCGTCGAAGGCGAGCACTTCCGGGATCGATCCGGGGCACTTCCGGGATCGATCCGGGATCGATTTATCGCGTCTTAACCAGACGCGATAAATCGAACTCAGAAAACCGATTGCTTACATCCGGACCCGGATGTAAGTGAAGACGTACCCTTAACTACATTTACTCACTTTATTTTGGCTACCATCTTTGTATGCATTGTTAAAAAAAAAAATCTTTGTGAATTCTAATTGTCAAATGATTATTAGTAGTGAGAGCTTAGGACACTAGGGATCTTTTGCCCCTTTTGAGAACAGCCACATGAGTGTGCACACACTTTCATTGAAGGTAGAAATAGGAAAGACATCTGGATTATCCAGCTCATCTTCCTGCCAGTGCAGGATTGTTCCCATTAGTTTTTCTAGTGGATGGTTTAATTTGGCTCTAAAGAGACATCAACTTGAAATCTAATCACTCTAAAAAATGAGTTAAAAATAGTTTCAGGTGCTATACCTTCCTTTGAGTCTCTTTGACACTTTATCGTTTTGCAATCACACTTTCCCATTTTTAAAAATCTCTTTCCAGTTACTGTTTGAAAGACCCACATAAATAGGGGAAATTGACTGACTATAGGTGGGAAACAGTGAAACTAACTACATACATTAGACAACAAATGTTTTTCCATTTGTCTCTATAGTAATCTTGAGTTTTACTTGTAACATTAGTGGTAAGCAATCTTGAGACTGACATGTAATGTTTAAGTTGATGGTGTACCTTTTGAAGTTCCACCATTCTTCAGATGTACCGTAAAAAAAGTTCCATTCTAGGAGTCTTGTGCTTCCAATGTGAGATCTGCTGGGACATCCCCTAGCTAAGAATTTGGAGGGCTCTCCACTATAAACTAACCAAAGTGATTTGTCCATTGAGTGAAATGCCAGCAGGAATTGTGAAAAGTTAGTTTTAAAACTTCAAGTCCTTTCAGAATGGTCTCTGAAGGTTCCTTATCACTTGGGGCTGCATGTGCCATGACCTTGGAACCCTCAAGAGCAGCTACAAGTCTGTTATTTTTTACGTTATTTTTAGTAACAAGTAAGGTATGTAACTTTAACGTGACTTCCATTAAGTTTTACTGCCACTTATATAAAAAACGCTTTCATTTCATTTAGTGATACTGATACCATGAATCAAGTCTCTTAAAATTTGTTCTTGTGGTCTGTGTCCAAAATTATTCAATGAAATACATCCTTATATACATTATTCCTTTTAGTGTACTGCAGTTTGCTGCGTTTCTAGCCCTTTGAAGAAACCAGAATGCTAGGTAACAATTGGGGAAACAATTCAGTAGCCAAATTAGTCTTTCTCCTTCCACTAGAGGGAAAGGGTTCTTCAATGATACAGTGACTCCCTTCCCCACCAGCTGACACAGCTAGCAAAATATCATGATAATTTGCCAGTCAAGGCACAATTTCACTTACCTTCCTAAAAAAACTAAAGATTTTACTGAACCAGCTCCTGTTGGTGAGAGAGACATGAGACACACTTTTGAGTTACACAGAGCTCTTCTTCAGGTCTGGGAAAGGTACTCAGAGTCCAATCTTGCTTGTTGATTTTTGTAATGTGAATGACCTAGTCATCGACAGAGCCCTATTTGAACATGGTGAAATTCACAAGCTGACATGGTGTTCTCCAAATGGCAGAGATAAGAACCAGATTGACCATATCATGATCAATGGCAAGTGGCGATGCTCACTGAGAGATGTGAAAATGAGAAGGGGTGCAGATGTTGGCAGCGACCACCACCTTGTGACCGGCTCCATCAAACTAAAACTGAGAGGCGTGGGTCCACCAAACAAGGGACGTATCAATTATGATATTGACAAGCTAAAGTCCCTTGAAATACAGAAAGCCTTTGTTCTGCAGTTAAAGAACAGGTTTCAAGCACTTGCAGACCTTGATGAAGAGGAGGGGAATGCAGATGAGGAGATCAACAAGAAGTGGGGCATAAGTAACAGCAATTTATAAACAGAGCAGTGAAGCCTGTGTAGGCTACAGGCAGAAGAGAAGGAAGGAGTGGATTACACCCAGCACATGCAACGCCATAGAAACCGGATGAGCCCTGAAGAAAAGTTTTAAAGTCACAAAATCCCAGACGCTAAAGGCCAAATACCACGAGCAGTATAGCAAGGCACACCGGGAAGTCGCACACCTTGTGAGAGTGGACAAACGGCGTTATATTGATAATCTGGCAACACCAGCAGAGGATGCAGCTGCTCGTGGTGAACAAGGAACCGTCTACAAAATGGCGCGGCTTATCAGTGGTAACCGGCAGACACCAACAAACACTCTCATCAGGAACAAACAAGGGCACCTAATAACAACCGAAAAAGAACAAGAAATGCGCTGGACAGAGCATTTCAAAGAATTGTTGATCAGGGAGCCACTTAAAGAGGAAGCAAATATCCAGGAGGCAGAAGAAGATCTTGATATCAACACAGACACACCCCAACTAAGGAAGAGATCATTCAAGCCATCAAATCCTTAAAAAATGGGAAAGCTCCTGGCAAGGATAACTTGAATGCAGAATTGTTCAAGGTAAATCCTAAATTAGCAGCATCTATCCTGGCCCCTCTATTTACATCAGTCTGGGAAGGGGAAAAAGTGCCAGATGAGTGGACCAATGGGGTTATAGTGAAGATACCAAAGAAAGGAACTCTCAGTGATTGTAATAACTTGTGTGGTATCTCACTTTTATCTGTGCCAAGCAAAGTATTGTGTAGGATCATAGTCCAGCGTATATCAGAGGCAGTTGATAGCATTCTCAGAAAAGAGCAAGCTGGTTTTTGGAAAGGGCGTGGCTGCACAGACCAGATCTTCACTTTACGAAACATAATAGAACAGTGCTTAGAGTGGCAACGGCAACTTTACATAAATTTCATAGACTTTGAGAAGGCTTTTGGTAGCATTCACAGGATCAGCCTATGGCACATTCTGTGGGCATATGGAATTCCTTTCCGTATAATCAACATCATCAAAAGCTTCTATTTCAACTTTACATGCAGTGTTGATCACAGTGAGCTCAGTTTTGAAGTCAAAACAGGAGTACGTCGGGGTGTCATGTCTGCAATCCTCTTCAACATTGCCATCGATGGGGTAATGCTGCGTACAACAGAAGACATGCCAAGAGGCATTAAATGGACACTCTTCTCATCCCTTGAAGACCTGGACTTTGCAGATGATGTCGCTCTCCTATCACATACCCAACCCCATATACTAGAAAAAACAACTCGACTCAACGCATTCAGCCAGCAAATTGAACTGAAAATCAACCGCAATAAGACCGATATCATGACCTTTAATATTGCCTCACCATCACCAGTACGGATAGAGGATTATGTTCTCACCAATGTAGAAACATTCACATACTTGGGCAGCACCATCAGCCAGGACGGTGGAACAAGCCAGGACATCCAGAACAAAATCAATAAAGCCAGGAACACCTTCAGGAGCTTAAATACAGTCTGGAAATCATCAAAATACAACACCAACACCAAACTTAAGATTTGTCAGAGCTGCGTACTTTCAACACTACTTTAGAGTGCAGAATGCTGGGGAATGAGAAAGTATGTCATGTCCAAACTGTCTTCATTTCATACAACCTGCCTCAGAAAAATCCTCCGTATCTTTTGGCCCAGAACAATCTCAAACCCAGATCTATTGACACAGTGCAGCCAAGAGGATCTGAGTGCCATCATTGCCCGGAGGCGTTGAAGATGGATCAGTCATGTGCTTCAGATGGAAACTGATTCCATCACCAGAGTAGCAATAAGATGGACACCTGAAGGTACGCAAAAATGAGGCTGCCCGAAAACAACATGGCGAAGAGCTGTGGAAGCCGAGCTGAAAAACCTGGGGCACAGCTGGGGAACCATTGAAAGACTTGCCAGAAACAGACAGAAGTGGAGGAGCGTCGTCACTTCCCTAAACGCCAGAGATGTAATAGGAACGTGATGATGATGACCTTTGCCATACCCGAAGAAGAGTTCTGTGTAGCTCGAAAGCTTGTGTCTCTCACCAACAGAAGTTGGTCCAATACAAGATACTACCTCACCTACCTTGTCTCTATAATATCCTGGGACCGACTGACTTACGTGGCTACAACAACTCTGCATATAAGGATTTTACTAACTTATAAAGTACTCTGCATAAAATAATTGTTTAATTTGCTGAAAGGAACATCTCTTTTATAAAAAGGGAAATCTTATCAAAGTTGCTGTGCAGGAAAAAGGTGTCTTTAAAGATACCACGTACACAGAATTCACACTCTTGTGTCTCATGCCTTCTGTCATACAGAGAAGCCCCATAGGTCTTGAGACTTTTGGACCGCTGATGCACTGGCTGGGTTTGAGGGCTCTGTCGTATTGAGCATGCTTCAGCCTCAGAGGCTCCAGAACTTTCCAGCTTGTTTCCTTTATGACAACAGTTGAGAAATGGTTCCAGTCCTGTTACAGCTCCAGCTTTGCTGGTTCACCAAATTCTTCTGTGGAAAGAAAACCTTGATGCAATATATGCACTTACTTTAGTGGTCTTCACTGTATTTGAGATTAGATTGTAACCACCGAGGGAAAAAAGGATGAACATGTCCTAAATTTTTAAGTACATTTTTCAGAATTTAGCTTCTCTGATGCATATGGCAGTCACCATAACTTTCATATTTGCATGTTTCCTAATGGACCAAATACTGTAATTCTTAAATGTCTGTTTAGCTAGAGGTGCCTGTCAACAGATGAAGTTGGCTTGCATTTACATGAGAAAATTGTAAAGAACAGATTCTCTAGCATCTAAATTGTTTTGAGACAGCACTCCAAATTGATATTCTTCAAGGTAGGGAATGTGACTTTTTGTGTTAGTTGCAGTGTGAAGTTATTGCAGTGTGTAAATGGTTTGTGTGTACCCACCATTACCACTTCGTGCTTGCATTTAAATGTTACCTGTTTTTTAGGTTTATAATATAAAATCTTCAGAAAGTGAATAAGGAAAAGTTATTTACTTGTTCCCATAATATAAGAACTAGGGGCCACCAAATGAAATTAATGTGCAGCAGGTTTAAAACAAATAAAAGGCAGCTCTTCTTCAAACAGCGCACAGTCAACCTGTGGAACTCCTTGCCTGAGGAGGTTGTGAAGGCTAGGACTATAACAGGGTTTAAAAGAACTAGATAAATTCATGGAGGTTAAGTCCATTAATGGCTATTGGCCGGGATGGGTAAGGAACGGTGTCCCTAGCCTCTGTTTGTCAGAGGGTGGTGATGGACGGCAGGAGAGAGATCACTTGATCATTACCTGTTAGGTTCACTCCCTCTGGGGCACCTGGCATTGGCCACCGTCGGTAGACAGGATACTGGGCTGGATGGACCTTTGGTCTGACCCAGTACGGCCGTTCTTATGTTCTTTTTCTTGTGTTCATTGGAGTTTGTGTGACCAGAAGTAGTAAACATCCCTACAGAAAATGAGACTGAAGCACTCTCTTTTTTTTTTTTTTTTTTTAATAGAGAGTACTAGGAAAGGTTGTTCCTCCCAGGATGCAGTGCTAGCCAGTCGGTGCTCTCCGCTGCTGAATAT